>NC_041017.1:14718943-15084235 GCF_004193775.1 Glycine soja | reverse complement strand
TGATCTTGAACCTTATGTTCGTGGGAGCAGATGGTTAGGTGGATGGTTATGGAGAACCTCATGCTAGAGAATGTTGGGACACTTTGCTCTGATAGGATGTGACATCAGGGCTTAGGGTTTTATGTTATTTTTATCATATGCTAGTTTGAGATATGTAGTTGAACATGATTTACTTCTATGTTTCTCATTGGAATTTCAGTTGTAATACCGGTACGGTCTTTGTTTGGAGTCAAAACATGTTTTTATATTCTTACCGATAAGTTTTAACTTGGTTAATTGGTGAATGTGAACATTTTACTCCATCGAGAAGTTTATATTGAGTTATGAAGTAAATTTTTTTAAATTACTCCCGCTATTCTATGTTTCCTTTCACTATATGTATGTCATGGCAAAAAGTGTCACAAATGGCCTCCTCCTTATTCTTGAATCGAAGTCTACATGCCCCAGAACTGCCTTGTGGTCCAGTTTCACCTACTTTAATAGATATATTGATGCTATTACTGATCTCAAACCTTTAGGGAAAACTTATGCCCTTGGTTTATTCGAGGATCAAAAAGAAAGAAATGAAATCAAAATTGACTAGAGCACTAAGTCTTAAGGTGGTTTTATCGAAAAGAATGCCAAAGAGACTAGAGAAGTATCTGATGAAAAGCATATCACTTTTTTTATGTATTAGGTTTCTTCAAACTTGTTTTGCCCTCAATCTCTTCAAATTCCCATGTATTGCTATAATTTAGCACATGCTCTTCATTTTGGAGAAAATATGTGTCTTAGTAATTTTCTCTTGGCTCTAGTGTTTAAGGTAATGGATGAAGTTGTTGAAACCATAGATGCACCTAGGAGGATGAAACATATAGTTGGCCCTCTATGGCTTGTTCAACTTTGGCTAAACACGATTTTGGCCAATCATATAAATCTTAAAAGAGAGAACCCAAATGACATCAACTCAAGATTGAAGGAGCTCAATTGACTTTCCTGACACCCAACAAGGAATTTTGTACTTATGAAAGTTATAACAAGTACATTAAAGCATTTCTTCAATTCAAGCATTTTGATAGTAACTTAGCTTTTTCTTGAATTCTCAATTTACTGGGCCATCATGGTTAAAGCAAAGATTCCCATGAGACTCCTAGTAGACAGTCAGAGGTAATCAAAATTTGGAGTGTTTTTCTTACTTGGGACATAATTTTTGCTAGCATTACTCCAAAGGATATTCGATTCTATCCTTACCAACCTTAACTTTTTCCAAGACAATTTGGACTCTGTCGATCGGCCCTAGTGCCAATGTATCAAAATAAAACATTTCCCTACCAGATCTAAAGGGACAAAAGCCTTATTCCTACCATAATCGAGAAAGGAACTCCCAAAGTGAAGCTTCACACTACTAGAAAATACGCTTTTAACATTGTCATTTTCACATCATTTTTTATAAAATCGATGTTCAAAAAATGTGATTTCATATTTGTAAATAAATTGAGTTTGTTAACATTCGTTTTTCAAAAACCAACGTTGTGTGTCTATATTAACATCGATTTTTATAAAAATCGATGTTGTTAGATGTTTGTTAACATCGATTTTTTAAAAACCGATGTTATGTGTCTATGTTAACATTGATTTTTATAAAAACTGATGTTGTTGCTTGTTTTCCCAAATTAAAATTGAATAGACGGTGAGGCAAAGCTAGACACACACAACACAGGGTGAGTGAGTGAGTGAGTCCCCACTCTCGGTATATATTTCCCCTCAATTTTTCATCGTTTTTCTACAATTCTCTTTGTTTTCCAACGATTTTCTTCATTTTTCTACAAATTCACAACATAAAAACTAACCTGATTGTGTGATTGCAATATTCTTCATGAAAGGAGGAAAGGCCAAGACAAAATTGAAGAGAGCTTATCCCAAGTAAGTTTCACTCGCTTTTGATCCAACCATGAATTGTTTGTTTCTGTTATAATTTGATGCTCAGTGAAATAATCGGAAAAGCTAAGGTTTATGAATTTCCAGATTTGAGATCTGAGATCTTTGTTTGGTATGGTGATCATT
Organism: Glycine soja; assembly: GCF_004193775.1. NCBI lineage: Eukaryota > Viridiplantae > Streptophyta > Magnoliopsida > Fabales > Fabaceae > Glycine > Glycine soja. Next base: position 15,082,192 of record NC_041017.1, on the reverse strand, counting down.
TCAAATGTGTGCATTTTACTATATTGTGGTTTTTTATTCTATTTATTTTGCTATGAATTTCAGACTTGCTGTGAACAAGAAGGGAGCAGCCACCAAGGATAGGAAACCCGTGGGCAAGGGGAAGGCAGTGAAAGACCCTAACATGCCAAAGAGGCCTCCAAGTGCTTTCTACTCTAATTCCTTTTTTTTTACAATTATAGGATGCGCCTAAGCGCCTGAGCGGTGTATTTCCAAGGCTTGTGTTCAAAATTTCAACAAATTGAAATTGTTTTCTCCTCACTGAGCATTCACTCTATCACTTCAACTCTACATTTGAGTGAGTGCCTCCACCTTTCTCTTCGATTTTCCAAGTTGTGTGCAGTCAAAAAAACGAGATTTTCGTTTATTTTATTCTATTATCCTTTAGAATCTCAATTGGAGTGTTTTGTTATCATATATTTCAATAGAAAAAGGGGATTTGTGTGCAAACTTCGCCATGAGCCCATCCCACCACTTAGATGTTGTCCTCTTTGATAATGCTGGAAGCTTAGAACTTTAAAAGCACAAGTTAGCATCCTTCCTAGATAACACGATTCAGTTCAATATGTAAATTTTGGATAGCTTCATCGTTGGATGGAAATTAGAACTACGGTGCAGAATTTTCTTTCTTAATTATAATATTTGACATTTGAGGAATGGTTCGTATATTTTGATTTCTAGATAAACCAGAGGCTACATCATAATTATTTTTTTGAAGTTAATGTCTTCGTAAATTTTAGGTTTGGAAGGGAGTCTGCAAGAGGTTAGACTGGTATTGTAGAATAGGGATTAGAAAGTGTAGATTTGGAGTTATATATGTTTAGATGATTAAATAACAATGCAGTGCCTTAAACTAAATAACAAAACAATAGCGGCAAAATAATTTTAGTTTACAGAACATAATCAATAATATAATATATCATACAATAAGCACAAAGGAAAATAATTTAAGGGAGAAATTTTTAATTAGCCTAGATTGGAGCACGCAAACTCTATCCTTAGAAAGAAAACACCCCCACCTCACCTGTAGGAAAAATTGATTGCACTCCTCTTCCAAGATACGACAATTCATTGGTTTCGATCGTGTGCAGCGAAAGGATTCCTGACCCTTTTAAACACCAATGCTCTTGCTCTCAAAAATAATTTTTTGTTATAAGAAAGAAAAAGACAAAATTTAGAGAGATAAAACAAATTGTTTAATCTGCTTGTGTGTATTTTATAAAAAGGAGGAAAAAGATATATAACAAACGTACAAATACGTAACATACATTGACCCACTAAAAACAAAATATTAGAAAAGATAGGAAATCTAATTTTACATACCAGATTCTAAAACAAATAATTTATTTTATAAAAACAGAATTAATGAATAACATATTTTTATAAATTTAAATTATAAAATAAATATTTACTAACAAAATATATATATATATATATATATATATATATATATATATATATATATATATATATATATATATATATATATTGTTAGTAATGTTATACATGAATTCAGAAAGTGTAGATTTGGAATTAAAGTGTTTTCATTTTATCTTATTTACATGGTGTTTTTCTTTTTTTTTTATTATTAAGCTTTATTAAAATGTTTTATTAAACCAGACTTCATGTAGAACTAAGTATCAATGTTCATGTACTTCATCTTTTATTGAATCCAATATCAAGCTTTCCATTTGGTCAACACAGAATGTTTCAGCTATAACTTATAAGCAATAATTGGTCACAATGTACTCCTGTAGGGGCAACTCTTGGCAAAGGGCTTAACAGAGGATTGGGGACTTTGTTAGCAGGAGGACTAGCTTTGGGAATGGGACTTTGTTAGCAGGAGGACTAGCTTTGGGAATGGGACTTTTATCAAAATTGGCTGGAAAATAGGAAGAAACCATTATAGTTGTTAGCATTTTCACTGCAGGTCAGGATTTTGAATCACTTCTATTTCTTATCATGTTGACAAAGATTTATTTGACATTTATATTTTGTTTTTTTGCTCATACCTTGTTCTCTGACAGGATTATGACGTGTGAGTGGTAGGATTTTGTACCACATATGCAAAACAATATCCAACAATGAAAGCTTGTGAATATGGTTTTCGTGTGTTCTTGATCACCTATTGCTATATTATTTATCAGGGTATCATACAGGAGAGTTTGTTGAAACAGCTGTTGATAGATTTTTCTCATTGCCTTGGGCGCTGTTGTGGTTCTAGGGATAAATGTTTGCATATATCCAATCTAGGTTGCTGAGGATCTACACAAGCTTGGGGCAAAAAATTTCAGGGGCATTGTTGCATCATTGGAAGGTTGTCTACAATATTTTCTTTATCCTCACATTTTGTTTGAAATCAACTAATTACTACCATTTAGTTACTACTTCATAATCTTATTTTCTATGTTGAATAACTTTGTTAAGCTTCTTTTTCAGGTGTTGTAAATAACTATCTTAATTGTATTGAATATGAGACAGTGGCTTCAAAAATTCTCACGTACCAAGCTTCTAAAGATGAGGTTTACAAAGGCTACAGATCAGTTGTTGAATCTACAAGCATAGAGGATTCATTGGTATACTATTGTCTACTTCATTTTCTGTCCGTTTTATTTTCACAAAAAAAATATTGATAATTTTTTTGACTCAAATTTATGAACTTCTTATTGAAGATGGGTTTTGCTGTCTAGGAGCCACCTTATGGTCAATACTTAGATATCCATGGCAAAATTATAAGAAAGTAAGTGGGGCACTAAGGCATTGTGCCTTTATGGTCATGGCTATACATGGATGTATATTTTCTGAAATAAAGGTACTTGTTGCAATTTCTGCAACATAGCCTTTGACTCTATATTTTTGTGTTTTCTTCTCAGGGGAAGTTTTGGGATTTACTTTTTTTCAATATGAAAATCTTGTAATGCTCTGGATTCTTTTAGTTTTGTTTTCATTCTCCAATTGTTTCCATTTTAGTTATTAGTTCACCGAAACTTGTTAATTCTATTGAGTGTTTTTAAATTTGTTTAATATATAGAGAAGTGGTAATTTCAAGAAATTTTATTATGAAGAATTATATATCACCATTGGGCTTTAGTTATTATCTCTTGGTTTTGGGCCTCGATTAAAATTAATGGTAGGTAATACTAATAACATGATAATATTTTGGAAATAATGTAAGTAATAACTACAAAGTGTAAAAAATTTAGCCATTTGGCTTTATAGATAGGCAAAATTGCATTTTTGATCCCCCCGTTTATCTTCAGTTTCGGATTTGGTCCCCCAGTAATTTAATTCACAAATTGGGTCCTCCTATTTTGTAAAATCGTGCAATGTTGATCCCCCAGCCACAATTGAACGTTGACCATTAGCAAGTGATATTAACTGCCACGTGTCATGTTCTTATTGGATGATGACTGTCAGGTGTCACCTCAGGGTCAATCGAACTCGAAAGATGACCAGGTGAACCTTATGAACAATTTGTAAGCCCTTTACACCCATTTCGATTTCGATTTTAACTTTATATACCGACGAGATGAAGGGACTCATGATACCCTTGTTATTAGTTCCATTGCAAAAAGTGTCAACAAAGGGTCAAATGGTAAATGACTTCCATCTTTTACAATCTTACTCTTGAAATGAATAATTACTTATAGTATTATGTATTATCAGCTTCAGAATCTGAAATGCCCAATTCAACACCAGAGGTGAGAAAGGCAACAAAAAGGGATGCAAAGGAAGAAAAAGAAGATGCTTAAAGTCATAGTAAATCATCTCCATCAAGACTGGTTAAAGACAAAATCATGGAAACTGATCCTAACATGAACAATCCTCCTATCCCTATCATAAAAAAAGAAACACCCATCAAAGTCATAATTAATCAACCTAGTGAGGAGGAACATTTAAACATTGATGTACTCACAATAATTGTTCATATTCCTATTGTTGATACGACTCAAACTTTTGAGCTTGCCCCATAAAAAGGTATAAGGTTTCTAATTTTGAGTACATTTACCATTTCAACTAACATTTCCTTATTCATTATTAGGAATTGAAGAACCAACAACATCAAATCAAGAAATTCACCCACTTGGATTAGTGTTTGCTATTTCAATGGCCTTACATCAATCTACAACACCCCCAACTGTTGACAATAAAATTCCTTCAACAGATATAGATCCCAAGAAGGTAGATCCTTTTGCCTTTATTGATATTTGGTCTTTAGATTCAATACCTTCAAAAGCTTCTAAATTGAGTGACAACATACCTTTTACTCATTTTGATGAAGTTGTGACCCATTTTTGGAAACCTGCTTTCAATTAGAACCTTGAAGATGTTTTTTCAAATCTAGATTACAAATAACAACTTTGAGAAGCAATTGATAAGGTTTTTAAATTTCACGATCTAGTAGTCGATGAGCTTTGTGAGGAAATGGAATTATTCCCCAATGTCTTCAACAATGCTTTTGAGGGCCACCAACTTTGACCAACATGCTACTAACATTACTAAAATTGAATCTTCAACAGAGCATGATGGGACTAAACTCATTCAAGCTCAAGAAGGATTTCCAAAAGCCAAAGAGAATATTATGTCAATACAAGGACCAATGGAAAAAATTGAAAAATCTGAAGAAGACTTGGTCAAACAAAAGGAAGAGCTCTTGGCAAAGCTTAGACCAATCCAAGATGAACTTTGAGCAGTTCGAGAAAAGTGTTTTGAGCTTTGAGCAAGTAGAGAGACCAATGAAAAGAATAAAGATTTTCTTTGTTCTTCTACCAAAGAAATTTTGCAAGATTTGAAGGGTGTTCTCGAGAAGCGAAGGAAACTCGAGTTTACTCAAAAGGAATCCATGAATGCATTATCCACATGGATTGAGGCTTTCAATGAAATGAAGAGGAAATATTTCTTGAAATCTACTAAAATCTTCATCAGTTGTAGACTCTTAAAACAATTTTCTTATCATTTTATTTTGGGATAATTTTGTTCATGTAATTTCCTTTCTGAACAATTGCACTTTTATTTCCTATGTTATAAGAATTTTTATCTTAGTTATTACTAGTTTATAGTTTTTTAGATATTTTCAATTTATCGAACTAATATAATGATATATCAACAATCACACTAGAAGGGTTGGGGGGGGGGGGTTGAATAGTGTGTTAATGAAAGATAATAACTTTTTCATAAATAAAATGTTTTATCACAAGTTCAGAAAGATATATGCACTGGAGTTGTCCATTGATAAGGAAAACTAAGTTAGATGAAAATAAAGGTTGATCATCCAATAAGTATAAAAAATTATTTTCAAACATGTTGTCGAATAAAAACTTGGTGAGAAAATAGTGACATAGTAAGCTAAGAGAATTCTTAATAAAACCGCTTAAGATAGGCATACAAACACTTGATTTATATTGGTTTACTCAAACAAAGCTACATTGAGTTTCCCTTTATCTTAGTTCTTAAATCTTTTATTAATGTTAAATGTTTGGTTGATCTTTAATTAAAGCATGAAATTTTGTGCATGCAGTCTATTTTTCCTAAAAGAAATGCTTAGGCGCTTCTTATGTTTTTTTGCTTTAATGATCGCGTTTTTGCTTAACCAAATAGGGTTTATTTCTGTTTTATGGGACAAGTGCATTTATGGTATATACATTCGTTTAAGCTTAATGTAGAAGCAAGCTTCATGATGAATCAAGATTGATTCAAAGAAGTTTTGATGATAACAAAGGTGATGACAAAAAGCTCAAAGATCAAGAACACTTCATGATAACAAAGATGATGATCTCAAGAATCATAGAACGAGTTCAAGATTGAATCAAGAACACTTCAAGGTTCAAAGAGAAAATTTGATTTCAAGAATCAAGAATCAAGTTTCAAGATTCAAGTTCCAAGAATCAAGATCAAGATTCAAGACTCAAGATTCAAGAATCAAGAGAAGACTTAATCAAGATAAGTATGAAAAAGTTTTTTCAAAAACTGAGTAGCACATGGATTTTTCTCAAAACCTGTTTACCAAAGAGTTTTTACTCTCTGGTAATCGATCACCAGATTATTGTAATCGATTACCAGTAGCAAAATGGTTTTCAAAAAGCTTTCAACTGAATTTACAACGTTCCAATTGATTTCAAAATGTTGTAATCGATTACAATGATTTGGTAATTGATTACCAGTGTGTTTGAACGTTGAAATTCAAATTCAAATGTGAAAAGTCACATTCTTTCACAAAAAAGCTTTGTGTAATCGATTACACTGATTTGGTAATCGATTACCAGTGATAGTTTCTGAACAAATCAAAAGATGTAACTCTTCAAATAGTTTTTGACTTTTTCAAATTGGTTTTAAGTTTTTCTAAAGGTCATAACTCTTCTAATGGTTCTCTTGACCAGACATGAAGAGTCTATAAAAGCAAGGCTTTGTTTTGCATTTGATACAGCTATCTTTTCCAATTCATTCTTTACACAAGCAATTTTTCCACATTGATTTCTGAGTCTCTTTGAACTTCTTCTTCTTCCTTTTGCCAAAAGCTTTCCAAAGTTTTCTGGTTTTCCAAACCTTGAAAACTTGTGCTATTCATTCTTTTCATTCTCTTCTCCCTTTGCCAAAAAGAATTTGCCAAGGACTAACCGCCTGAATTCTTTTTGTGTCTCTCTTCTCCCTTTTTCCAAAAGAACAAAGGACTAACCGCCTGAATTCTTTTGTGTCTCCCTTCTCCCTTGTCAAAGAATTCAAAACGACACAGTCTGAGAATTCTTTTGATTCTTCCCTTTCCCATATACAAAAGATTTCAAAGGACTAACCGCCTGAGAATTCTTTTGTATCCCCATTCACAAAGTTTCAAAGGTTTAACCGCCTGAGAACTTTGTCTTAACACATTGGAGGGTACATCCTTTGTGATACAAGTAGAGGGTACATCTACTTGGGTTGTTGACTGAGAACAAGAGAGGGTACATCTCTTGTGGATCAGTTCTAGTGGAGGGTACATCCACTAGGTTGTTCAAAGAGAACAAGGGAGGGTACATCCCTTGTGGATCTTTTCTTGTAAAAGGATTTTTACAAGGTTGGAAAAGAAATCTCAAGGTCCGCAGGTCGCTTGGGGACTGGATGTAGGCACGGGTTGTTGTCGAACCAGTATAAAACTCTTGTGTGTTTGTCTCCTTCTTCCATACTCTTTTAATTTCCACTGTGCACTTTGTTTTCCGCTTTTACTTTTGGTTAAGTTTCTTTTCTGTTCTTCATTTACTTAACAACATAGTAAAAGCCTTAGAAGAGTAAATTTTTAATTAGTAAAGGTTTAGGAATAATTAATTCAACCCCCCCTTCTTAATTATTCTGAGGCCACTTGATCCAACACTTAATGGCTATTTTTTTTATAAAGATATGTTTTATCATTTAAATTTTTATGGTTTTATGCTTTACCTTTTCTCTTTCCTCTACTACTTCTATATAAAGAGTTGCAATGAAAAATGGATTTCACTTTCACTCTCTCTCACTTTTACTCCTCCTATCTACCTCTCTTGTGTTTTTCTCCCTCAACCTTCACAAATAGCAAGAACTAAAATAGCTGTCACAAACCCCCCAAACTCTTCTAGCTCAAAAAATGAGTTTGTTCACTCACCCTTTCTTAGAACCCAAGATAAGGTGTGAGGCAGGTTTTGATGATGTCAAAAAGAATTTTCTTGATAATGATTGTCGTCATCAAAAAGGAAGAGAATGTGAATGTATGAATACAAGATTTTGATGATGCCAAAGTAGAATCAAACAAGGTTACATCAACAAACATTCAAAGGTTAAGCATTGCTTCAAGATTAATACAGGGTTGCTTCAACAAACACTCAAAGGATCAAGAAAAAGATAAGACCTTAAACAATCTCATTGGTTGATCAAGCTTTTTCCTCAAAACACATTGTTTCCAACATCCAAGGCTCTGGTAATCGATTATCAGGCAGTGTAATCGATTACCAAAAGACAATTTTGAAAATCAACTTTTAGAAGGGTTTTGAAATTTGAATTTAAAATCTGTAGTCGATTACCAATAACGAAATTTCTGAAATTAAAATTGAAAAGTCATGACCCTTCAAAATATAATTGTGTAATCAATTACCAGAAACCTGTAATCGATTACCAGTGAGAAAAATTCAGAAAAACTTTTTGAAAAGACACATCTCTTGAAACCATTTTGAAAAGGCACGATGGGCCTATATATATGTGTGTATGACTTCGAAAAGCAAGAGAGAGATATTCTAAGAGAATTTAACTGTCAAATGCTATCTCAACAACTCTTGGGCAAACACTTGCAAATCTATGAAGAATTCGTCTTGGAACTTCAAATTGTATTATCATCTCTAAAAGAGAGAAATTCCTCTAGGAACTTCAATTTGTATCATCCACCCTAAAGGAGATAAATCTTTCTGTTCATCTCAGAAAGTCAGTTGTAATCAAGAGACTGGTTGTCTCTTGGATTGTGAGAATTGTAATCAAGAGATGGGTGTTAGTCGTCTTATACGTCTAACTTTTGTATAGAATTTTTTTAAAAACTTGTATAGTTCCCCAATTTATAGTTATTTGTAGGAATTTGTATATAAATCTTGTTTTGTTTGAATATCTGCCTTTAGAGTATCTCCTATGAGATTTAATGATAAAATTTGCATAATTTTAGGTTTAAATGAGGCTAAGTCTTGGAGTGGAAAAGGAGCAGTCACGCTAAGCGAATCTTGTGGGCTCAACGCGCATCCACCGCTAAGCGCATCTTCATCGCGCTTAGCGTGACAAGGGAATCTGGAAGAGCACAAGAATCAAGGCCGCACGCTAAGCGCGAGATCAGCTCGCTAAGCGAGACATTTGTCTCTTGCCAGGCTCAGCACACGACTGGCGCCAAGCCCAAATCCACTTACTCGCGCTAAGCGCGACGTCGCGATTTCAGAGCCTATTTAAGCCTAAATTGTCAGAATTAGGGTACGATTTTGAGAGACCAGAGCTGCATATTTTTGCACATACTTTGAGAGAGACTCTAGAGGCAGCAAAGAGGAGCAGTTGTGTAGAGAAGCCTCGGGTTTTACATTTTTAGAAAGATTAGTAAGTGTTAGAGTGATTGTGAGGAGCTAAGAAGAGGAGGAGGGATCCTCCTTCTTGTGTAAGCAACAATTATTATGTACTCTCTATCTCATTTGTGTTAGGGTTTCTGTGTATGGCTGGCTAAACACCCTAGTTGGGGATTTCTAAGGGACAGTTGATGTAATTATCTTTAATATCTAATTAATTGTGTTTTGTGTGTTCAATGCTTAATTATTGCATGCTCTAGGTCTGATCACCCATTTGTGTGTACTGTTAGGTGACTTTAGCATTGGGAAATGTACTGTTGCCTTAGAACTTGATAGAAGCAAGACTAAATAACTACATTACCAAGGATGGATTGTGGGGTTTTGGTTTTCTGAATATGCTGTGATAATAATGTTGTTTAAGTTAAGCCTAGTCTGACAAGAGGGATCTACGGATGAAGTTTAGGTTAAATTAGTCTAAACTTATGAGGGATCGAGGTTTAGTACTTTAGGCTACAACATAGAACACAAGAACATGATTAATTAGAGAAATATCCTCATATGCATCAACTTATTTGTTAGAAAGACCCAACGCTCTTTACCTATTGTAGTCAACTTTTACTTACTTGCATTTACTGTTTTTACCATATAATTAGTTTATTTCTGTTATTAACCATCAATTATCAATGTTTGTTCCAACAATACCTTACTTCTGAATAAAACTCTGTCTAATAAGCAAGTTCCCTGAGTTCGATACTCGGATCACTCCGTTTTAATTTTAAATACTTGACGACCCAATATGTTTGCCGGTATTTCATTTCCCTTGAATATATTTGTAAAAAATTGGAGAAAAAGGAAACATATGAGAAAGTGAACAAGTATTTATGGCGCCGTTGCCGGGGAACTTAATTAATTAGAAGTGTTCAGTTCAGTTTTACGACATTGCTTTATATTTTTCTCTTTGATTCATTGATTCTTTTTGTTCATATTTTAGTTACTGTACAAATTCATTGTTCTTTTGAATTGGATAATTGTTGTTCTGTTTCTCTTGTATGCAAAGAAAATCTACTGCAGGTGATTTGATCCCCATCGATTTGGAGATTAACGCTACTTGCAGGAAGCACAACGCAGAGAGAATAAGAAAATTTTTGCAGGACTTGGAAGCAGCGACAACTCCAGAAGAAGAACCTCGATCTTCCGAGGCATCTTCTAGCTTTCCAATTGCAGGGCAATCACATACTGATTGTGTTGAAGAAGTTATTATGGCTAAAGAGCCAAGAAGAGTGACCCTGGAAGATTACTCAAGTTCCACTGTGCTGCAATTCTTTTTCAGTATAGCGCAGCCAGAGGTTCAGGCACAGACAATCACATATCCTCCTTCTTTGATACAGCTGATTCAAAATAATCTATTTCATGATCTACCAAATGAAGACCCATACGCATACCTGGCCACTTACATTGAAATATGCAATACCATTCGGCTGGCTGGTGTGCTGGAAGATGCAATCAGATTGAGTTTGTTTTCGTTTTCACTATCTGGAGAAGCTAAGAGGTGGCTTCATTCTTTTAAAGGGAACAGTCTGAAGACCTAGGATGAAGTTGTAGAGAAGTTTTTAAAGAAATATTTCCCTAAGTCGAAGACTGCATAAGGCAAAGCCGCCATCTTTTCCTTCCACCAGTTTCCAAATGAATCGTTGAGTGAGGCCCTAGAAAGATTCAGAGGCTTGTTAAGAAAAACTCCTACTCACTATTTTTCAGAACCGATACAGCTCAATATCTTTATAGATGGGTTAAGACCACAATCTAAGCAGCTTCTTGATGCTTCAGTTGGGGGTAAAATCAAGATGAAGACTCCTGAAGAAGCAATGGACCTTATTGAAAACATGGCTGTAAGTGATATTGCCATCTTAAGAGACAGAGCCCACATCCCAACCAAGAAGAGCTTATTGGAGCTTACATCACAGGATGCGCTGTTGGCGCAGAACAAGTTGCTATCTAAGCAACTGGAGGCATTGACCGAAACATTAAGTAAGTTGCCAACTCAAATACATTTTGCACAATATTTTCCATTTACTGTTTTACAGGTCGCAAGGTGTGCCATTTGTGGTGGAGCTCACAATTCTGGCTTCTGTATCCCCAATGAAGAACCAGCTGATGAAGTCAGTTATATGGGGAACCAGCCAAGACAAAATTTCAATGCAGATGGATATTCTAGATTTCAGCATGGCCAGCCATATAATTCACAGCAGGGACAGTGGAGGAATCACCCTGGAAATCAGTTCAACAAAGACCATGGTGGTCCATCTCACAGGCCACAACAACAGGGGCCTAGTCTCTATGATCGAACAACAAAGCTGGAAGAGACTCTAGCTCAGTTTATGCAGGTTTCTATATCTAACCAGAAGAGCACGAAGTCTGCCATAAAGAATTTGAAGTCCAAGTGGGACAACTCACAAAACAGTTGGCGGATAGACCGTCAAGCAGCTTTAGTGCTAACACTGAGAAAAATCTGAAGGAGGAATGTAAGGCTGTCATGACAAGGAGCAGAATGGCAACCCATGTTGATGAAGGAAAAGCTGAGAAGAAGGAGGAGGAACATAAACAACAGCTGGCAGCTGAGCCGACACTAGAACTAGTTTCAGACTTTGTTGAACTTGAGGAGATTTTGGAAGATGAAGATGACCAGGAGAGAGAGACCCAAATAAAAGATAGTCAAGAAGGAATAAAGATGAAGGAAGAACAAGAAAAAGAAAAGCAAAATGAAATAAAAGAAAAAGAAGAAGAAAAAGAAAAAGAAAAAAATCAGAAAAGGAAAGAGAAAAAGAGAAGGTTGATGAGGAGAAAAAGAAGGGCAAGAGTGAGGCTGCATAAGAGAAGAAGAAAGAGACTACTCCTACTAAAGGCAAGAAAGTACCATACCCTTTGGTACCTTCTCAAAAAGACAAGGAAAGACACTTGACCAGATTTCTTGACATCTTTAAGAAACTAGAAATTACTTTGCCTTTTGGAGAAGCTCTCCAACAAATGCCCCTCTATGCCAAATTTTTAAAAGACATTCTAACCAAGAAGAATCGGTACATACATAGTGATACTATTGTAGTGGAAGGTAACTGTAGTGCGATCATTCAATGTATCCTTCCCCCAAAGCACAAAGATCCTGGAAGTGTCTCTATACTGTGTTCCATTGGCAAGGTTGTTGTGGGTAAAGCTCTCATAGACTTGGGAGCTACTATCAATTTAATGCCTCTCTCCATGTGCCAGCGACTTGGAGAGCTAGGGATAATGCCCACACGCATGACCCTCCAGTTAGCTGATCGCTCCATCACAAGGCCATATTGAGTGATTGAAGACATTTTGGTGAAGGTCAAGTATCTAATTTTTCCAGCTGATTTCGTCGTGATGGATATAGAAGAGAACTTTGACATTCCTCTTATTCTTGGACGCCCATTCATATCTACCGCAAGTTGCATGGCAGACATAGGAAAGAAGATGCTGCAAATGGGCATAGAAGATCAGAAAATCAGCTTTGACCTGTTCCATGAAGATAAAGATCCACCTAACTGAAATGTCTGTTTGAAGGTTCATGTGATGGAGTAGAGGAGACCTGAGAAAAAGGTTCTAGAAGTAGGAACCTTGTTGGATCTAGGATAACATGAAGATGTGTCAAGCTAATGACGTTAAACGAGCAGTTACTGGGAGGCAACCCAGCTCTCTTTTTATTTCTATTTTTCTTGCATTTAATTTAGTTAGTTTAATTACTTGTGATTGTGAATGACTTCTAAGCTTGGTTATTATCGAGAAAAGGGTTTCAAAGTTTTTGTGAAGAGATGGACAGAAAAGACTTAGAAATTTTTTTTTCAGTTGTCCATCCGGTATGCACAGCCCTTGCGCTAAGCGCCATGTCTTCACGTGATAAGCCTGAGCTTGCTCACGCTAAGCGCTTTGACCCTTCACCAGTTGGCTAGATGGTTCAGCTAAGCACACATCACTGCGCTAAGTCTAAGTTCTTTTCTGGATTTGAACTTCATGACTTGGGCTTAGCAGAGCTTATGTGCTAAGCACTACTCCTTCTCTGTTGAAAAATTATTGTAGTAGCACTAAGTGTGTATCCTGCGCTAAGCTCAATTTCCTCTCTGGAATTGAACTTTCATGAATTGGGCTTAGCGACAGGATGCGCTAAGCATCAATCCTTCACTGTTTTGAAATACTTGGAATTGCGCTTAGCGTAAGCGTTGCGCTAAGCCTAGAACCATCATTGTAAGTAGAGCTTGTTTTAGCGCTAAGCCTGACATCTCAGGCTAAGCGAAAATTGTAGGACCAATCAGAGTTGTAGACAACGCAAAGTGCGTGTCCTTGTGCTAAACCTGAATACCTCTCTGGAATTTGAAATTATTGAATTGGGCTTAGCGCGAGAGGTGGCACTAAGCGCATGGGCCTTAAACTCAAACATCCTGTTGGCATGCTAAGCACACCTATGCGCTAAGCACGCCAAATGAAAATGCTAAAATAAAATAGAATTGCCAATGGCAGTTACCATTTACATTTCAAAGCTTTTTCTCCCTTGTGCTTGTGCCCACATTCGTGCTTTTGTGCATTTTGCGGCCTTTGCTTCAAGTTATTCCTACTTTCTTGCTCTCATCTTGCATTTCAATCACAATCCAAGTAAGATTTCTTGTTTATTTTCATTTTCTTTTCAAAGCTTAAACCTTAGGGTAGATGATTTAGTGCTTTTTGGTTTGCATTTCTGTTTAGGTTTAGTGTTTTAGCTTAGTTGTTAGTTAAGGTAGGTTTAGGGTTTACAATGTAGGTTTTAGGTTAGGTTTTAGAGCCCCTTAGGGGCAATGCCTGAAAAAGGGGTGAAAACCCCTGAGTAATTTTTGGAAATAGCAATGAACGCACTAAGCACGCCTGCTGCGCTTAGCCAGTTCATCGCAATTGTTAAATTTTATATTTCCAGATGACCAAATGATCGCGCTAAGCCCGACCGTGTCACACTAAGCACGTTCATCCTTCTGATGAGTTTCAATGATGAGCTCGCTAAGTGCGTCTGTGCGCTAAGTGAGACTAGTGTTTTAGAAACTTCGTATTTTTTTTTCAATTTTTGTTCAACGCTAAGCCTGGCTTCTCAGGCTAAGCGCAACTATGTCTTTGTTTTTAAATTGTTGGAATAAGGCTAAGCGCAACTTGCTGCGCAAAGCCTATGTTATGTCTTAGTGAGGTTGAGCTAAGCGCGCCCTGCTGCGCTAAGCTCAACTCCTCTGCTGTTTTCAAAATTGTAGATTTAGGCTAAGCCCAGCATGTTGCGCTAAGCCTAATCTGCAGAAAAACATTTTTTGTGTCTTCAGGCTAAGCACATGTCTGTCACGCTTAGCCCATGAGTAAATTTGCATAAGGTGCGCTAAGCCCAGCATGCTGCGTTAAGCACACAGTCCAGTTTTCAATTTTATTTTTCTATTTTTGATGAAAATAATCATGTTTAACCCTGTGGTTTGATCTTATTTCTTTCAGATGGCATCAAAGAAGAGAAAGGCACCTGCCACACCTTCCCAGGTCTGATATGACAGATCAAGGTTCACTTCTCCAAAGGCTTGGGAAAGGTACACAGACATAGTGGTGCCTAGAAAGATACTTATAGAGAGGAATGTGGTGATATACCATACTAAGTTCGATGATTTCAAAGAAGAGCTTGAGACAAGAAATTGGCATGAAGAGTTAACCAGCTTTGCAGAAGGCAACATTGATGTTGCCATTGTAAAAGAATTTTATGCTAACCTTTATGATTCAGAGGATAAATCACCAAAATAGGTGAAGGTCAGAGGTCATCTAGTGAAGTTTGACCAAGACACCCTCAACACATTCTTGAAGACCCCTATGATCATTGGGGAGGGGGAAACACTATCTGCTTATTCTAGGTTCACACTCCTGAGGCCTGATCCTCGGGAATTGGCAGCCAAGCTCTGTATCCCAGGGAGGGGATTTGAGCTTAATGCTGATGGCTTGACATTGAAGATCCTCAGAAAGAACCTGACTACCATTGCTCAGACTTGGAGCATGCTTTCATTCTCAAACTTGGTCCCTACCTCACACACATCAGATATCACTCTGGATAGGGCCAAGTTGATTTATGGAATAATTCAGAGGATGGACATGAATGTGGGCTACTTAATTTCTCATCAAATCTCTATGATCGCCCAGCACGACTCCTCTAGGCTCGGGTTTCCAGCCTTAATCACTGCTTTATGTAAAGTTAGAGGAGTCACTTCTAATTCTAAGACGCTGGAGAGTCTCAGCCCCGCCATTAATTTGGCATATGTGAAGAAGAACTGTTGGAATCTTGATGATCTAACAGTGACTTTTAGAGGGCCTAGGAAGGCCAAGGGGAAGAAATCTGAGACTCTTTCATCTTTTGAGGTTCCCCCTACCACATCAACTCCTTCCATGTTAGTGCTTAGCTCTACTGAGTGTTTAAAAGATTGGCTAAGATTTTGTTAAAACATAAGCACTTAGACAATGTAGGAAAGCTGGAGTTGCTGCACATGATGTCCAACGTTATGTCAAGGAATAAGATCGGGCTGCACAATGCACAAGGCAAGATAAAATGTCAAATGAAGAATTGAAGCTGCAGGATCCACGATGTCGGATACAATGTCCTGGACATCCTGCCCGAAAACACTGGAGGAGCTGCACAATGCACAAGGCAAGATAAAAGTCAAATGAAGCTGCAGGATTCACGATGTCGGACACGATGTCCTGACATCCGGCCCGAAAATACTGGACACATAAATCTGTTATCTCTTTAACAGATTATTGTGCAGTTAGCAACAGATTAGAGATCTATCTTTAGGAACGAATTAAAAGATAATTAAAGTTCGAATTTCAAAGTAGAAGAGTTCGTTCAGGGATTAAAGATTAAAGATAAAAACTAAAAGATCAAACTGTATCTTTTAGATCTTTAAGCGCAGATTTTCAGGAAAATGATAGATCTCATCCAGCACAAGTAGTTGCAGCCCAGAAACGCACACTGCTATATAAACATGAAGGCTGCACGAGTTCTGTACCAAGTCCGGGATTGAAGAGTTATTTTGTGAGGTTTGGGACTTGAGTGTTTTTGTGAGCCACCTTGATGTTACTCTAACATCAAGTGTTGGACCTGAGTGTGTAGAGTTGATCTCTATAGTGTGTAGAGTTGATCTCTGTAGTTTGTGTAGAGTTGATCTCTATTGTTCAGAGAGCAATCTCTGGTGTGTCTTTGATTTGATTGTAAACACGGGAGTGTGATTGAGAGGGAGTGAGCGGGGTTCTCATATCTAAGAGTGGCTCTTAGGTAGAGGTCGCACGGGTAGTGGTTAGGTGAGAAGGTTGTAAACAGTGGCTGTTAGATCTTCGAACTAACACTATTTTAGTGGATTTCCTCCCTGGCTTGGTAGCCCCCAGATGTAGGTGAGGTTGCACCGAACTGGGTTAACAATTCTCTTGTGTTATTTACTTGTTTAATCTGTTCATACAGTCAAACACAATCTGCATGTTCTGAAGCGTGATGTCGTGACATCCTGTACGACATCTGTCCCCAGTATCAGAATTTCAATTGGTATCAGAGCAGGCACTCGAAATCACTGAGTGAGATCTAGGGAGATAAATTCTGATGAACATGGAGAAAGAAGGAGGACCAGTAAACAGACCACCAATCCTGGATGGAACCAACTATGAATACTGGAAAGCAAGGATGGTGGCCTTCCTCAAATCACTGGATAGCAGAACCTGGAAAGCTGTCATCAAAGGGTGGAAACATCCCAAGATGCTGGACACAGAAGGAAAGCCCACTGATGAATTGAAGCCAGAAGAAGACTGGACAAAAGAAGAAGACGAATTGGCACTTGGAAACTCCAAAGCTTTGAATGCTCTATTCAATGGAGTTGACAAGAATATCTTCAGACTGATCAACACATGCACAGTGGCCAAGGATGCATGGGAGATCCTGAAAACCACTCATGAAGGAACCTCCAAAGTGAAGATGTCCAGATTGCAACTATTGGCTACAAAATTCGAAAATCTGAAGATGAAGGAGGAAGAGTGTATTCATGACTTCCACATGAACATACTTGAAATTGCCAATGCTTGCACTGCCTTGGGAGAAAAGATGACAGACGAAAAGCTGGTGAGAAAGATCCTCAGATCTTTGCCTAAGAGATTTGACATGAAAGTCACTGCAATAGAGGAGGCCCAAGACATTTGCAACATGAGAGTAGATGAACTCATTGGTTCCCTTCAAACCTTTGAGCTAGGACTCTCGGATAGGGCTGAAAAGAAGAGCAAGAACTTGGCGTTCGTGTCCAATGATGAAGGAGAAGAAGATGAGTATGACCTGGATACTGATGAAGGTCTGACTAAGGCAGTTGTGCTCCTTGGAAAGCAGTTCAACAAAGTGCTGAACAGAATGGACAGGAGGCAGAAACCACATGTCCAGAACATCCCTTTCGACATCAGGAAAGGTAGTAAATACCAGAAAAGGTCAGATGAAAAGCCCAGTCACAGCAAAGGAATTCAATGCCATGGGTGTGAAGGCTATGGACACATCATAGCTGAATGTCCCACTCATCTCAAGAAGCAGAGGAAAGGACTTTCTGTATGTCGGTCTGATGATACAGAGAGTGAACAAGAAAGTGATTCTGACAGAGATGTAAATGCACTCACTGGGAGATTTGAATCTGCTGAAGATTCAAGTGATACAGATAGTGAAATCACTTTTGATGAGCTTGCTATATCCTATAGAAAACTATGCATCAAAAGTGAGAAGATCCTTCAGCAAGAAGCACAACTGAAGAAGGTCATTGCAGATCTGGAGGCTGAGAAGGAGGCACATGAAGAGGAGATCTCTGAGCTTAAAGGAGAAGTTGGTTTTCTGAACTCTAAACTGGAAAACATGACAAAATCAATAAAGATGCTGAATAAAGGCTCAGATATGCCTGATGAAGTGCTACAGCTTGGGAAGAATGTTGGAAACCAGAGAGGACTTGGGTTTAAATCTGCTGGCAGAATAACCATGACAGAATTTGTTCCTGCCAAAAACAGCACTGGAGCCACGATGTCACAACATCGGTCTCGACATCATGGAACGCAGCAGAAAAAGAGTAAAAGAAGTAAAAGAAAGAAGTGGAGGTGTCACTACTGTGGCAAGTATGGTCACATAAAGCCCTTTTGCTATCATCTACATGGCCATCCACATCATGGAACTCAAAGTAGCAACAGCAGAAAGAAGATGATGTGGGTTCCAAAACACAAGATTGTCAGTCTTGTTGTTCATACTTCACTTAGAGCATCAGCTAAGGAAGATTGGTACCTAGATAGCGGCTGTTCCAGACACATGACAGGAGTTAAAGAATTCCTGGTGAACATTGAGCCCTGCTCCACTAGCTATGTGACATTTGGAGATGGCTCTAAAGGAAAGATCATTGGAATGGGAAAGCTAGTTCATGATGGACTTCCTAGTCTGAACAAAGTACTGCTGGTGAAGGGACTGACTGCAAACCTGATCAGCATCAGTCAGTTGTGTGATGAAGGATTCAATGTAAACTTCACAAAGTCAGAATGCTTGGTGACAAATGAGAAGAGTGAAGTTCTAATGAAGGGCAGCAGATCAAAGGACAACTGTTACCTATGGACACCTCAAGAAACCAGTTACTCCTCCACATGTCTATCCTCCAAAGAAGATGAAGTCAGAATATGGCATCAAAGATTTGGACATCTGCACTTAAGAGGCATGAAGAAAATCATTGACAAAGGTGCTGTTAGAGGCATTCCCAATCTGAAAATAGAAGAAGGCAGAATCTGTGGTGAATGTCAGATTGGAAAGCAAGTCAAGATGTCCCACCAGAAGCTTCAACATCAGACCACTTCCAGGGTGCTGGAACTACTTCACATGGACTTGATGGGGCCTATGCAAGTTGAAAGCCTTGGAGGAAAGAGGTATGCCTATGTTGTTGTGGATGATTTCTCCAGATTTACCTGGGTCAACTTTATCAGAGAAAAATCAGACACCTTTGAAGTATTCAAGGAGTTGAGTCTAAGACTTCAAAGAGAAAAAGACTGTGTCATCAAGAGAATCAGGAGTGACCATGGCAGAGAGTTTGAAAACAGCAAGTTTACTGAATACTGCACATCTGAAGGCATCACTCATGAGTTCTCTGCAGCCATTACACCACAACAGAATGGCATAGTTGAAAGAAAAAACAGGACTTTGCAAGAGGCTGCTAGGGTCATGCTTCATGCCAAAGAACTTCCCTATAATCTCTGGGCTGAAGCCATGAACACAGCATGCTACATCCACAACAGAGTCACACTGAAAAGAGGGACTCCAACCACACTGTATGAAATCTGGAAAGGGAGGAAGCCAACTGTCAAGCACTTCCACATCTTTGGAAGTCCATGTTACATTTTGGCAGATAGAGAGCAAAGGAGAAAGATGGATCCCAAGAGTGATGCAGGAATATTCCTGGGATACTCTACAAACAGCAGAGCATATAGAGTATTCAATTCCAGAACCAGAACTGTGATGGAATCCATCAATGTGGTTGTTGATGATCTAACTCCAGCAAGAAAGAGGGATGTCGAAGAAGATGTCAGAACATCGGGAGACAATGTAGCAGATACAGCTAAAAGTGCAGAAAATGCAGAAAACTCTGATTCTGCTACAGATGAACCAAACATCAACCAACCTGACAAGAAACCCTCCATTAGAATCCAGAAGATGCACCCCAAGGAGCTGATTATAGGAGATCCAAACAGAGGGGTCACTACAAGATCAAGGGAGATTGAGATTGTCTCCAATTCATGCTTTGTCTCCAAAATTGAGCCCAAGAATGTGAAAGAGGCACTGACTGATGAGTTCTGGATCAATGCTATGCAAGAAGAATTGGAGCAATTCAAAAGGAATGAAGTCTGGGAGCTAGTTCCGAGACCCGAGGGAACTAATGTGATTGGCACCAAGTGGATCTTCAAGAACAAAACCAATGAAGAAGGTGTTATAACCAGAAACAAGGCCAGACTTGTTGCTCAAGGCTACACTCAGATTGAAGGTGTAGACTTTGATGAAACTTTCGCCCCTGTTGCTAGACTTGAGTCCATCAGATTGTTACTTGGTGTAGCGTGCATCCTCAAATTCAAGCTGTACCAGATGGATGTGAAGAGCGCGTTTCTGAATGGATACCTGAATGAAGAAGCCTATGTGGAGCAGCCAAAGGGATTTGTAGATCCAACTCATCCAGATCATGTATACAGGCTCAAGAAGGCTCTCTATGGATTGAAGCAAGCTCCAAGAGCTTGGTATGAAAGGCTAACAGAGTTCCTTACTCAGCAAGGGTATAGGAAGGGAGGAATTGACAAGACTCTCTTTGTTAAACAAGATGCTGAAAACTTGATGATAGCACAGATATATGTTGATGACATTGTGTTTGGAGGGATGTCGAATGAGATGCTTCGACATTTTGTCCAACAGATGCAATCTGAATTTGAGATGAGTCTTGTTGGAGAGCTGACTTATTTTCTGGGACTCCAAGTGAAGCAGATGGAAGACTCCATATTCCTCTCACAAAGCAAGTATGCAAAGAACATTGTCAAGAAGTTTGGGATGGAAAATGCCAGCCATAAAAGAACACCTGCACCTACTCACTTGAAGCTGACAAAAGATGAAGCTGGCACCAGTGTTGATCAAAGTCTGTACAGAAGCATGATTGGGAGCTTACTATATTTAATAGCTAGCAGACCTGACATCACCTATGCAGTAGGTGTTTGTGCAAGATATCAAGCCAATCCCAAGATAAGTCACTTGAATCAAGTAAAGAGAATTTTGAAATATGTAAATGGCACCAGTGACTATGGGATTATGTACTGTCATTGTTCAGATTCAATGCTGGTTGGGTACTGTGATGCTGATTGGGCTGGAAGTGCAGATGACAGAAAAAGTACTTCTGGTGGATGCTTCTATCTGGGCAACAATCTTATTTCATGGTTCAGCAAGAAGCAGAACTGTGTGTCCCTATCTACTGCAGAAGCAGAGTATATTGCAGCAGGAAGCAGCTGTTCACAACTAGTTTGGATGAAGCAGATGCTGAAGGAGTACAATGTCGAACAAGATGTCATGACATTGTACTGTGACAACTTGAGTGCTATTCATATTTCTAAAAATCCTGTTCAACACAGCAGAACCAAGCACATTGACATTAGACATCACTATATTAGAGAGCTTGTTGATGATAAAGTTATCACACTAGAGCATGTGGACACTGAGGAACAAATAGCAGATATTTTCACAAAGGCATTGGATGCAAATCAGTTTGAAAAACTGAGGGGCAAGCTGGGCATTTGTCTGCTAGAAGACTTATAGCAATTACTTCTATTTGAATGTGCTCAAACGTTAATAGCACATTCTTTACTGGGCCGAAACAGATTTGACCGTTGCTTCACACGTCCCTCTACATTCCGCATTCAAATTTACATTTTAGTGGTAATCTCGTTTTCAGCATTCCACAACAGCTCTCAGATTTTCACGAAACCATTTCAAAAGCTCTGCTTCTCCATGGCTACCTCACCAAAAGATACTGCAGCTCCTGGTTCACCCTCTGTACCATCATCTCCGCACCAGGGACAACCTGAATTCAACATCCAACCCATACAAATAATTCCTGGTCAAGCCCCTGTTCCTGAGAAACTGGTTCCCAAACGACAACAGGGAGTAAAGACTGCTGAAAACCCTAGCCTTGCAACAAGTCCTAGGGAAGTAGACCCGGAGATGGATAAGAAGATCCGCAGTATTGTGAGTAACATTCTGAAAAATGCTTCTGTGCCTGATGCTGATGAAGATGTTCCAACATCCTCCACCCCGAATGTTTCTGTGCCTGATGTTGATAAAGATGTTCCAACATCTTCCGCTCCAAATGCTGAAGCCCTCCCTTCACCCAGTGAAGAGGAATCAATAGAAGAAGAGGATCAAGCCTCAGAGGAGACCCCTGCACCACGGGCACCAGAACCTGCTCCAGGTGACCTCATTGACCTTGAAGAAGCAGAATCTGATGAGGAACCCATTGCCAACAGGTTGGCACCTGGCATTGCAGAAAGGTTACAAAGCAGAAAAGGGAAAACCCCCATTAAGAGGTCTGGACGAATCAAAACTATGGCCCAGAAGAAGAGCACTCCAATCACTCCTACCAAATCCAGAAGGAGCAAAGTTGCAATCCCCTCCAAGAAGAGGAAAGAAATTTCCTCATCTGATTCTGATGATGATGTCGAACTAGATGTCTCGACATCAAAGAGGGCCAAGAAATCTGGGAGAAAGGTGCCTGGAAATGTTCCTGATGCACCATTGGACAACATCTCTTTCCACTCCATTGGCAATGTTGAAAAGTGGAAATATGTGTATCAACGCAGACTTGCGGTTGAAAGAGAACTGGGAAGAGATGCCTTGGCTTGCAAGGAGATCATGGACCTCATTAAGGCTGCTGGACTACTGAAGACAGTCACCAAGTTGGGAGACTGTTATGAAAGCCTAGTCAGGGAATTTATTGTCAACATTCCCTCTGACATAACAAACAGAAAGAGTGATGAGTATCAAAAAGTATTTGTCAGAGGAAAATGTGTTAGATTCTCCCCTGCTGTGATCAACAAGTACCTGGGCAGACCTACTGAAGGAGTAGTGGATATTGATGTTTCTGAGCATCAGATTGCCAAGGAAATCACTGCCAAACGAGTCCAGCATTGGCCAAAGAAAGGGAAGCTTTCTGCAGGGAAGCTGAGTGTGAAGTATGCAATTCTGCATAGGATTGGCGCTGCAAACTGGGTACCCACCAATCACACTTCCACTGTTGCCACAGGTTTGGGTAAATTTCTGTATGCTGTTGGAACCAAGTCCAAATTTAATTTTGGAAACTATATTTTTGATCAAACTGTTAAGCATTCAGAATCGTTTGCTGTCAAGTTACCCATTGCCTTCCCAACTGTATTGTGTGGCATTATGTTGAGTCAACATCCAAATATTTTAAACAACATTGACTCTGTGATGAAGAGAGAATCTCCTCTATCCCTGCATTACAAACTATTTGAGGGGACACATGTCCCAGACATTGTCTCGACATCAGGGAAAGCTGCTGCTTCAGGTGCTGTGTCTAAGGATGCTTTGATTGCTGAACTCAAGGACACATGCAAGGTGCTGGAAGCAACCATCAAAGCCACCACAGAGAAGAAAATGGAGCTGGAACGGCTGATCGAAAGACTCACAGACAGTGGCATTGATGATGGTGAAGCAGCTGAGGAAGAAGCAGATCCAGCTGAGCAAGAAGAGGCAGCTGAGGAAGAGGAAGATGCAGCAGAAGAGACAGAATCAGATGATGATGATTCTGAAGCCACCCCATGACCATCAGAACTTTATTTTTGCTTTTTACTAGCTATAGGGGCATGTCCCTTTGAACAATTAATTTGCTATTGGTCTGTAATATTTGCATGCATTCTACTTTTGTCAAATTCTGTCTAAAAAGGGGGAGTAATAGTATTAATAGTATTATGCATGATTTATGATTCTGAGTAGTAGGACTCTATGTATGCAATAGTAGTCATGATGTATGGTTTTGAGTCGTAGGATACGATGTATGCATGAGTCATGATTTTGAGGGGGAGTTGTATGATACGATGTATGCATGATTCATGATTTTGAGGGGGAGACTGCTGCTGCTGATGACGACTGATGTGAGCTACTATAACTACGAGTAGCTGATAGAAGATACTGCAGCTAGAGCATGGAGACAGGGGGAGCAGAAAGGTGATGTCACGTAAGATATCTTGACATCCTGGAAAAGACTAGTAGCTGATAGAAGATGCTGCAGTGAACTGCTTCACAGCAGTAGGAGCATGGAGACAGGGGGAGCAGAAAGCTGATGTCACGTGAGATGTCTTGACATCCTGGAAACGACTTCGCCTCTACAAATTCCGCTGTGCTTGATTACTCTGATAATGGAAGTTGCTGATCCCACTTGCATAACTGCTCGTACCTGCTCAGGAAGTGTCTAAGTATGTTTTAGACAAAATTTGCCAAAGGGGGAGATTGTTAGTGCTTAGCTCTACTGAGTGTTTAAAAGATTGGCTAAGATTTTGTTAAAACATAAGCACTTAGACAATGTAGGAAAGCTGGAGTTGCTGCACATGATGTCCAACGTTATGTCAAGGAATAAGATCGGGCTGCACAATGCACAAGGCAAGATAAAATGTCAAATGAAGAATTGAAGTTGCAGGATCCACGATGTCGGATACAATGTCCTGGACATCCTGCCCGAAAACACTGGAGGAGCTGCACAATGCACAAGGCAAGATAAAAGTCAAATGAAGCTGCAGGATTCACGATGTCGGACACGATGTCCTGACATCCGGCCCGAAAATACTGGACACATAAATCTGTTATCTCTTTAACAGATTATTGTGCAGTTAGCAACAGATTAGACGATCTATCTTTAGGAACGAATTAAAAGATAATTAAAGTTCGAATTTCAAAGTAGAAGAGTTCGTTCAGGGATTAAAGATTAAAGATAAAAACTAAAAGATCAAACTGTATCTTTTAGATCTTTAAGCGCAGATTTTCAGGAAAATGATAGATCTCATCCAGCACAAGTAGTTGCAGCCCAGAAACGCACACTGCTATATAAACATGAAGGCTGCACGAGTTCTGTACCAAGTCCGGGATTGAAGAGTTATTTTGTGAGGTTTGGGACTTGAGTGTTTTTGTGAGCCACCTTGATGTTACTCTAACATCAAGTGTTGGACCTGAGTGTGTAGAGTTGATCTCTATAGTGTGTAGAGTTGATCTCTGTAGTTTGTGTAGAGTTGATCTCTATTGTTCAGAGAGCAATCTCTGGTGTGTCTTTGATTTGATTGTAAACACGGGAGTGTGATTGAGAGGGAGTGAGCGGGGTTCTCATATCTAAGAGTGGCTCTTAGGTAGAGGTCGCACGGGTAGTGGTTAGGTGAGAAGGTTGTAAACAGTGGCTGTTAGATCTTCGAACTAACACTATTTTAGTGGATTTCCTCCCTGGCTTGGTAGCCCCCAGATGTAGGTGAGGTTGCACCGAACTGGGTTAACAATTCTCTTGTGTTATTTACTTGTTTAATCTGTTCATACAGTCAAACACAATCTGCATGTTCTGAAGCGTGATGTCGTGACATCCTGTACGACATCTGTCCCCAGTATCAGAATTTCATTCCACATCAGCACCAACTTTTTCTACCCTAGCTACTTCTGCTTCATCACCAGCTCAGCTACCAGTTTTAGCTCCTTCTTCTTCCGAACCATCAGATTTTTCTTTTACACCAGAGATGCTACATGTCATGATGTAGAGCCTACACTGAGGGCAGGTCATTATTATCAAGAGCTTCCAGATCTTGGGCCTACCATCTATCATGAGCATGGAAGACTTTCACACTCAGGTGGCTTGGCCAGGAGTCCAGCCTTCTCCTTCTAGAGTGGGTGGGACCTCCACAGCCCAAGAGCCTGAGCCCATAGAGGAGCATACACCAGCAGCGGAGGATGAGCTCACTTCTCCTGAGCCCTTTTCATTTGCTTCTGATTTAGTTGTGGCTCAGGAGGAAGTACCTTCACCAGAGCCTATTCCAGAGCCATCCCATGCACCTATCTCTGAGGATACCCTGCCATCCGCACCAGCATTGGAGCAAGAGCATCCCATTTCACAGGATCCACCAGCTGCTCTAGTGCTGGATCTGAACGAGCATGCAGAAGACCAGCAGTAGGATGACCAAGAGTTTTAAATTTTGCATAGTTTTTTTTTAAAATTTTTTGCAAATTATGAACAGTTTTATTTTATCAGTTATTTAGTTTATGCTTTATTAGTCTTTTAAATTCCAGTCTTTTAAATTTCTGTTGTTTTAGTGTTTGTAGCTTGTACAAAAGCATGTTTGAACAGTGAACTGATTGAATATGATATTCAGTGGTTTGATTTCGTATGAAATGAAGTGTTGTGATTGAGTTGAATGAGAAATTGTATGAATTGAGTGGATCGGAATGTTAGATTTTGTTTTGAGCAAGCTTGCAATCATTAGAAGAGAAAGAACATGTGATTAGAATTATGAATGAAAATGTTAGTCAGTTTGTCAGATTGATTGTGAAGGAATGCATTAACCATAAACCGGTGAGAGTGTGATCCTTAAATTTTGAGAGAAACGACTATCATTTAGTACTGATTTTTGCATGAATCTCTGAAGTATGGACTGAATGCATGAAATTAAGAATGATGAAGGCCATGTTTGATTGTGATAGCCACTTAGCCAAAAAGCTAACCATGTGCTTAAATGATTTATCCCTTGAAACCAATTTTGAGTTGATTGATTGATTGATTGATTGAACCTTGAGCCTATACATTTTTAATTCTTGCTACCTTGTCTTAGGTTGTAGGAGAGCATCATCCAGAGAAAAGCTTGGTTCAAGACAAATTTGTCCCAAATTTGTGGGAGTTATATGTCAAAACAAATTTGTTCCAAATTTGGGGGAGACACTGGGTAAGAAATAAAATGGTCAAAACAGAGCATCATATACACACTATTTTCTGTATATATATATATATATATATATCAAAAAAAAATTGGAAGTACAAATAAAAGTGTTTAAGTGTGTGTGTTGCAAATCAATGAAATGAAGCTAAGTGCCTAAAAAGAGGCAAGTATTGGGGGTAGGAATGAATGAAAAGTAAAGGTTTATCTATGGATGAATACTCTCCTAGAATCTAAGCTTTTGAATCCTAGAAAAACCATGATTTGTTGGCAGCCCAACCTCATTACAAGCCTAGAAAGTCCTTCGGATTCATTTTGTGTGTTTATTTATGTATGGTATGAGATGAAATGCAAAGGTTGGGACTTATGTTAGTTGTTTATGATGGAATAAGCCTAAACACTTGTGCTTGAGTGAAATAATGACTATGAGGCTTTGGTTGATGATCCTTCCTTGATATTTGTCATTTTCACTAGCTTATTTCAGTTGTGACTCTAATGCATATGTTCCTATCTTTGAAAAGATGCATGTTTGTGAAGGGCATTTGATTGAAGCATTCCATGATATTCATTTCATATGATTAAATTTTTCTATGAAACAAACACCATTTTGATTGACCACTATATTTTGTCACCTGAGCACAAGTGAACTGTTCTTTCTTTGCTTGAGGACAAACAAAACTATAAATTAGGGGGAGTTTGTTAGTCGTCTTATACGACTAACTTTTGTATAGAAAACATTTTCTAAAACTTGTATAGTTCCCCAATTTATAGTTATTTTGTAGGAATTTATATATAAATCTTGTTTTGTTTGAATAGTTGTCTTTGGAGTATCTCCCATGTGACTTAATGATAAAATTTGCATAATTTCATGTTTAAATGAGGCTAAGTCTTGAAGTGCAAAAGGAGCAGTCGCGCTAAGTGGACCATGTGGGCTCAGCGCGCATCCACTGCTAAGCGCAGCTTCAGCGCGCTTAGTGTGACAAGGGAATCTGGAAGAACACAAGAATCAAGGTTGCACGCTAAGCGCGAGATCAGCTTGCTAAGGGAGACGTTTGTCTCTTGCCAGGCTCAGTGCAAGCCCAAATCCACTTACTAGCGCTAAGTGTGAGGGTGGCGCTAAGTGCGACGTCGCAATTTCAGAGCCTATTTAAGCCTGAATTGCCAGAATTAGGGTATGATTTTGAGAAACCAGAGCTGTATATTTTTGCACAGACTTCGAGAAAGACTCTGGAGGCAGCAAAGAGGAGTAGTTGTGCAGAGAAGCCTAGGGTTCTACATTTTTAGAAAGATTAGTGAGTGTTAGAGTGATTGTGAGGTGCTAAGAAGAGGAGGAGGGATCCCCCTTCTTGTGTAAGCAACAATTATTCTATACTCTCTATCTCATTTGTATTAGGGTTTCTGTGTATGCCTGGCCAAACACCCTAGTTGGGTATTTCTAAGGAACAGTTGATGTAATTATCTTTAATATCTTATTAATTGTGTTTTGTGTGTTCAATGCTTCTTTCAATGCTTAATTATTGCATGCTCTTGGTTTGATCACCCATTTGTGTGTATTGTTAGGTGACTTTAGCATCGGGAAATGTACTGTTGCCTTAGAACTTGATAGAAGCAGGACTAAATGATGGAAGCTTGCTTGTGGGGTTTCTATGGAGGCTGGATCTTTGAGCTTCAATGAGGTCCTTTAATGGTGATTTTCCACCATGGAGATGCAGCGGAAGACAAAGGAGAAGAGGTGAGAGGAGGCGCCATCCACTAGGGAATAAGCCATGGAAGAAGGAGCTTCACCACCAAGATGAGCCTTGGATAAGAAGCTTGGAAGGATGCTTCAATGGAGGAAAAGAAAGAGGGAGAGAAAGAGAGAGGGGGGAGCACGAAATTGAAGGAATAAAAGAGGGAGAGAAGTGGAACTTTGAAGTGTGTCTCACAAGACTCTCATTCATCAAAGTTACAACAAGTGTTACACATGCTTCTATTTATAGACTAGGTAGCTTCCTTGAGAAGCTTTCTTGAGAAAACTTCCTTGAGAAGCTTCTTTGAGAAAACTTCCTTGAGAAGCTAGAGCTTAGCTACATACACCCCTCTCATACCTAAGCTCACCTCCTTGAGAAGCTTCCTTAAGAAGATTCCTAAAGAAGCTAGAGCTTAGCTACACATACCTCTCTAATAGCTAAGCTCACCTCCTTGAGATGAGAAGTTAGAGCTTAGCTACACACCCCCTATAATAGCTAAGCTCACCCCCATGACAAAAAACATAAAAATACAAAAAAAAAGTCCTTATTACAAAGACTACTCAAAATGCCCCGAGATACAAGGCTAAAACCCTATACTACTAGAATGGCCAAAATACAAGGCCCATACGAAGGAAAAACCTATTCTAATATTTACAAAGATAAGCGGGCTCATACTTAGCCCATGGGCTCGAAATCTACCCTAAGGCTCATGAGAACCCTAGGGCCTTCCCTTGGATCTCTAGCCCAATCTACTTGGAGTCTTCTACCCAATGCCCTTGCGGAGTAGGATTGCATCACTAAATATCTACATTATCAGGGATGGATTGTGGGGTTTTGGTTTTCTGAATATGTTGTGATGATAATGCTATTTAAGTTAAGCCTAGTCTTACAAGAGGGATTTACGGACAAAGCTTAGGTTAAATTAGTCTAAACTTATGAGGGATCAAGGTTTAGTACTTTAGGCTACAACATAGAACACAAGAACATGATTAATTAGAGAAATATCCTCATATGCATCAACTTGTTTGTTAGAAAGACCCAACGCTCTTTACCTATTGCTGTCAACTTTTACTTACTTGCATTTACTGTTTTTACCATAGAATTAGTTTATTTTTGTTTTTAACCATCAATTATAAATGTTTGTTCCAACAATACCTTACTTCTGAATAAAACTTTGTCTAATAAGCAAGTTCCATGAGTTCGATACTCGGATCACTCTGTTTTAATTTTAAATACTTGACGACCTGGTGCGCTTGCCGGTATTTCATTTCCCTTGAATATATTTGTAAAAAATTGGAGAAAAAGGAACCATATGGGAAAGTGAACAACGGGTTGTCTCTTGGAGAATCTTTGAACACAAGGATGAGAGATCCCAAGGTGTGTTCAAAGTCTGTAAAGGATTTATAGGGATAGTGGAAAATCTCAAGTGAGTTGCTTGAGGACTGGACGTAGGCACGGGAAGTGACCGAACTAGTATAAATTGAGTTTGCATTTCTCTATTCCCTTATCTCATTTATGTAATCAATTTTATCTTGCATGTTTAAAGAACATTATTAAATTGATTGCTGCTTCTTCTTCTACATTCTGAGCCTATCATTTAGAAGGGGGTTAAAAATTTGTTAGTAAGAAATTTTGTAAGACTTAATTCACCCCCTCCTCCCCCCCCCCCCCCCCCCCCCGTTAAGTTATTGAGGTCACTTGTCCAACAAGTGATATCAAAGCTTGATTCTTGTATAAAGTTTAGAAACTTCAAGAATAATTATGACATCATCTAACTTTTTATTTCCTGAGGGAAACTCCATTAATAGGCCTCCTATATTTAATGGTAATGGTTATCACTATTGAAAAACCCGAATGCAAATCTTTATTGAAGCCGTTGATTTAAATATATGGGATGCTATTGAAATTGGTCCCTTCATTCCTACAATGGTAGTGGGAAATGCAACTATAGGAAAACCTAGAGAAGAATGGGATGATGATGAAAGAAGAAGGGTTCAATACATTTTAAAGGCCAATAATATAATCACTTTTGCATTAGGCATGGATGAATACTTTAGAGTCTCAAATTGTAAAAATGCAAAAGAAATGTGGGATACATTACAAGTAACCCATGAAGGCACAACCAATGTCAAGAGATCTAGAATAAACACTCTCACACATGAATATGAACTATTTAGAATGAATCAAAATGAGACCATACAAGATATGCAAAAGAGATTTACACATATAGTTAATCATCTTGCATCATTGGGAAAAATATTTTCTAATGAAGATCTCATTAACAAAGTGCTGAGATGTTTAAGCAGGCAATGACAATTAAAAGTAACAACAATTGCAGAATCAAGAAATCTTACTGACATGTCTCTTGCAACTCTTTTTTGAAAGATTCAGGAACATGAAATGAAACTTATGAGACTCCATCAACATGAAGAGAATGACAAAAAGAATAAAGGAATTGCACTCAGAGCCTTATCATCTTCTATTCAAGAAGAAAGTGACAAAGAGGACTTGAATGAAATAGAAGAAGATGATGATTTCAGATTTTTTGTGAAGAGATTCACTAAATTTCTGAGAAACAAAGGAAATTAAAGGAGATCAAATATCAATCCAAAGAAGAAAGGAGAAGATTCCTCCTTAGCCCCAAAATGCTATGAATGCGATTAACCTGAGCACTTGAGATTCGATTGTCCTGTCTTTAAAAGAAGAATGGACAAATCTGATAAAAGAAATTTCAAAGAAAAGAAAGCATACATCACTTGGGAAGATAATGGCATGGATTCTTCAAGTGATTCAAAAAATGAAATCATAAATTTGGGTCTCATGGCCAAAGACTATGAAAGCGAAGAAGAGGCAATGTCATCTAACTATGACTTATCTATTTCTTTTGATGAACTCCAAGATGCATTCAATGATTTGCATAAAGAATCTGTTAAACTTGTCAAATTAGTTTCATATTCTAAGAAAACTATTTCAAGTTTAGAAAAGGAAACTTTGAAATTGAAATTTGAAATTTGAAATTTGAAATTGAAATTTGAAATTCAAAATTCAAAATTTGAAATTTGAAATTTGATATTTGAATTTGAAATTTGCGATTTGAATTTGAAATTTGAAGATTTAAAAATTGTTATTGCCAAATTTACTCTTATTACTAGTTCTACTTTGTTAACATGCTTTTACTGTGGTAAGAAAGATCATAGTGTATCAACATGTTATATTAGAAAGAATGGTAGTAGCATTGGAAAAATGGTATCGATTCCAAAGGGATCCTTACTCAAAACTAACATTCAAGGATCCAAGAAAATTTGGGTACCAAAATCAAAATATGATTATATGAATGATGGACTCCTTGAAACAAAGTTGGCACATTGATAGTAGTTGCTCCAAACACATGGCAGGAGATGCATCAAAGTTTATTCATATTTTTCCCAAAAATAGTGAACATGTGATCTATGGAGACAACAACAAAGGTAAAATTGTTTGAGTTGGAAAAATAGGTACGAATCCCTCTACCTCCACAGAAAATGTTTTACTTATTGATGGTCTTAAGCATAGTTTATTAAATATTTATCAATTATGTGATAAAGGCTTTTTGGTATCATTTGATTCTCATATATTACAACAAGCGGCAACATTTTCTTTTAGGCCAAGAAATGATACTTTGAACGGTATGGCATGCTCTACTCTATTAATTCATTATAAATTGCTGACTGCTTTTCTCTTCTCTGCTCATGATTTATTTTTGATGTTGACAAAGGGGGAGAGATAGATAAAAGATAAGATAGTAAGGAGAATTATCTATTCTTTATGAGACAACTTTTTATATATGAAATCTTCAATTGTTTCATATAAGCAATCATTGCAAAATCAAGGGGGAGTAAACTATACAAATAGATATTCTTTTGTTTTTACTCCTAACCTACTGATGGTTGTCATCATCAAAAAGGGGGAGAATGTGAATCATGCAGGTTATGATGATGTCAAAAAAAATTTGCTTGATAATGATTGTCATCACCAAAAAGGGAGAGAATGAATGTATGAATACAAGGTATCGATGATGCCAAAGTAGAATCAAACAAGGTTGCTTCAACAAACATTCAAAGGTTAAGCATTGCTTCAAGATTAATATAAGGTTGCTTCAACAAACACTCAAAGGATCAAGAAAAAGATAAGGCCTAAACAATCTCATTGGTTGATCAAGCTTTTGCCTCAAAAACACATTGTTTCCAACATCCAAGGCTCTGGTAATTAATTATCAGGCAGTGTAATCGATTACAAGAAGAAAATTTTGAAAATAAGCTTTTAGAAGGGTTTTGAAATTTGAATTTAAAATCTGTAATCGATTACCATTGATGTGTAATCGATTACCAGTAACGAAACTTCTGAAGTTCAAATTGAAAAGTCATGACCCTTCAAAATATAATTGTGTAATCGATTACCAAAAACCTGTAATCAATTACCGGTGAGAAAATTTCAGAAAAGCTTTTTGAAAAGACACATCTCTTGAAACCATTTTGAAAAGGAACGATGGGCCTATATATATGTGTGTCTGACTTTGAAAAGCAAGAGAGAGATATTCTAAGAGAATTTAATTTTCAAATGCTATCTCAACAACTCTTGGGCAAACACTTGCAAATCTATTAAGAATTCGTCTAGGAACTTCAAATTGTATTATCATCTCTAAAAGAGAGAAATTCCTCTAGGAACTTCAATTTTTGTATCATCCGTTCTAAAGGAGAGAAATCTTTCTGTTCATCTTAGAAAATCAGTTGTAATCAAGAGACTGGTTGTCTCTTGGATTGTGAGAATTGTAATCAAGAGACGGGTTGTCTCTTGGAGAATCTTTATACACAAGGGTGAAGGATCCCAAGGTGTGTTCAAAGTCTGTAAAGGATTTACAGAGATAGTGGAAAATCTCAAGTGGGTTGCTTGAGGACTGGACGTAGGTACGGGAAGTGGCCGAGCTAGTATAAATCGAGTTTGCATTTCTCTCTTCCTTTATCTCATTTATGTTATTGCAATCAATTTTGTCTTGCATGCTTAAAGAACATTATTAAATTGATTGCTACTTCTCCTTCTACATTCTGAGCCTATCATTTAGAAGGGGGTTAAAAATTTGTTAGTGGGAAATTTTGTAAGACTTAATTCACCCTCCCCCCCCCCCCCTCTTAAGTTATTGAGGTCACTTGTCCAACATAAGGGTAAAGCCAAATCAATCCATATCTTTGAGGTAACCATGACCTTAACACCCCCTCGTGCTAAGGGCATAGTGATTGACTCTCCAAGAAAAAGATGTTCTATAAACTTGGAGATGCTAGAAAAGAAAAGGAAGAAGTTGGAATATGAGGTTCTTACTCTTTTCTTTGACAAGGAGTTGAAGGAGAAATTTGACAGAAGCTGGGCTGGGAAAAAATGGTTTATAGGAGATACATTGATCTCCTTGAGATCAAATCTCTTTAACATTCTCCATTTTATCAAGAAGTAAAAGTGGACTATTTTGTTTGAGATGTATGAACCAGTCTGCCCAAGTATAGGTGGATAACAACAACTTCACACTAAAGGCTACACTAAAGGCAACTAAGATTCTGGTCTCAAAACAATTCTATAGTAAAAGACTTTATGATGATTGGTTCAAGGACAAAGGGCTCAGAAAGAAAAAGGTAAAGAGGAAGTTTTTGAAGGATAAAAGGGAAAACTTCAAGTCTAAGTCTTTAACTTCTTTTGGTGGGATTTGTAGAAGCAAGCTTCATGATGAATCAAGATTGATTCAGGGAGTTTTGATGATAACAAAGATGATGACAAAAAGCTCAAAAGTCAAGATCACTTCATGATAACAAAGATGATGACATTCAAGATTGAGTTCAAGATTGAGTCAAGAACACTTCAAGGATCAAAAGAAAATTTGATTTCAAGAATCAAGAATCAAGAATCAAGATTCAAGATTCAAGAATAATCAAGATCAAGATCCTAGACTCAAAGATTCAAGAATCAAGAGAAGACTTAATCAAGATAAGTATTAAAAAGTTTTTCAAAACATTGAGTAGCACAAGAAGTTTTCACAAAATCATTACCAAAGAGTTTTACTCTCTGGTAATTGATTACCAGATTATAGTAATCGATTACCAGTAGTTTTAAAATGTGAAGATTTTCAAAATTCAAAATGAAGAGTCACATCTGTTGTTGTGTAATCAATTACACCTTTATGGTAATCGATTACCAATGACTGATTTCAAAAAATTCATTTCCAAAAGTCACATTTCTTCAAGTGACTTGTTTCTAAAGATTCTTTCAAAAGCCATATCTTTTTAAGTGATTAGTTTTTAAAGGAATTGCCAAGAGTTACAAGTTTTGACTTGAGTCATCAAGAAACTATAAATATGTGACCTGGGCATGAAACATTAGAACAACAATTACATTCATATCAATCATCTCTTTCAATCATTCTATCTTTCAATCTGTCTTTCAACATCTTCTTTCATTTCTTTCAACAGAACTTTCTAGTTTCATTTCTCTTCATTTTTCTAAAAGTTTTTGTTCAAAACTTTTTCTTTCAAGAAAAGTTCTTTGATCAAAAACTTGTGCTATTCATCTTTTTCATTCTCTCCTCCCTTTGCCAAAAAGAATTTGCCAAGGACTAACCAACTGAATTCTTTTTGTTCCTCTCTCCTCCCTTTGCCAAAAAGAATTCGACAAGGACTAACCGCTTGAATTCTTTTTGTGTCTCTCTTCTCCCTTTTCCAAAAGAACGAAGGACTAACCGCCTGAATTCTTTTGTGTCTCTCTTCTCCCTTTGCCAAAAAGAATTCGCCAAGGACTAACCGCCTGAATTCTTTTTGTGTCTCTCTTCTCCCTTTTCCAAAAGAACAAAGGACTAACTGCCTAAATTCTTTTGTGTCTCCCTTCTCCCTTGTCAAAGAATTCAAAACGACACAGTCTGAGAATTCTTTTGATTCTTCCCTTTCCTATAAACAAAAGATTTCAAAGGACTAACCGCCTGAGAATTCTTTTGTTTCCCCCTTCACAAAGTTTCAAAGGACTAACCGCCTGAGGGTACATCTCTTGTGGATCAGTTCTAGTTGAGGGTACATCCACTAGGTTGTTTAAAGAGAACAAGGGAGGGTACATCCCTTGTGGATCTTTGCTTGTAAAAGGATTTTTACAAGGTTGAAAAGAAATCTCAAGGACCGCAGGTCGCTTGGGGACTGGATGTAGGCACGGGTTGTTGCCGAACCAGTATAAAACTCTTGTGTTTGTCTTCTTCTTCCCCACACTCTTTATTTTCCGTTGTGCACTTTAATTATCGCTTTTACTTTTGGTTAAGTTTCCATTTGTGTTATTTACTTTTGTAACAATATTGTAAAAGCCTAAGAAGGGTAGATTTTTAATTAGTAAAGGTTCATTAATAATTAATTCAATCCCCCCTTCTTAATTATTCCGAGGCCACTTGACCCAACAGGATTGTCCATTGGATCAACATGATTTCAGTGCTTCCAAGTATTGGTACTATCCAAGAGGTAAATGACCATGATTTTCAAGTCATTCACTATCTTTGGAAGACAATTCCTCTTTGTCTACCTTTTTTATCATCAACACATGATCAAGGCTGCCAAGCCTATCAAGTCTACCTTTAATGTTCCTTATGAGATGCTAATGACCTTGATTTTTAGAAATTTTGGAGTTTCTATGGAGGATGAACCTAGAGATGATGAGGTTTTTTCTTGGGGTGACAAGAATGTTGATGATTTGAGGTTGAACCCTCAAGCAAGGATATGTTGAATCCACATCTCTAGCTTTAATTATGACAAACCATTAGCAATGAAAATTGAAAGGATGATGAGTTTTAAGTGATGGCTAACAATTATGCTTAAGCATTTCTATGTTTATTAATTTGAGAAGTATTGATGTTCTTTGAATCTGATGTACTCAGAATGATGCTCATAAAGGTTTAGAGAACTATTGTTAGAGTTGAGTGTAACACCCGAAAATTTTGATAATTGAAAATAGATGGTTGATGTAATTCTAGCATTATTTGATTAATTTGGATTAGTTAAGGTGTTGTGTGAATTATCTTTGTGTGATTGTCTGGTGTGGATGTTAGGTTATGTGGAGTTTGATTGATCTGCATTGGAACTAAATGATTTTGAGCTTAACTCGAAACGTATTTCTGTAAAAACCACAATCCTGGACTCATTAACAATTGGATTTCCTTCAAATCTGGGATGTAGCTTACAACCCACGTCTTCTAGTTTTAACCATTGGGATTTTTGAACTAGTTATTGGAGCCTGAGCTATGCCCTTTGCACAAAAGCAGTGAAATATGTTGAAGCAGCAATTCGCCTAGAACTCGCCCAGGCGAGAAAATTTTTTCCTAGGCAAGTCTTGCAGGTTACAAATACATCGATCAACATAAAAATATGCATTTTCCTCCCCTCTTCTCCCCCAAACCCTCACCCAGCACCCCAAACCTCCTCATCCACCACCCACGACCATCGGTTGCTTGCAGTCAGACCACTGCATGGAGATGAATGCTTTAATTGGAGCGAAATCTTTAGAATCCACCTCAAGGATTTAATAGAAAACGGAGCTCTTAACTTTTCCTTTGTGGTTTCTTCGAGGTAACCATGACTATAGGCGTCGTAGTAGGATGTTTTTACACTTCCTTTGAAAAACCTTTGAAAATAAGACATTGTAAAAGTTATTCTTTTATAAAATTGATGTTTTATTCTTGACCTTTGTTGAACCCCGGTCACATTGGCGTGATTGGAATTCCAAAATGACGTCTCTTTGATGTAAACCCTGAAACACCTTTTAGCCCTTTTTTTAATTTGGATGGGTATTTGACCCCAAATGTTGATATTAACCTTGTCCTTGAAATTTATACTAAATTGTCTTCGATTTGGTATGTAAAGCTTTATGATTGGATTGATAAATGTGAACGTGAGAGACCTTTGAGTGATGCAGAGAGTAGCTGACGAAGAGATATCGATAGGTGAGGGGAGTTTATTTTTGGTTTATAGCTTTTGATACCATACTTGGGGTTAGTAAACCCAACTATGGGGATGTATGATTCTCCCTATGCATGCTAGTTTTCAAGAAAACTGTGTTTTTGACTAATGGGATGCGATATATTTCTTATTGATGAATGAAATTGTGATCGATTACACTTGGATGGTAATCGATTACCAGCAGTTATTGAACGTTTTAATTCAAATTTTAAAGCCTGTAATCAATTACACAAGTCTTGTAATCGATTACCAGAGGAGATTTTCAGAAAATAATTTCCAAGAGTCACATCTGTTAAAATGGTTTTTGAATGGCCATCAAAGGTCTATTTATATGTGACTTGGAACACGAATTTTCTTAGAGTTTTTCAGAACAAAAAGTCTTATTCTCTCAAAAGCAAAAATTGTCTTATCCTCTTAAAAATTCCTTGGCCAATACACTTTCAATTCAATAAGGAATTATTTGAGTGCTTCATTGTTCAATCTATCTCTTTCAAGAGAGATTTCTTCTTCGCTTCTTCTTACTTCTGAAAAGGGATTAAGAGACCGAGGGTCTCTTGTTGTAAAGCAATTTGAACACAAAAGAAGGGTTTTCCTTGTATGGTTCAGAACTTGCAAAGGGTTTTTGCAAGTTAGTGGAACTCTCAAGCGGATTGCTTGGGGACTGGACATAGGCACAAGGGTATGGCCGAACCAGTATAAAACTGAGTTTGCACTTGCTCTTCCCTTAAACTCTTTTATTTATTGCTTATTGCTTCTTTTCAGTAAGTTTAATTTGAATAATTATTTAGGAATTCATTTTAAAAGGAATCTTGGGATTTGGGTTAAAATCAAAATAGAATTTTTAATTACGGAATAGTTTGTGATATCTTAATTCAACCCCCCTTCTTAAGATATCTGAGGCCACTTGTCTAACAAGTGGTATCAGAGCTTAATTCTTGTATAAAGTTTAGAAGCTTCAAGAATAATGGCCTCATCAAACTATTTATTTCTTGAAGGGAATTCAATAAATAGGCCTCCTATTTTCAATGGAGTGGGTTACCATTATTGGAAAACCCGTATGCAAATTTTTATAGAGGCAATAGATTTAAATGTCTGGGATGCAATAGAAGTAGGGCCCTATATTCCCACTATGGTGGCAGGAAGTAAAACCATAGAAAAGCCTAGGGAAGAATGGAGTGAAGAAGAAAAGAGATTAGTGCAATACAACTTAAAAGCCAAAAATATAATTACATATGCCTTAGGAATGGATGAGTACTTTATGGTATCAAATTGTAAAAGTGCAAAAGAAATGAGGGATACCCTACAAGTAACACATGAGGGCACAACAGATGAGAAAAGGTCTAGGATAAATACATTAACTCAAGAGTATGAATTATTTAGAATGAATTCAAATGAAAGTATACAAAACATGCAAAAAAGGTTTACACATATAATAAATCATCTTGCATCTTTAGGGAAAATTTTTCCAAATGAAGATCTCATAAATAAAGTATTGAGATGTTTAAGCAGAGAATGGCAACCTAAGGTAACAGCCATTACTGAGTCATAAGATTTATCTAACATGTCTCTTGATACGCTATTTGGAAAGTTACAGGAACACAAAATGGAATTGTTAAGATTAAATCAACATGAAGAAAATGATAAGAAAAAGAAGGGAATTGCTCTTAAAGCTTCATCTTCAATCCAAGAAGAAAGTGATAAGGAAGACTTAATTGATTTGGATGAAGATGATGATCTTAGCCTTTTTGTAAAAAGGTTCAACAAGTTCCTGAGAATCAGAGGAAATCAAAGGAGACCAAATTTTAAACCTAAAAGAAGGATAGAAGATTTACCCTCTACTCCAAAATGCTATGAATGCAATCAACCTGGACATTTGAGGGTTGATTGTCTGATCTTCAAGAAAAGAATGGAGAAATCTGAAAAGAAAAATTTTAGTGAAAAGAAGGTGAAGAAGGCCTACATCATATGGGATGACAATGATATGGAATCATCTGAGGATTCAGAAAATGAAGAGATAAACCTATGTCTAATGGCTAAAAGTTATGAAAGTGATGAAGAGGTAACATCTTCAAATAATAACTTATCCATTTCTTTTGATGAATTACAAGATGCATTTGCTAATTTGTATAGAGAATCAATCAAACTTGCAAAGTTAGTTTCATCTTCTAAGAAAACAATTTCAGATTTAGAAAAAGAAAATTCAAAATTAAATAAAGAATTAGATCATCTTAAAATTGAAGTTTCAATTTCTAAATCAAATGATAAAGTTTATGTTTCTACTATTCCTGATGAAAAAGTAATATCTAATTCATGTAACTGTTGTAGCAAGTATGAAAAAGAAATTAAAGATTTGAAAAATTCACTTGCTAAATTTTCTATTGGTAGAAATAACCTAGATGTTATATTAGGAAAACAAAGATGTGTCTTTGATAAGGCAGAAATAGGATATAAACCTGAAAAAAACCAAAAATTTTACAAAAATTTCTTTGCTTCCACACAAAAATATAATTCTCCTTTCATCACTTGTTTTTACTGTGGAAGAAAAAAGCATGACACATCTACATGTTATTTTAAGAAAAATTGCAACAATATTAAAATGATATGGGTCCCAAAAGGATCTTCAGTTAACACTAACATACAAGGACCCAATAAAGTTTGGGTACCTAAGTCACAAACTTGATCATGTAGGTATCTTTGAAGAAGAAATGGTACATAGATAGCGGATGTTCAAAACATATGATGGGAGATGCATCAAAGTTCACACATATCTCTCCCAAGAAAAGTGGGCATGTAACTTATGGTGACAACAACAAAGGTAGAATTCTTGGAGTTTGAAAAATAGGTACAAATTCTTCAAACTCCATTGAAAATGTTCTACTTGTTGAAGGCCTTAAGCACAACTTGCTTAGTGTTAGTCAATTATGTGATAAAGGCTATCTAGTGTCATTTGATTCTCAAAAATGTCTCATTGAACATAAACATGAAACTAATATAAAGCATATATGGTATAGAGTCAACAATGTTTATATGATAGACTTAAGCCAAAAACTAGATAATAATCAATGTTTTCTTAGCAAAGATGATGATCCATGGCTATGGCATAAACGAATTGCTCACATAAACATGGAACACTTAAATAAATTAATTTCAAAAGATTTAGTTGTTGGTTTGCCTAAATTGAAATTTGAAAAAGATAGACTGTGTGATGCATGTCAAAAGGGAAAAAAACTAGAGTTTCATTCAAATCCAAAAACATTGTTTCAACTACTCAACCATTACAATTGTTACATATGGATTTGTTTGGTCCTTCTAGAATTATGATTTTTGGTGGAAGCTATTATGCACTTGTCATTGTTGATGATTATTCTAGATATACTTGGACACTATTTATCACTCATAAGAATGATGCATTTCAAGCATTTAAGCAACTTGCAAAAGTTATTCAAAATAAGAATAATCTCAAAATTATATCTATTAGGAGTGATCATGGGGGTGAGTTTGAAAATAAAGAATTTGATTTATTTTGTGATAAGCATGGCATTGAACATAACTTTTCTGCACCTAGAACCCCTCAACAAAATAGAGTTGTTGAAAGGAAAAATAGGTCTTTGGAAGAAATTGCTAGAACTTTATTAAATGATACTCCTCTTCTAAAATATTTTTGAGCTGAAGCCATTAATACTGCATGCTATATCATGAATAGGGCTTTAATAAGACCCATTTTAAATAAAACTCTGTATGAACTGTTCAATGTTAGGAAACCAAACATCTCACATCTTCATATTTGTGGTTGCAAGTGTTTTGTATTAAACAATGGAAAAGAAAACTTAGGAAAGTTTGATGCTAAGTCAGATGAAGGAATTTTCCTTGGTTACTCTTTGCTTAGTAAAGCTTATAGAATTTATAATAAGAGAACAATGACAATTGAAGAATCGATTCATATTTCCTTTGATGAGACTAATGCTATTTCTCCAAGAAATGATATTTTAGATGATATTGCAGAATCTTTAGAACAAATGCACATTCATGGACAAGATTCTAAAGGAAAAGGAGAAGGAAGCAATGAAGATCCTCCAATAGAAGTCAAAGCAAATAATGATCTTCCAAGAGAGTGGAAAGCCTCAAGAGATCATCCCCTTGACAACATTATTGGTGATATCTCAAAAGGGGTAACAGCTAGACACTCTCTCAAAGATTTATGCAATAACATGGCTTTTGTATCTATGATTGAACCTAAAAATTTAAATGAAGCTATAATAGATGAAAATTGGATAATAGCTATGTAGGAAGAACTAAACCAATTTGAAAGAAATAATTTTTGGGAGTTAGTTGAGAAACCTGAAAACTACCCAATCATTGGAACAAAATGGGTGTTTAGAAATAAATTAGATGAAAATGGCATAGTTATTAGAAATAAGGCTAGATTAGTCACCAAAGGATATAATCAAGAAGAGGGGATAGATTATGAGGAAATATATGCTCCAGTTGCTAGATTAGAAGCCATCAGAATGTTATTAGCCTATGCATCCATAATGGACTTTAAGCTTTATCAAATGGATGTAAAAATTTCATTCTTAAATGGCTTTATTCAATAGGAAGTATATGTAGATCAACCCCCCGGATTTGAAAACTTAGACAAGCCTAATCATGTTTTTAGATTAAAAAAGGCGTTATATGGCTTAAAGCAAGCCCCTAGGGCTTGGTATGAGCGTTTGAGTAAGTTTCTTTTAGAAAAGGATTTCTCTAGAGGAAAAGTAGATACTACTCTTTTCATAAAGAGAAAATTACATGATATTTTATTGGTTCAAATTTATGTTGATGATATTATTTTTGGATCTACTAATGAATTATTGTGCAAGGAATTCTCTCATGACATGCAAATTGAGTTTGAAATGTCAATGATGGGAGAACTTAATTTCTTTCTTGGATTACAAATTAAACAAACCAAGACTAGAATTTTTGTCAATCAATCCAAGTACTGCAAAGAGTTAATTCACAGATTCATAATGGAAAATGCTAAGCACAAGGCTACACCAATGAGCACTGCTTGCTATTTAGATAAAGATTAAACTGGTCAGTCAATAGATGTTAAGCAATATCGAGGTATGATCGGATCCCTTCTTTATTTATCTGCTAGCAGACCTGATATAATGTTTAGTGTGTGTAAGTATGCTAGATTTCAATCAAATCCCAAACAGTCACATCTTAGTGTCGTTAAAAGAATCGTAAGATATTTGTTAGGCACTATGAATATAGGTTTATGGTATCCTAGGAATTCCACATGCACCTTAATAGGATACTCTGATTCAGACTTTGCCAGTTCTAAAACAGATAGAAAGAGCACAAGTGGAACTTGTCAATTCATTAGATCTACTCTAGTCTCTTGGCATAGTAAGAAACAAAATAGTGTTGTTTTATCCACTGCAGAAGCGGAATATATTTCTGCAGGCAGTTGTTGTGCATAGATTCTATGGATGAAGCAATAACTCTCTGACTATGGAATCCTTCTTGACCATATACCTATTAGATATGATAATACAAGTGCAATTAATCTTTCCAAAAATCCAGTTCAACACTCTAGAACCAAGCATATAGAAATTAGGCACCATTTTCTAAGAGATCATGTTCTGAAGGGATATTGTGTGCTAGAATTTGTTGATACAAAGAATCAGCTTGTTGATATCTTCACAAAACCTCTCCCCAAAGAAACATTATTTTCCATTAGAAGAGAATTAGGCCTCTTAGATATTAGTGATTTGGATAAATAAGGATTGATTGGTTGATTGAAATATGTATGGTTAATGATTGATTGATTGTATTTGATTATAAGATTTTGATTGTGTTTGATTGGTGTGTTATTGTGTGATTGATGCTTGTTTGATTGAATTAAATGAGTATAAGTATTGATGATTGCTATAGTTAGATATTCTTAGCATAGACATGGATATTTTTTTAAGGAAAAAGCTTAGTTAATGTTCTGGTAATCGATTACCATTACGTGTAATCGACTACACAAGAACAGATAGCCTGTAATCGATTACCAGAAGGCTAAGTGCTCCTGTAATCGATTACCAAACCTTGTAATCGATTACAGAATGTCATCTTCTATAAATAGCCACATTTCAGAAGCTGCAGTCACACACATCTCGAGTTACGGTGCCCCCTTTCTCCCAAAACTTCCAATCCTCATATCTCACTCGTTTCTCAACCAAATAACCTCCCACAAAGCCCATTTTTCATCATTTTTTATTCTTTTTCATTCTAACCAATCAAAATCTTCAATAACTTCACCAAATGGCAGAATCATCCAAGAAGCGCAAGGGTTCATCCACCTTAGCTGCGACACCTAGAACATCACGTACCGAAGCCACCGGAGCATCCCCAGCACCAATTCCACCATCCTTGTCATCCTCTACACTATTTTCATCTTATGAACAGCGTATTCGGTACTCCTCTCTCTTTCAATCTCGTCAAATTCTTGATCCTAAATATCTTGACCTAAAATTATTTGATGGGGAAACATTTGATTGCTATCAAGTGTTTCAAAACACTGGTCTGGTTCCTTTGATGTCATTAAAATTACCATATTATCCTAAGTTAGTACGAGTCTTTTACTCAAATTTGAAAATTCAGGATGGAACTTTAATTTCTGAGGTGCATGGTATCCCTATGATTATTGATGAGTCTCTTTTCTTTTCTCTGACACAACTACCTAGTCAGGGTGCACCTTTTGAGGGTACCCTTGTTGACGACTGGAAGTTTGATTACTCTAGTCATGATGCCCGCCGCATGGTCTGCATTGACCAGGCATATATGACCGACAGACTGCTTGTCGGGTCATTGACATTTGATTGTCGCATCATGCACTATATCATTGTTAGAATTTTGATGCCTCGTTCTTCTAATCTCGCTCAAGCCTCTGAGGAGGACTCGATTCTGATGTGGGCTTTCTTGATCGGTCGTCTAATCGGCTGGGCCCATTTGATTCGTTACCGCATGCATAAGGCATTGCAGTCTAGTGCACCTCTACCTTACCCTTAGCTTGTGACTTTGTTTCTTCGACATTTTGAAATTCCTTTGGATTCTGAGCCTTTTGTGCAAGTTAAACGTTCCTTTGCTATTGGTGTCGATGCGGTAACCTCCCTTGGCTACCGTAAGGACATGGATGGGCAATGGTTGAAGAAGGACGCGCAACCTCCGCAAGACGAATGTACTCCCTCTCCTCCGCCTCAACGAGATGACTCCTCAGCCCTCATGCATGAAGTTCTTTCGAAGTTACGAGGCCTCCGCACCTATGTTGGTGAACGCTTTGATTCCTTGGATGGTCGTATTGATGCCATTGATGCTCACTTTGAAGGAATGGATACCCGCATCACTCAGCTTGAGGAGGATGTGAGTTATCTTCGTCGGTGCTTCGACCTTCCTCCACCATCTTCATAGATTTGGAGTATTATTATATTTGATTTTACGCCATGTATTGGCTATGTTTTTTAAGTCATTATTCTCTAAACTTTAGTTATATTTCAGTATTTGGAACTTAGTATTTTATGACTGAATTATATTTAATTTTGACTTGTGAATGGTTATGTGAACTTTAGTTATATTTGATTATTATTTTCTGCCTTATGTTGATTACCACA
This sequence comes from Glycine soja, assembly GCF_004193775.1. Classification (NCBI taxonomy): domain Eukaryota; kingdom Viridiplantae; phylum Streptophyta; class Magnoliopsida; order Fabales; family Fabaceae; genus Glycine; species Glycine soja. The sequence goes on along the minus strand of NC_041017.1, from coordinate 15,037,241 downwards.
TACTTTGGCTTTTTGATGTTGCCAAAGGGGGAGAGAAACGGGGCTAAGAAGCTTAGAAATTAGAAGCCTAGAAATCAAGAGATCATCAATTCCAAAACATAGGGGGAGTATGGAATAAATGAACGCTCTATCTTGTATATAATCTATCTTGTATCTTGATTTCAGGAAATTAAAATTGTCATCATTAAAAATGGGGAGATTGTACAAGTAAAGACTTTGATGTTTTGATGATGCCAAAGGACCATGTGCTTCTCAATTTTAATTCAAGAGGATCACGCGCTTCTCAAGTTTAATTCAAGAATAGAATCCAAGAAATTCAAGATATATGATCAAGATAATCTCTAGAGACTTAGGGAGGGAATTCTAAGTTGAAACAACAAGAGGTTAGGCCAAAGAATATGAGTTAAAATGTTTTTACAAGAGATTTACTCTCTGGTAATCAATTATCAGAGGATATAATCGATTACCAGTGGCCAAAATGATTTGAAACTATTTATAACAGCTAGTAGAAATTTAAATTCAAATTTCACAATGTGTAATCGATTACACTTGGATGGTAATCGATTACCAGCAGTTATTGAACATTTTAATTCAAATTTTAAAGCCTGTAATCGATTACACAAGTCTTGTAATCGATTACCAGAGGAGATTTTCAGAAAATAATTTCCAAGAGTCACATCTGTTCAAATGGTTTTTGAATGGCCATCAAAGGTCTATTTATATGTGACTTGGAACACGAATTTGGTTAGAGTTTTTCAGAACAAAAAGTCTTATTCTCTCAAAAGCAAAAATTGTCTTATCCTCTTAAAAATTCCTTGGCCAATACACTTTCAATTCAATAAAGAATTATTTGAGTGCTTCATTGTTCAATCTATCTCTTTCAAGAGATATTTCTTCTTCGCTTCTTCTTACTTCTGAAAAGGGATTAAGAGACCAAGGGTCTCTTGTTGTAAAGCAATCTGAGCACAAAGGAAGTGTTGTCTTTGTGTGGTTTAGAACTTGTAAAGGGTTTTTGCAAGTTAGTGGAACTCTCAAGCGGGTTGATTGGGGACTGGACGTAGGCACAAGGGTGTGGCCGAACCAGTATAAAACTGAGTTTGCACTTTCTCTTCCCTTAAACTCTTTTATTTATTATTGCTTATTGCTTCTATTCAGTAAGTTTAATTTGAATAATTATTTAGGAATTCATTTTAAAAGGAATCTTGGGATTTGGGTTAAAATCAAAATAGAATTTTTAATTAGGGAATAGTTTGTGATATCTTAATTCAACCCCGCTTCTTAAGATATATGAGGCCACTTGTCTAACATTATTGGTTCTTTGAAAGTTCATGAATAAGAACTAATGGATGAGATGCAACTACCTAAAGTAAAGGGAAGATTATAACTCTCAAGGTTTCTCAAGAAACCAAGACAAAGCATCAATCCAAAGCACTAAGTTTAACAATAGCTTCTGATGTTGAGAACAATGATGATTATCTTTCTAAGGAAGATAAATAAAAATTGTCATTGCTAACTAAAAGAGTGCAAAGATTGCTTAGAAGAAGAAAAAGGCCAAGAGGGTTGTCTAGAAGAGATTTCCAACAAGGAGAAAGTTCTTGGCAAGTCAGATGCTTTGAGTTGAACAAACCTTGCCATGTTATAACTAACTTATTTTTTCCTTAAGAAATACTTCAAGAAGTGATCCAAAGAAGAAGACAATGATGGCTACATGGGATGATGTAGGCTCATCATCCTCAAAAAAAGATAAAGAGCATGCAGCTAACCTATGCCTCATGGTGGCTCAAAAAAAGATGAGGTATCTAATTCTAAAAGTGATTTGGATTTTTTCTAATTGGAAAGCTTTAGAACAAGCCTTTGATAACTTAATGATTCTCATATTTTAACTAAAAAATGTTCTTATTTGAAAGAACAGCTTTGTAATTCTCATAAATGAAATGATTAGCTCAAAATAGACACTGAAATACTTTTAGAAAAAATTAGTTTGCAAGAATCTCATTTCAAGCTTTCTAAACAGTTAAAATTGAGAAGAGAGACAACTGCAAAAAGAGTCATCTATTTTTGACCAAACTCAAATTTTGATTTTTTATAAATTATTTCTTGTTATAAATTTGATTTTGTATAAATTCTCTATTGTTATTTTGATTTTGTATGAATTCTCTCTTGTTATATTTTATTTTCATTAACCTTGATGCGTACGATTAGTTTTAGTTTGTTCTTTTTCCTTTATGTGAGGTAAATTTCCTACAAATAAATCATTATTTGATCCAGAAATTATCAAGACTAAAAGGAAGAACAAGAAGGAAAAGAAACAAACAACAACTAAGCCACCGGGTGAATCTTCTTGTACTAATTCTCCTTCAACTAAAAGCCATTTGTAATTGATAACATGGTTGATTGAGAAGAAGGAGGAAATAGACCACAAAGAAGTACTCTCAGTGACTATGCAGTACCATGGGAGCTTCTGACGAAGATGTTGAAGCTGTCTACCTTAGAGCTTTCCCATTCTCCTTGACAGGTAAGGCAAAGACATGGCTTCAATCACATATGAACAAAAGTCTCAACACTTGGGAAGAGGTGGAGGAAAAATTCATTGCAAGGTTCTTTCCTCCGTCTAGATTCATCAGTGCAAAATCCACCATTGCTACTTTTTCACAAGGGTCTAATAACCTCTCTGTGAAACATGGGTAGAGATTCAAGACTTTGTTGCAGAGGTGCCCAAACCATAGTTTTGAAGATGTTGGACAACTACATATTTTCTGCAGTGGTTTGAAACCTCAAACAAAGATGATTCTTGATGCCTTAGCTGGAGATATTATGATGTCTAAGAGCCCGAAGCAAGCAATTGTAATCATTGACTCCATAACAGCCAATGATTATTAGAGTGACCATGATAGGGCTCCGATTCAAAGAAAAGGTATAATGGAGTTGGATACTTAGAATGCAATTCTAGCTCGGAACAAACTCTTGACTCAACAAATAAAGGCTTTAACAAAACAAATAGGCCAACTTCCCCAATAATTTCAACAAGGTGGATCACAAAAAACTCACTAAGCTCATTAAGTTCAACAAGTTCTAAGATGTGACTTCTATAGGGGTGACCATCAGAATGGCCACTGTTCAGCACTTGTTGATTGCCAATAGGAAGAAGAGGCCCATTATTTGTAGAATCAAGCCAGACCTCAATAGAACTCCCAAGGAAACTACCAAGGTTATAGAGGTGGCTCAAGTTCAAATCTGCCTTATGGTTGGAGGCCAAAAAATAATAATGCATATTATGGTCCCACTAACACTTCTTTTGTAGGTCCTTCTAAAAACTCTTATGTAAGTCTTTCAAATAAGGGTCTACAACAACAACAATAGCAGGCTCAGCCAGATAAAATGTCAAAAATGGAAGATACTTTAACTCAATTTTATGCAGATGTCCGTCATAAACCAAAAGAAGATTGAGGCTTCCATTAAAAATCTTGAAGTTCAGGTTGGACAACTTGCAACACAACTCTCTGAGCATGGAAGTGGATCTTTCTCAACAAATACACATGTTAACCCAAAGGAACAACGTAACTCAATTACAACAAAGAGGGGGACTATGGTTGGTTTGAAGGAAAATGATGAGAAATAGAATAAAGAAGGAGTTGAAAATGAAAAAGAGAAAAATGAGGAAGTGGTGACTAGTGAAAAAGTGGAAGAGAAAGTGATAAGTGAAGAAAAGAAGTAGAAATCAAAAAAACAAGCCACTAGTAAAGGTAAAGTTGTAGTAAACCATCCACCAGTTGAGCATTTTCCTTATCTGTATGCTTCGTCAAAGAAAGATAACGAAAGATAGTACAAGTGTTTCTTAGACATTTTCAAACTACTGCAGATTACCATTCCTTCTTTTAGGCGTTTGAGTAGATGCCAACATATGCTAAATTCATGAAGGATTTGCTTACAAAGAAGAGAAGAATTATGGATGATGAAACAATGGAGCATGTGCCATAACAAGGACATCCAACTTAAAAGACGTTAAAGAAGTGCTTCTAGGAGGCAACCCAGTGTTTCTAAACTTTGTATTAATTTGTGTTACTTTAATCTTATGTCTTATATTTATGGATTTTACTTTTGAGTCTTTATTCGCGAATTATGTTTTTGAATGTATAATTTGCTTTGTTAGAGCTATCATTGCATGGCTTGGGGATAGGCCTATTTTTCAAGAGGAGGAAGAGCAAGGAGAATGAAGACATGACAAATCCTGTTGATTATTTCATTGGAGGAGATTGAGCTATTCAGCCATGATCTTCAAAAATTTGTGACTTGTCTTTGTGTTCATTTATCACTTTGTATTAAATTTTAGTACCTTATTACCTTATTTACTACTTTGGATTTTAGTTTTGAAACTTACGCAAGTTTGTGTTTTTGATTGATTTACGCGTGCTTTGATATATTTTGTTTTGTTAGTGTAGTTGTAGATTATATATAACTCTTTTTTGGACTTAAACATAAAAATTTTCTTGGACATAACATGCTTTGGAAAGAATCAACAAGCGGTGTTTTTGAAACTTACTTTTGATTGGATCATAACACAACAAAAGGATTTTTGGAAACATTGAGAATGAAAACAATGAATTTCTTTCCCAATTACCAAATTAATCCAGGTGTTTTTGTGTGGACTTGATAAAATAACAACTTTCAAAACACTAATTTGATTTGAACATGGAAGTAGGTCTTAAGCTTTAGTGACTATGTGCAACCACATATTTTACATTGAGTATCCTCATTGATATGTTCTACAACTGATTTTACATGAATTTCTAATTGTCATAATGTATGATTCATGTATATGATTTAGGCATTTTTTTTCTTTCTTTACATTTTAAGCCATTGGCCAAAGAGTTATCCCAATGTATATTGTTTTACCATTTGCAGGCCCTTTGAGCCAAACACTTGATATTTTGTTGGAACACTAACCTTGTAACACCCTAAAATATTACTTGTCGCAACCTACCATTCGGCGGGAGGGCGACGCGAGGGCTCGCGGATGCGTCTTCCAAGAAAGAAAAATGTGCGGAGTCACCACCAACGTTTATTCGAGGAAAACGTCGGAAAAACCAGAAAAGGCGTGGTCTACGAACCGTAAGTGAAAGGTTCGGGAGTTATATTTACGCACGGGGAATGTATTAGCACCCCACGCGTCCGTCACAAGGGACGGCAACCTTTAATCAAGTGGAAAAATATGACTTCAAATTGTGTTATCTTCCCTTTTTTACGTTCTTATGTCTTTTTATGCCTTCTATATTTTTTATCTTTTTGTGGTCGACAAGGGTGTTTCCCTTTGCTCCTACGTATTCCTCAATTGTGATAAGAAAATCAGACCTACGTAGTTCTTTGAGAACTAAACGTTGGTTAAATTGTTTTTATCCTTTTTTGCAAGATATATTTTTATTGAACGAAAGGTCATTTAAGGCATTAAACAATCTTTCGATTCTTTTGAAAGGAGAGAAAACGTTAAGGCATTGGACCATTAATGATCTCTTGTATTTTTTGAAAGAGGTAACAAAGCTACGTGTTGATTTTAGGCTTTTAGAAATCCACGTTTAACCAATAAAAGTGGAAAAGACCATTTCAAGGCATTGGACCTTAAAAATGGCTTTTTAGGTGATTGTCATACCCTAATTTCGTCCGGGGATTATTATTTGATGATATACAACCTTTGATTGGCCGCTTCGAGATACTTGGCACCCTTTGTTGCACGATATGTGAAGTCCCGAGACGTGCCGAAAATCAAAAGGAAGCAAGCTTACGCGATCCGTGAAAGTTCCGTAATGTGACGGAAATCGAAAGGAGGTGTTTTTCGCAATCCGTGAGTTTTCGTAACTTCTTCGAAAGCTAAAAAAGAGTAAATACATAATCCGTGAAGATTCGTAACCTTGCGGAAGGAAAATAAGTATCGTTACGAAATTCGTAAAGTTTCGTAACGTTACGGAAAAAGAATTACCAAAAAAGGTAAAGGGGGGTGCATTTAGTAAAAAGGGAGGTACAAATAGCAATCAGGCCCACTTGGGCCTTCCAGATTCTTCCTGTAGAAGGCTGCTGCTTCTGGAGGAAGCAACCTTGCTCGCCTGGGCGATCTGGGTGGCAAGCTCCTCCCCTATTTTGCTATAAATAGGGGGTGGAATGAAGGGAGAAGGGGTTTAGCCTTCTTGGCACTTCGTATTCTCTTAAATTTGCTGAGAAAAATTGTTTCCGTGAAGAAAATCCAAGCCGAGGCGCTTCCGTAACATTTCCGTGAGTAATTACGCGAAGATTTTCAACCGTTCTTCGACATTCATCGTTCGTTCTTCGTTTTCTTCAGTCTTCAACTGGTAAGTACCTCAAACCAAGCTTTTCAATTCATTCTATGTACCCGTGGTGGTCCACTTTTTGTTTCATGTATTTTTATTCTCGTTTTCATTTACTTTCCGTACCCCCTTTTGACGTGCTTCAGTTATTTATTTAAGTCGTTTCTCGCCTAATCAAAAAATAAAATAAATTTCCACCGATCATTTGAATTGTATCATCCGTTAATTTCGGTTAAAATGAATTCCGACCATTCGGTCGTGCCGTAACCGCATTGGAAATCAAAAAAAGAGGTAAAATAATAATATAATAATAAAAAAATATCTTTTAGTAAAATAAACCAAAAAAAAAAAAATCAATCGGACATTTTCTCTTTGGGATTTCTCATTCTTAATTGAATTGACTAATAACTAAAGTGAAACTAAGGCTAAAATCAATTTGCCAAGTCAAGCTCGTCCACAAAAAATCACTAAAAAAAGGGATTTGAAAGTTTATCATCTCAGTCTTTCTTACCAAGTTAATGGATCATTTTTAAGGTCCAACACCTTTAAATGATCACCTTTCAAGTAAAAAGAAATCGTGTGATTCACCCTTAAGAAAGAACTATGTAGGTCTGATTTCCTCTTTGATGGAGGGTACGTAGGAGCAAAAGCCCCGCTTTTGTCGACCTCAAAAAATAAAAAGAAATAAAGTTAAGGTAACACAATTTCCACAATTCTAAAAAATAGGCTGTTATCCTTTGAGACAAACGTGAGAGGTGCTAATACCTTCCTCAAACATAAATATAACTCCCGAACTTAGAATTTTTATTTTGACCGGTTTCCTTCGGTTTTTCCGACGTTTTCCACAAATAAACGTTGGTGGCGACTCCGCGCATCTTTCCTCCTTTGGAAAGCGCACCCGTGAGCCTCGCCTCGCTCGCCCGCAAAACGGCACGTTGCGACAGTTGGCGACTCCACTGGGGACTTTTTGTGAGTTAGGCCTATTTTAAGGAATTGTAGAATTGTGAAACTTTGTGTGTGCACTTGTTGAACTGTGTAAAATGTAAATAATTGTTGTCTATTTCGCATTCTTTACACTACATTCTAAGCACTCACGGGTTTGAGTAAAAAAAGGGGCCCTATACCCGGGTTCATGGGAATCTAAGGAGTGGGGGTGAATCTATCATCATGCTAGGTCTCCGACTTGCTTGATAATAGTGAAACCTCGTCTAGAGCTTTCTCTCTTTATAATATGTTGTCGCTGGTATTCCATACCGCCACAATATTATTATCTTGAGTGATGATACCTCTAGAAAACAGCCGTGTGATCATTGGGAGTAGTTATTAGAGACCCCTAGATATTATCCTATAGGTCCCTAAAATAGGGGCACGAAGCGAACACGCTGCGTGCCTTTTAAACACTGTCATGCATATAACCTAAATGTCATGTGCGCCTTTGTTGTTTGTAATTATTTGTGGATATTGTCATACTCTATGCATCCCCATGTTATGCTTTTGCGCGTCTACATCATGCCGTCACACATGGGTTGTATATGGGTCTCGTCTTTTGTCGTGGGAAGTCGGAAGATCCATATCGCCTTCTTAACTGCACGCATGGGGCGTTGCGCCCCTAAAGGTGCAAGTAAGGAGAGATGATTTTCCGGGCTCTCGTGTCCGTAAATGCATTCATATCATGCATCGCATAAACATCTCTTCAACATCATAATAAACATATCATTCCTACATTTGTCCGTTATCACATTCCCATTTTGCATGAGTCATTGTATCATCATGCATATGCGTTCAACATACTTTTTGTTCTACATGTTTGCTCATACATGATCCTTGTATTTTCCTCTACAAAACAAAAACAAAAAAAAGGGAAGCATGAAAATTCATGATGCATTCTTAGTTGCATGTGTTAGGTACCATGAGCCAACCATGTTGGGATCATAAACCCATTTCTAAAATTAAAAAAAAACACAAACAACAAAACAAAATGATTGAGCATGGTACCTAATGCGTGGTTAATTAAGAAAGGATGTCTCTTCGGGCATCTCAATCTCATAATTACATTTTCCATGCATAGCATGCGTATTCTCGAGTCTTTCATCCCTATGAAATGTTGATGAAGTATTGGCGATCAAAATTGCCATTCCCTGGGTTATGGGGTTGAACCAAGCTCGTGCTTTTACGAAAAGATTCATCGAGTCAAGTTGAAGTATGGAAGTAACCATCTTGCAAAAGTTGGGGCAAAAGATGGATTGTGTTACATCATTGCTTCGGCTACTGTCAAACACGTTTAGGATTGTTGATATCCTTGTTACTTCCAGTTTCACCTTGACAAAGATGTCATGGACCAAGTTGAAAATCTAAATTGATTCAACCCCATGTCCTGCGTAAAAATTCGCAATACTTCAACTATGCATCATTCGCATACATCCATGCTTTTCATTGGTTGCATTGCTCATTACATTCTTTCCTTGAAAAAAAAAAGAGAACTTAATCATTGTTATAAAAAAGAAAAGAACCCGCTTTACGACGCCCTTACCGAACCTGTGCTAGAGCTAGAGTAATGGGTAAAGCAGAGGAGGTGCAAGAGAAGGTGAAGGCCGATATGGAGGCCATGGCCACAATGATGGAGGCCATGATGAGCATGAAAAAGATAATGGAAGTCAATGCGGTTACAATTGCCGCTACTAGCACTGTTGCTAAGGTGAACCCGATGCCCCCATCTGGCCTCAACCAAATGATCCAACCTTAGACATGGTAGGCAAAGATTTGGGAAGTAGGGACGGCCCCCATGATGTGCAAAATCAAAACAAGCACGCCTTCCCGCCATATGGCCTGCCTCCCAACTATACACCACCAAATGTGGCGTACACTCCCAATAAGAATGTCAATAACTCCACTCCTATACCCATTGAGAGCCAACAACCCCGAATTATCATGCACATGTCTCTTAAACCGTGGGGGAGACACATGAAATTCCCCACCACAATCTAGCCTACTTCGAGCCTTGCCTCGGATATGCCAGTGAAGGGCAAGCAGTTGGTGGTATAACCCTACAAAACCCTTTGGAGGGCCCTCTGTATCACCCACAACTACACCTCTTGCATTCCACGACAAGTAAAAACCCTCATGCTATGGCAAAAATGGGAAAGCTGGATCATCTAGAGGAAAGGCTCAGGGCCATTGAAGGAGGTGAAGATTATGCCTTTGCTAACCTAGAAGAGTTGTCCCGAGTCAATTCTTGGAAGGACCTAGTGGTTGCCTTCGTTAGGCAGTGTCAGTATAATGTCTTCGGATATGATACAACTACAGAACATGTGCAAAAAGGGGGCACGAATCTTTCAAAAGAATACGCCCAAAGGTGGAGAGACCTGGCAGCTCAAGTGGCACCTCAATGACGGAGAAAAAAATGATGACAACAGACACATTACCGGTATTCTACTATGAAAAGATGGTGAGCTACACACCTTCAAGCTTTGATGATATGGTCTTCACCGACGAAAGGATCGATGTGGGTCTGAAAAGAGGCAAATTTAGTCATTCTGCTTGGACGAATGAGAAAACTAGGGCAAATGAAGAGGGTGAGAATGAGGGAGAAGCCCATGTTGTGACTGCCATTCCTATACAGCCAAGTTTCCCACCAACCCAACAATGTCATTACTCAGCCAATAACCAACCTTCTCCTTACCCACCACCCATTTATCCACAAAGGCCATCCCTAAAACAACCACAAAGTATGTCTACCGCACTTCCAATGATGAACATCACCTTTAGCACAATCCAAAAACACCAACCAAGGTGCAAGGTCTAATTGATGTGGGCTGGCTGAAATTTGAGGATAATCACGTGTAAATCCTGACATTGACAAAAGATGCCACACATGGGGCAATTTTGAAAGCTGTTGTTAGATGTCTCTAATGACTCATCAGGATTTTCAAGTTTGTACCATTATTGTAAACCACAGTTACAATGTTAAATGAAATGGATTAAGTTGATATCTTTGTCCCTCGTCCTCTCACAAACGCATCTTTGCTTATTCAACTTTCACCGGAATGTGGGTGCAAGCCATTGGTCAGTTTGCTCAAGCGACCTATGCTCCTCAGTTTGGGACTTCCAAGACCGTTCAATCAAAGATTACTCGTCTTGCACGTTGGTGGGGGTGCCGTAAAACAACGAGTAAAGTTCAAAACAAATAAGTTTCAAAATAAAAATAAAAAAAAAGAGTTCAAAAAGAAAAAAAAGGCAAACATTTGATTGACTATGTTTTCAAGACGTTCATGTGACCTCATTCCGAAAAGTTTGTCTTTTTAGAGAGAAGTGAGTTATCAAAAATAGGATGTTAGACAAATGGCCTCAGTTACCTTAAGAAAAAAAGGGGGGTTGAATTAAGATACGAAGATTATTCCCCAATTAAACTTTCACTATCTTCAGATTAACAATGCACCCTTAACATGAATTACTCAAAAGGCAATTCAAAATAAACTTCTTTAAAGCAAAGATAAATAGCAATAAATAAAAGAAGTTTAAGAGAAGAGGGGAATGCAAACCTGATTTATATTGGTTCGGCCACTTCCCGTGCCTACGTCCAGTCCTCAAACAACCCGCTTGAGATTTTCCACTCTCTTTGTAAAACTCCTTTTACAAAGTCTGAACCACACAGGGACAACTCTTCCCTTGTGTTCAAGAATCCTCTACAACAAGAGACCCACGGTCTCTTAATCCCTTTTCAGAAATAAGAAGAAGAGAAGAAGAGATCTCTCTTAAAAGAGATAGATTGTACAATGAAGATCAATCAAAATTCCTTATTGAATATGCAAGTGGTTGACCAAGGAATCTTTTTGAGAGGATAAAACATTTCAGTTCAGAAAAACTCTTAATCTTTTGAGAGGATAAAACTTTTTGGCAATGAAAACTCTCTTTAAATTTGTGTTTCCAAGTCACATATAAATAGACCTTTGATGGCCGTTCATAAACCATTTGAATAGATGTGACTCTTGGGAATTATATTCTGAAAATCCCCTCTGATAATCAATTACAAGACTTGTATAATCGATTATAGGTTTTAAAAATTTGAATTAAAACATTTTCAACTGCTGGTAATCGATTACCAGAGAGCAAATCTCAATTTGAAATGATAGAATTCTTTGGTCAAACCTTTTGTTTGTTTTCAATTTGGAAACTTCTTCCTAAAGATTCTAGAGATCAACTTGATCATATATCTTGATTTTCTTGGATTCTTGTCTTGAATAAAACTTAGAAGCACTTGATCCTTTAGCATCATCAAGACATCAAAACATCTTGCTTCTACATAGGAGTCATTTAACTTAATCCATCAACTGAAAAATCCTTCAACTATTTCTCGTCCTTGGAAAATTCTTTTTGCAAGAATCAGCTACTTCTTCCTCACTACGAGGTTGTGAAAACAAGACAACAATTGGTACCTCTAAGCCCTACACTGGGGCAATGAAAGGCACCATGCAAAAACCTCAAGCGAACCTAGGGGCAGATTAGAAGTTTTCACCCAATAGGTTCCCAGCTACAAGGTCATGACGAAAGATAACAATTGGTACCTCAAAGCCTTACACTGGGGCAATGAGTGGCATCGTGCATGAGCCTCAAGTGAACATAGGGGCAGATCAAAAGTTCTCACCCGTCGATGTTTTTAAACAAGGAAAAAAGGGAGGCAAGCCCTGGAATTTCAATAGATTGATTAAACGTCAAACGGCTCCATTGTCGTCACTCCAAAATGGTCAAGTGACTAAATCAAACAGAATATACACTCTGAGGGAGTTCCTGGAGAGATTTGCAAAAAGATAGGATGAGGTTGCATGAATTATCACCTCTTTCAAAAGGACAGTCAATCTGTGTTTTCCAAAAAATTAAATCAAAATCAAAATCACAAAATAGGGAAAGAATGTCATGAACGTTGTACAACTTTCCATTACATTGCATTGTTTCATATGAAGTCTGCATTTACCGCATTTCAAGACAAAGGTTGCATGCATCTGCATCCCTAAAAATCATGTTAACTGCATAGATTTCCTACATCTAATATCCAGTCGTGTGGATTTGGGATGACCGGCCCTCTCGGTGAGTCGATCTCTTGATTTCTCATAAGGGTGGACCCTTGGGTACTAGTACCTATCTTCTTCAGAGGGCTACATGTCCCCCATTTTCAAAGGGCGACACGCCCTCACCTTTAGAGGACTGCACGTCCTCGCCATCATAGGACTACACTCCCTCGCCTTCAAAAGGCGGCACGTCCTGAACTTCAGAGGGCTGCACGCCCTCGCCTTTAGAGGGCTACGCGTCCTCACTTTCAGTGGACTCCATATCCACACCTTAAGATAATTTAAGGTCCTCTGCCCTTAAATGCTTAACCGAGACTCACGCTCCCGGTTAAGGGGCCAGTAGTTTCCTTTTATCAGTTCCTGGGCCACCCCCTGATATTGGAGGGCGACCAACTGTGCGAGCATATCCAGAAAGGGAGGCTATCACGCATCTACTATGCATACCGGGGCAAGATTTCACCCGTGCCGCTGCAAAGAGACGAGTGCGGATCATGCGCACCAATATGACCACTCTTACATGGATATGAATGATGTTGCTATTTAGCAACATTCTGCCCAACGACCACAATGCCAATCTCCCCCTGCAGATGTATCAGTTGGTCTGTGCCGTCATGACATAGGTAAGTATGCACGTGACTCAATTTATTTCTGATGTCATCTATTGTTTGTAGGGATCGCGCCCACAAGACGCCCAGTAGACCCGAAGAAGTCCAACAGGGCCCTGGGGTTTCCAGCTCTGGTTACGGGCCTCTGTTAGTCCTACAGGGTGCCCGTTCCCCTAGCGAGGTCATGCCATCGTGACATAGGTAAGTATACATATGGTTCAACTAATTTCTGATACCATCTATTGTTTGCAGGAATCGCACCCACAAAGACACTCAGTGGACCTGGAGAAGTCCAACAGGGCCCTGGGGTTTCCAGCTCTGGTTACGGGCCTCTGTAGTCCTACAGGGTGCCCGTTCCCCCCGGCAAGGTCACGCCATCATGACATAGGTAAGTATGCACATCGCTCAACTGATTTCTGATTTCATCTATTGTTTGCAGAGATCGTGCCCGCAAGACACCCAGTGGACCCGAAGAAGTCCAACAGGGTCTTGAAGTTTCCAAGCTCTAATCACAGGCCTCTGTCAGTTCTACGGAGTGCCTGTCGCCCCCAGCAAGATCATCAGGCCCCCTACTAATCGAGCTTTCATCAAGAAGTACTGTGTCCCCAGGCAGGCGCAGGGTGAAACACCACAGCAGCCTGGGGATGGCCGGCAGCGGGCAACAGACACACCGCCATCACCTCTAGAGTTCACCTTAGCTCATCCACAAAAAGGTTAGAGCGTTGCTTACGACCCATGGCCGACCAATAGGCGACCAAGTCCAAAGCCAAAGGTAAGCAAAGTACTAGGTCCGTGACCGACAAGCCATCACGCGTCCAGCTCAAGACGTAAAAGAAGCGCTACTAGGAGGCAACCTAGTAACTTTTAAATCTCTGCTTGTTATTTGATCACTTTTGTTTCTCAAGTCATAGCAGGACACACCTATTTGCTCATGATCCTATTTATTTAAATAAAACAAGCACAAGCTCGGAAGGTAGTCATACCTCACAAAATACATATATATATATATATATATATATATATATATATATATATATATATATATATATATATATATATATATATATGTTTAGGTAGAAAGATACCTTGGATATGCATGTATGTAGCAAGAAATACTTCACAAAATATATATATGTATGTTTAGGTATAAAGATACCTTGAATATGCATGTATGTAGCAAAAATACTTCACAAAATATATATATATGTATGTTTAGGTAGCAAGATACCTTGGATATGCATGTATATAGCAAAAATATCTGACAAAACATATATATGTATGTTTAGGTAGCAAGATACCTTGGACACGCATGTATATAGCAAAATACCTCACAAAAATATACGTATGTTTAGGTAGCAAAATACCTCATGAAAAGAAAAAGAAAGCGAGCAAGAAAGGAAGAAGAAAAAAAATGTTAAAAAAAATAATATAAAAAATAATAATAATAAGTTGTCTAGCTAAAAAACAACATGCTTGTGAAAAGAGATAATTTCCAACTTTTCTTTGAAAGATTTTACTGATCTTAACCAGTTTTTGAAAAAAAATGTGTGTACACATTTGAAGGGTAAATGCTGTGAAAAGTTTTTCGAACACCCAAGATAGACTCAGATGAATGCACAAATTGATAGAAGAACATATTTTGGAAATACTGGATTGACTTAAAATAGGGAAAATGAATCCTGAGCCCTAGTGTCACATGACCATAAAAACTTGATGCTTGAGTGTCCACATGGGTGCATGCATGACCAGTTTTGCATAAAATTTCCTAATCATCATTGTTGCATGTGTATCATGGAAATAATGTAGGACGTCCCCTTTATCCTCGAACCGACCCTGACATATATCATGACCAACCGTTCTACAAGCCTTGAGCCAAAATCCCAACTTATCATAAACCTTGACCCAGGGTGAGAATGTCAATCCTTGCCCTCGGAAAACAAAAAGAAAAAAAAAAGAAAAATTCCCAATCAAAGAGTGGGAGAAAGCAAAAAAGGAAAGAAAATTCCCGATCAAGGATCGGAAGAAAACAGAAGAAACATCTTTGGACCAGACAATATCTGAACAGTACAGAATTGTCACCAAGTAAACAAGAAAAAGGAAACCACGACCTAAAGTGGTCCTCTCCCTTTGATTGCCGACAAAATCCTGTGCGCTAGCGACTTTCTCGCCCCGCACTAAACAAAAACAGAAAAGGAAATGGCAAAAACACTCAAAGCCAAATTCCCCACCTAAAAACCATTCCCAAAATAAGTCCTATTGATCCATGATCACGCATGTAATCTTTGATTTGATAGGAAATGATTTGCAAAATCAAGTCATGACATATCTATGGTTCGAAATTAGGATAAAAAACTTACCTGTGTGAGATTGATACACTTTGAGTAATTTTCTCCTATCTTTGTTGGACCCAGTGTTTCCTCTAAATGGTCGTTTAGAAACGAAATGCTAACATCCAAAATCTCATTTATGGTTATGAGAAAATTTCATCAGCATACTCTTCTTCCCCGATAGACACATTGTTTTTCATCCAAAAAACATATGTTGCTCTGATCAGTTGGAAGTTTTGTCTCTTTACTAGAGCATGTTCGCATTTTAGTGAAGAAGACTCCGAGACTATTTTAGTCTCACAGTTATCAAGAACTACATAGGTCTGAGTTCCTCATCACAAATTGAGGATACGTAGGAGCAAAAGCCCTGCTTTTGTCGACCAACCTTTTGTTACCATGACCCAAGAGTCCGGTGGCATGCGGAGCCACATGACCGTGGGATCCCCAAATTCGTATGTTCCATCATTTATCATTTGTGTGTTATCTTGTTTCTATAACTTGAGGGACTAACGTTTGTTTCGTTTTGATTAACTTTTGTTTTGTGCATACATGTCGTTTGGATCGTTATGTTAGTGTTTGCTTCGTTGTTTGTCCATAGTGTTTGTTGAAGTTCCGGTATCGTGTAGATTTTTTCATTTTTTAGGAGCATCGTCCAAAATAAAAATAAAATGAACCAAAATCATGATAAAAAGAAAGAAGCGTTGTGAATAAAATGTCTACGTATATAAAGAAAAAGGAAAATGTTTATATATGTATGTGAAAGGAAAATGTGCATAGAAAGTTTTTTGTAAATGATACGTGGGGAGAAATTCTTGTGTGTGTGAACAACAAGTGTATATAAAGAAACTTTTGTATGAACCGTAGGTGTGCATTGGAAAAAACAAAAAAATCTTTGAATGTAAATAGGGTTTGTATATAGACCGTGTGACGTAAAGAGAAAGAGTTCCAATACGTGTACAGAAAAAGTTTGTCATGTATAAGAGTGTAGATATACAAAGAAAGATTTCTTCATAAAGGACCACAGGTGTCTAATTTTGTGAATATAAAAATGAAACAAAAAGGAAAAAGAAAGAAAGACCGCAAAGGTCGACATGTTATAGTTAAGAAGTATAAATCATTCGTAAAGAGCAAACGTATCTTCTGGAAACAAGGGACTAATGCTAAGAGTTTATTTTCTGGAATAAACCGAGATAAGAATGGATGAATTCATTGAACTGATGAAAGAACATAACTTGGAAACGTTGGGTCTGTCTGTGTAAATTCCCAACCGTAGTATCACAATGCCATAAACGGGATGCTTGAGTGCCCACCTGGTTGTAGCCATGACTAATTTTGCACGTTGTTTTCAAATCATCATTGTCACGCGTGCCTTATGGAATAATATGGAAGTTCGGCCCGAAATCGACACCTTGACACCCAAATTTGTTTCGCCCCAGATATCAAGATTGGGGTTCCCACGATAAAAGACCCCA
The DNA here is from genome assembly GCF_004193775.1 of Glycine soja. NCBI lineage: Eukaryota > Viridiplantae > Streptophyta > Magnoliopsida > Fabales > Fabaceae > Glycine > Glycine soja. The sequence continues at coordinate 15,020,461 of NC_041017.1, read as the reverse complement.
TTGAGACACAACCTTAGACCTTTTTGAACCTTGGCCTATAAAAAAAAAAAAGAATCCTCATCCTTTCCCCCGAAGCAAAGGACAGCAGAATCTCCTCATGGGAGAGCGAATAGAATGCTAAAACCCGATTTCCCAAAGAAAGGGGTGGAGAAGGAGAAGTGAAAAGAAAGAAAAGGAAGAAATGGGAAGAAGGAAAAAGAAAAAGATGAAAATAAAGAAAAGAACAATAAAAAAGAAAGAAAGAGAAGGATTCCCGATCAAAGGTCGAAAGGAAGTAAAAATGGAAAAGAAGCAATTCTCAATCAATGGAAGAGAGAGAATGGAAGATCTTCAGACCAGATAAATTTTCGGCAAGGTAAGTGACTATCGGCAAAGGAAAACCCATTTTTGGTGTCTCTTCCTTTCAGATTGCCATTCTCGACTGGCGATATCCCACCCCACATGAACAAAGAGGAAAAGACCGAAACACCCAGCTTCCTCTCCAAAAACACTTCCCTCGAGAAAATCCTATTGGTCTGTGATCGTACGTTTGATCTTTGATTCGATAGGAAGTCGTGTTCAAAATAGAGTCATGGAGCAGTTATGGTTTGGGAATAGGATGAAACACTTGCCTGTGTGAGTTTTATACATTATGAGTGATTTATTTTCAGCTTAGCCCGATGTTTCCCCTGCATGTTCATTTAAAAGCTAAAAGTTGACATCCTGCCCTTCATTCTCGATTACAAGGAAGATTACCCTTGGCACAAGAATATTGTTTCTCTAAGATGTGGTGCTCTCGCGAATGATTTATTTTTCTTTGCAAAAAATCATGTTTGCCTTTTAGGTGGAAAAAAAACCGGTGGACCGTTTGGTCCTGCCAACAAACTTTTTTTTGGAGCCCCATGAATGTCATTGCCTAGCGTTGTTCATGTGTCCTCCACCTACGAGTCTGGAGCCCCGCGAAGTTATTGCGTAGCGCTGCTCGCCAATTCTCCATTCTCCACTTTTTTTCGAAGCCCCATGAATGTCATTGCCTAGCGCTGTTCATGCATTCTCCACCTTCGAGTCTGGAGCCCCGCGAAGTTATTGCGTAGCGCTGTTCACCAATTCTCCATTCTCCACTTTTTTTCGGAGCCCCATGAATGTCATTGCCTAGCGCAGTTCTTGCATCCTCCACCTTCGAGTCTGGAGCCCCGCGAAGTTATTGCGTAGCGCTGTTCGCCAATTCTCCATTCTCCAGTATTTTTTCGGAGCCCCATGAATGTCATTGCCTAGCGCTGTTCATGTGTCTTCCACCTACGAGTCTAGAGCCCCGCGAAGTTATTGCGTAGCACTGTTCGCCAATTCTTCATTCTCCACTTTTTTTCGGAGACCCATGAATGTCATTGCCTAGCGCAGTTCATGCATCCTCCACCTTCGAGTCTGGAGCCCCGCGAAGTTATTGCGTAGCGCTGTTCGTCAATTCTCCACTTTTTTTCGGAGCCCCATGAATGTCATTTCCTAGCGCAGTTCTTGCATCCTCCACCTTCGAGTCTGGAGCCCCGCGAAGTTATTGCGTAGCGCTGTTCACCAATTCTCCATTCTCCACTTTTTTTTCAGAGCCCTATGAATGTCATTGCCTAGCGCTGTTCATGTGTCTTCCACCTACGAGTCTAGAGCCCCGCGAAGTTATTGCATAACACTGTTCGCCAATTCTTCATTCTCCACTTTTTTTCGAAGCCCCATGAATGTCATTGCCTAGCGCTGTTCATGCATCCTCCACCTTCGAGTCTGGAGCCCCGCGAAGTTATTGCGTAGCGCTGTTCGCCAATTCTCCATTCTCCACTTTTTTTCGGAGCCCCATGAATGTCATTGCCTAGCGCTGTTCATGCATCCTCCACCTTCGTGTCTGGAGCCCTGCGAAGTTATTGCGTAGCGCTGTTCGCCAATTCTCCATTCTCCACTTTTTTTTAGAGCCCCATGAATGTCATTGCCTAGCGCTGTTCATGTGTCTTCCACCTACGAGTCTAGAGCCCCGCGAAGTTATTGCGTAGCACTGTTCGCCAATTCTTCATTCTCCACTTTTTTTTCGGAGCCCCATGAATGTCATTGCCTAGCGCAGTTCATGCATCCTCCACCTTCGAGTCTGGAGCCCCGCGAAGTTATTGCGTAGCGCTGTTCGCCAATTCTCCATTCTGTTCGGAGACCCATGAATTCATTTTCTAGCGCTGTTCATGTTTCCTCCGTTATCAAGCGCGGAGCCTCTGGTGACTGGGAAATGTGTTTTTCTGTTATTTTCCGGATCGGTTCCTTCGCCAAACATGTGTATATGTGTATATGTATATTATATTCGTTGTTCTTGTTGTTGTTTGTTTTGTGTTGTGCAGAAAAAAAAGGAGAGAAGGAGTAGAGACGAGAGTCGTCATCATGGAAAGGGCAGGACGAACGAAATCAGTGTCTATCTTTGCTTTCCTCTTATCTCCAATAAGAGGTAAGTAAAGAGGGGCAACTGTCATACCCTAATTTCGTCCGAGGATTATTATTTCCTGATATACAACCTTTGATTGGCCGCTTCGAGATACTTGGCACCCTTTGTAGCACGATATGTGAAGTCCCCAGACGTGCCGAAAATCAAAAGGAAGCAAGCTTACGCGATCCGTGAAAGTTCCGTAATGTGACGGAAATCGAAAGGAGGTGTTTTTCGCAATCCGTGAGTTTTCGTAACTTATTCGAAAGCTAAAAAAGAGTAAATACATAATCCGTGAAGATTCGTAACCTTGCGGAAGGAAAATAAGTATCGTTACGAAATTCGTAAAGTTTCGTAACGTTATGGAAAAAGAATTACCAAAAAAGGTAAAGGGGGGTGCATTTAGTAAAAAGGGGGGTACAAATAGCAATCAGGCCCACTTGGGCCTTCCAGATTCTTCCTGCAGAAGGCTGTTGCTTCTGGAGGAAGCAACCTTGCTCGCCTGGGCGAGCTGGGTGGCAAGCTCCTCCCCTATTTTGCTATAAATAGGGGGTGGAATGAAGGGAGAAGGGGTTTAGCCTTCTTGGCACTTCGTATTCTTTTAAATTTGCTGAGGAAAATTGTTTCCGTGAAGAAAATCCAAGCTGAGGCGCTTCCGTAACGTTTCCGTGAGTAATTACGCGAAGATTTTCAACCGTTCTTCGACATTCATCGTTCATTTTTCGTTTTCTTCAGTCTTCAACTGGTAAGTACCTCAAACCAAGCTTTTCAATTCATTCTATGTACCCGTGGTGGTCCACATTTTGTTTCATGTATTTTTATTCTCGTTTTCATTTACTTTCCGTACCCCCTTTTGACGTGCTTCAGTCATTTATTTAAGTCGTTTCTCGCCTAATCAAAAAATAAAATAAATTTCCACCGATCATTTGAATTGTATCATCCGTTAATTTCGGTTAAAATGAATTCCGACCATTCGGTCGTGCCGTAACCGCGTTGAAAATCAAAAAAAGAGGTAAAATAATAATATAATAATAAAAAAATATCTTTTAGTAAAATAAACCAAAAAAAATAAATCGGACGTTTTCTCTTTGGGATTTCTCATTCTTAATTGAATTGACTAATAACTAAAGTGAAACTAAGGCTAAAATCAATTCGCCAAGTCAAGCTCGTCCACAAAAAATCACTAAAAAAAGGGATTTGAAAGTTTATCATCTCAATCTTTCTTACCAAGTTAATGGATCATTTTTAAGGTCCAACACCTTTAAATGATCACCTTTCAAGTAAAAAGAAATCGTGTGATTCACCCTTAAGAAAGAACTACGTAGGTCTGATTTCCTCTTTGATGGAGGGTATGTAGGAGCAAAAGCCCCGCTTTTGTCGACCTCAAAAAATAAAAAGAAATAAAGTTAAGGTAACACAATTTCCACAATTCTAAAAAATAGGTTGTTGTCCTTTGAGACAAACGTGAGAGGTGCTAATACCTTCCTCAAACGTAAATATAACTCCCGAACTTAGAATTTTTATTTTAACCGTTTTCCTTCGGTTTTTCCGACATTTTCCACAAATAAACGTTGGTGGCGACACCGCGCATCTTTCCTCCTTTGGAAAGCGCACCCATGAGCCTCGCCTCGCTCGCCCGCAAAAGGGCACGTTGCGACAGTGATGACAAAAGTTTGATTTATGAATTGATTTTAGCCTTAGTTTCACTTTAGTTATTAGTCAATTCGATTAAGAAAGGAAAATCCCAAAGAAAAAAACGTCCGATTGATTTATTTTTTTTTATTTTACTAAAAGATTTTTTTGATTATTATATTATTATTATGCCTCTTTTTGGTTTTAAACATGGTTACGGCATGACCGAACAGTCGGATTTCATTTTAATAGAAATTAAAAGATGTTACAATACGAATGATCGGTGGAAATTTATTTTATTTTTTATTAGGCAAGAAAATGACTTAAATAAATGACTAAAGCACGTCAAAAGGGGGTACGGAAAGTAAATGAAATGAAAATAAAAGCACGCGAAACAAGTGGAGATCACTAAGGGTATATAGAATAAATTGAAAAGTTCGATTTCGAGAACTTACCGGTTAAAGACCGAAGAACGAGCGAAGAACGATGAAGAACGGTGGAAAATCTTCGCGAAATCACCCACGGAAACGTCTCGGAAGCGTTACAGAAGTGTCATGGCTTAGATTTTCTTCACGGAAACAGTTTTTCTCACTAATTTTAAGTGATTCTCAAATACCAGGAGGGTTGAACATTTTTGTCCTGCCCTCCTCCCCCTATTTATAGGAAAAAAGGGAGGAGCTTGCCACCCAGCTCACCCAGGCGAGCTCAGCTCGCCCAGACGAGCTAGGTTGCTTCCTCCAGAAGGCGGTACCGCCTTCTGGTGGAATTCCTGGAAGACCCAAGTGGGCCTGATTACTATTTGTACCCCCCTATTTACTAAATACACCCCTGTCCTTTTTTGCTGATTCTTTTACATGTTACGGAACTTTACAAATTTTGTAACGATACTTGTTTTCTTTCCATAATGTTACGAAACCTTACGGATTACATAATCATCCCTTTTTTGGCTTCCGGAATGTTACAGAACTTCACAGATTATGCAACAATGCTTCCTTTTGACTTCCGGCATGTTACGGAACTTCACGAATTGTGCAACAATGTTTTCTTTTGACTTCCGGCATGTTACGGAATTTCACGGATTGCCTAACGATGGGTGCCAAGTACCTCGAAGTGGTCAAACGAGGGTCGCATCCCAACAAACGGATGGTCCCCGGATGAAATTAGGGTATGACATTACTAATTGTAAATTGATGTTTAATTGTATTTATCATGTTATTTGACTATATGGTTGACTTGAATGAGTTGAGGTATGGCTTGAATTAGTCATGTGTGAAAATCTTGATGTGGATGTTGAGTTATGTGAAGTTTTGTTGAGCTAAGTTGAAATTATGAGATTTCAAATTTTACCTAAACCTATTTCCATAAAATCGTGATCCTGGATGATACAATCCTACCCCCCAAGGGCATTAGATAGAAGACACCAAGAAGATTGGGCCAGAGATGCAAGAGAAGGCCCTAGGATTCTCATAAGCCTTAGGGTAGATTTCGGGCTCATGGGCTAAGTATAAGTCCACTTATCTTTGCACATATCAGATTAAGGTTTCATTTTTTTGGGCATTGTATTTATGACTCTATAATGTAAGTAGGGTACTCTAGAAATATAAGATTTTTCAGCCCTTGTATTTTAGGGCACCTAAACTAGTTTTTTGTATTAGGGATAGTTTTGTAATTTCACATGCATTAAGTGAATATTTGATGTGTGTTGGGAAATAAATTTAATTGAATTGGGAGAATCCCAATCCAATTAAATTTTAGAGGGGGAGGTGAGCATTTGCTTGCTACACCTCATTGTCACAGCATATAGTCACTTTGTGCATGTCCTTCATGCTTTAAATGCCTCATGACACCTAAGCACACTTAGTGGAGAATCTTAGACTTGATCTTGGATTAGTGGACTGAACCATAGCTAAAATTCACTAATCATAATTAGTGAAATTTTGGCTCCAAAATTTGGCTTTACAAATTCAAGCGAAATTTGAATAGAAATTCAAATTTCCCTTCAATTTTGTGTGACACTTAGGCTATAAATAAAGGTCATGTGTGTGCATTTTTTCAACTTTGATCATTTGAGAATTACAATTCAAAGTTCAGACCTCATTTGAGGCACAAGATTTTGTGCTCCTTCTCTTCCTCTCCCTCCACTCTTCTTCTCCTACCTTCAAGCTCTTATCCATGGCTTCCTATGGTGGTGAGCTTCTTCTTGACTCATCTTCTCCTTGAAGCGGTGTCTCCAATCATGTTTCTTCCATCTCCATTCTACTGCCATTGATCTTCAAGAAGCAAAGGACTTCAATGATGAAGAAGATTCGTGGTCTACAAGCTCCACATGGAGCTACATCACTGGATATGTTAACCGGTGGATCATCTTCAAATTTTGGTTGGAGGTTCCTAAGACAATTCTCCACAGTCTGACCGTTGAGATTTTAAAATAAAAACTTTTGATGTCTCTCTAAGCGCGAGGGGCGTGCTAAGTGCAATTCCAACCCGAGAGGGAATTGCACTGAGTGAGAATTAGCGCACTGAGTGAGAATTAGTGCAGAGGGAGTTGTGCTCAGTGCGAATTGTCGCGCTAAGCGCGAAAAGTGGACTCCTACTTAGCAAGACGAGCTCACTAAGTGAGATCTACAGATTATAAATACGTTCTTCAACGTGAAAAACATGATTTTCCCCCTTTCCTCCTCTCTGAACGCCCACCCAAACCCTAACACCTTCTTCACCACCACCCACGACCATCAGTGGCCACTACGAGCCATCGTTGCTTGCCGTCGAACCTCCACACCAAGAAGAACGTTGTAATCAAAGTGGAATCCTCAGAATCCACCTCAAGGATTCAGTGGAGAAAATTCCCCCAATCCTTCATTTCGTAGCTTTTCTGAGGTAATCTTGACTTCTAAGCCTTTCTCCTAGTTAGTTTGAGTTTCTCTTAGTATCTCTCGTGTTGGGTACTGTAATAGGATGTTTTTACACTTCCTTTGAAAAACCCTTGAAAATGAGATATTGTAAAAGTTCTTTTTATAACATTGATGTTATTTTTGTGACCTTCATTGAACCTCAGTCACATTGGTGTGAGCGGAATTTCAAAATGACGTCTCTTTTTAGTAGAATCCGAAATACCCATCGGCCCTTTGTGTTTTGACAGGGGTATTTGACTTTGAATATTGTTATTAACCTTGTTTTTGAAATCTATACTAAATTTCCTTCAATTTGATATATAGAACATTGCGTTTGGATTGACAAGCGTGAACGAGAGAGACCTCTGAGCGACGCAAAGAGGAACTGACAGAGAGCTCACGATAGGTGAGGGGAGTTTATTATCATTTATAGTTTTTAATACCATAGTTTGGGTTAGGGAACCTAACTATGAGAACGTATGCATGTCCCTATTGCATGCTGGTTTTCAAGAAAAACAATATTTTTTACTAATGGGATGTCATACGTCTATTATTGATAAATGACATTATTGTTTTTATTAAACTTGTGTTGTCTGAAGACCTAGGTAGTGTGAATCTCAGGCATGAACTATATATGTATGTATATACGGAATGTGACTTACTGATGATATTGCTATTGATGACATTAATTAATATGAGGTGACGTTGATGTTTATGATAATATTGATATAAGATTATGTTGTTATTGATTATTATGTTAATTTGAGTTGATGTTGTTATTGATGATTATGTTAATGTGAGGTGATGTTGTTATTGTTGATAATGTCATTCAGATGAGACAATGCTAATGTTGATAATGATATTGAGATGAAATGTTGATGATGTTGAAAATGCATTGTGATGATGTATGTTATGTATGTACATGGGGGGTGCAGTGACCTTGTTGGATATCCCTGGTGGGGGAAAAAGAGTGGTTAAAGAGTTTTAAGCATCTCTCGAGGGGGATGGCTTAGAATCTTTAATTATCCACGATCAGTGCATTGTGGTGTCCATGTTTCATACGTTCTATGTTGTGTATGTACATGGGGGGTGCAATGACCTTGTTGGATATCCCTGGTGGGGGAAATAGAGTGGTTAAAGAGTTTTAAGCATCTCTGGAGAGGAATAGCTTAGAATCTTTAATTATCCACAGTCAGTGCATTAATGGTATTCATGTTTCATACTTCATATGACATGGAAATAGTATAAACTTTGTCATTAAGTACTTGTAGTTTCTCATGAAGAGGAATACTTGTACTTGGGGGCATGCCACTCAGTTTGGAACTCCCTTGAGACTCAGGTTGATCACCATAGGGGGAGTTATCTGTGCATGACAGGGTGACCTCGATACTTACTGCCTAGTTTTCCTAAGTGAGAGTGTCGTGTGGACACGCTTAGGCTATTTCCTTGGAGATGGTACCACATTGCATTTGAGAGTTGAGGTCAGGTGCATGCATTATACTTAGCATAATTGATTGGAACTATGGACGGATGATGACTATTTGTTGAGTGTATGTTGGACTGATGAATGTTTGTGTAAGCTTGTGATATTTGTTAATGTTTTCTTACTAATTATGGTTATTTGATTTTTGTATTAATTTCTTTTATAATAAACTCACCCCTCACAATTTTGTACCGTGTGGTTGGTACCTGTGATGATCGCGAACCTTTGTTCGTGGGAGCAAAATGACAGCAGTAGAGTACGAGAAGTGAGATTCTTTTGTGGAGTCGCCGAGTCAACGTGATGACGTTGGGATTATTTTGGGAGAGAGTTGTGTTTTGTTAATCAACTCCTCCATAGCCAGTTCCATAATTCTTTTTGTTGAATTGAGGATGTAAATCACAAATTTAATTATATGTATAAACAAATTTACTTTCCATTATGTGAATGATGTGTACTGAGTTACTATACGTATATATATATATATATATATATATATATATATATATATATATATATATATGTATGTATGTATGTATGTATGTATGTATTCACTTAAGTAATGGTGCGTTGTTTGGTGAATGTATATCGAGAAAAAAAAATTACTTTCATTTTTCATAAGCAAATTAATGGAGTTTTCATTTAAAAATTGAAATTCTCACGGTTTAGAGTTGTGATATTATAGCGACGAGGCGAGTCGTTACAAACCTAAGATAAAAGTTTCCTACCTCACCTTAGGTTAGGGGAGCAAAGGTGTTTTGTTGGGGATTTCTATCATATGGTGGCTAATGTGATGTAAATACTCTGTTTTTAAATGTGGGTATTAAGGTAAATTAAATAGTTAATAGAAAAGAAAAGAAAGAATAGAAAAAAAGAAAAAAAAAGGAAAAAGAAAAAGAAAAGGGGAACAAGTTCTTTGTGAGTAAATAAATGTCTAAATTATGTACACTATGTTATAAACTGTACAAATTTGTTGTAAATTTTATAAGTTGGGATTTTGGTATAGGACATAGTGATAACTTGGTTGAAAAGGGAAGGGATAAGAGGTGATGATTCATTTTAATTGCTAGCTTGTTTTTATGTTGCTCTCCTATTCTCAAGGCATTTTTGAATATCCAAAAAAACCAAAATTTCTTTCAAAGTCAGGTCCAACCCTAAAAGCCCTAATGATCCTTGATGATTATGCACTTTACCTTTGATTTGATGGGAAATGATTTGCAAAATTGATTTATGACATATCAGTGATTGAAATTGAGATGAAACACTTGCTTGTGTGAGAATTATACACCTTTGAGAGGTTTTCCTCTGTCTATGTAAATCAAGTGTTTTCTCTGATGTTCTTTAGAAACAAAATGCGAATTGATCTTAATCTCATTTGGTTTTGTGAAATCCATCTTTGTGTTTTCATTTCTCACTATTGCATTTTAAAAAATGTTGTTCTGATCAGTTTGGAGGTTGTTCTAATTAGTATGAAAAATGTTGTTCTGATTGCAAATAGCACGAGATTATGATTGTAATGTTGGGATATTTATTTCATATGTGAGAGATTGATATTTGGTAAATATTCTTAGGATTCTCGAGTGCGAGGGATCGATTCGGGGTAATTTAATGTGTGCATCAGTAATTTTAGAAAATGATTCATATATGTTAATCTTATTAAGATACTAGGGGTATGAACGATGAAATCCAATTCTATGTTTTTCTTGAATTAATTAAATTTGTTATTATTATTTCTGTAATTTTACGTATTTCTGACTCACTAAATTTCGTTATTTTCTTTATTCCGTTACTTTAGTTATCTTTCGTTAGTTAGACAAACCCATGATATTTTGATTGAATTTGTACATAACTATTGAACTATTTACTTTTATCCAGAGGAATTGAGTAACTCAAGTCCCTATGGAGATAATCTTTTCTTATAAATATGTAACTAGCGACGATATTGGTACGCTTGCCAATAGTCTAACACTCACTTCATGTAAGTCATTAGTCCATCAACAATTTATATCTTTATTATCATTAAAATCATGAGTATTTGGATCATTCAAATATGACTTATTGGACCATCCAGTTCTAACAACTATCATCAAGCGATGCCAGTTGAGATTGTGGAAATCTCAACATCTTCGTCTTCTTCATCCAATGAACCAAAAGAGGACTTTAATGATTATGAGTGTACCTTGACTACTCCTTACTTTCCCATATTTGGTTGCCAGTGGTGTGTACTTTTCCTTTTTGGTTGGGGCTGGGACTAGGATGGTGGCACCTCTGGTGGTAGAGCTTGGGGACTATGAGATTGAAAATGACCCCAAGATGCTTAAGGAGGACTCTAAGACTAAGGAGGACCTTAAGATGCTTGAGAAGGACCCAAAGGAAGAGGGAAAGGTAGGATAGATGGATGAGGTCCCCGTTGAGGGAGGGACTTAGAGGCACCTATCGTTGTAATAGAGTTAGGAAGAGAGGACCCAACTAGAGGAGCGGGCTGGATAATGGAAGAATATGAGGTTTCTTCCTAGGTATCTTGCTGATAGGATTCCTATGACTACTGACTTATGACTTAGGTCTTTTGGTGTAGTTTCTACACAAGGTTGGGTTTTAGTGACGACTACTCTAAGTCTATAATCCTTTTTCTTTCTATGTATTTTGATTTGGGTAAACATATGCTTCAGAATGTTTGGCATATGTATATATTTAGTCATCTTACATTATCACCATATGTGTTTATGTTTATACTTTGGGTTGTATCTATCACTCTTACGTAGGGAATACACCTGATACTCATTACTTCATCTGTGTGTGTGTGTGTGTTTTTTTTTGTAGTCAAACATATCCCACTTCATTTATGTTTTACTCGTTTTTTAATGTATGCTTGTTAGCGAGACCACACTACACTTTCCTTTTTGAAAATTTAAATGAAATGTTTTATTTACTATGTGGTATCAACTTTCAAAATTAATCAATAAAAAGTTTTAAAAATTTAGTGAAATTCCAATCTATGTTTCTTAATTACACATGATTTGCTAGATTAAACTTATTAACACGTTTTATAAAAATAAATAAATAAAATAATTAATGCATGTTTATAAAATCATATATAAGAGTGTTACATCAACATTAATTTGTAGATGTAATTTTAAAAATTTAAATAAATTTTTAAAAAGTTAATATGGTGTTGTTTCATGAGTGAAGAAAAAAAATTCAAGTTTAAAGATTTAGATTTGTAATAAAGAAAATTAATAGAATTTAACTACTAGACATATTATTTTTACATTAAACATTCTAACATATATTTATATTATTATAAAAGAAATTATGTAATAACTAATAAGTATATATATATATATATATATATATATATATATATATATATATATATATATATATATATATATATGCACTAATTAAATTTTTGTTATAATCATTTTCGCTTGAATAATTTAAAATATATCACAAGTATTGTTAACTTCCTAAACTATTATTATGTATACATATAAGATATATCTAATGAAAAGAAGATGATTATTCATTTACAATGGTCAAATGACCTATTTGGTCATTTTTTTTTCCTGTTTAATCCTTTATCTTTCATGAAGTTCATTTTGATCCTTTATTATTTTCTTAAAATTGGTTTAAAATGACATTTCATCCATTTAATATTGATGTCGTTAAAGTAATAAAGTTATTGGCGGCTAAAAACTATCACAAAATGTAAGTTTTTTTCCTTCATCTTCCTCTCTCTCTCTCTTGAATCCTCCCTTTGCTTCCTCTTCCTTTCACCTTCTGCAATTAAAATTCACAACACACTCAACCAACGACAACAACAGTCGAACAACCTAACCCCCCATCTACAACACAATCAACAAACAAAAAAAGCCATTCTCCTCAATTTACAACCGAACAACTCAAACTATCAAACCATTTCCAATTTCCACAAAATACAATGCATCCACAACACCCAACCTAACTAAAACACAAAATCCTCAATTCCCAAAACAACCTCACAATTCATCACACCAAAAATTCCAATCACAAATCTGCGAACAATTGAAGGCCACATAACACAAAACTCAAAATTAGATATAAAATTCACGACAAATTCAAACCCAAAATTTGATATAATACCCAAAACAAATCTAAACCCAAAATTAGGCCTAAAACCCACAAGAAATCCAAACACAAAATCTATTGGGGTTGCCAACGATGATGGGGACGTTTTTCTAGCGGTGATGTCAACAACATGGTGACGAAAGTTGGTGGGGTAGAACACTTTGTGGTCAATTATGATGGTGTTGTAACAATGGTTGGCAGATCTAGACCTAGGATTCTAGCTCAATGGAGGGGATGATGTTGCAATGCATGATGACATGTGGGGTGAGCGGGGCTACGTATGATGAAGGGTTTGTTTCATTGGGAGAGGGTTTTTGAGGGAGACATAAGTTTTCATGGTTGCTAAGTGTGGGTATGATGGGTTTCAAGGTTTCGGAAGATGAGGAATGAAGAAGGAGAAGGGAGAAGAGGAGGATGAAGATGAAGGAAAAAAAAACCTTACATTTAGTGGTAGCCTTTAGCTGCTAATACCTTTATTTCATTAATGGTGTTTGCACTCACAGAAGGACTATTTTGGTCCCTTTTTAAAACATAAAGGACCAAATTGAATAATAAAAAAAAAGATAAAAAACTAAATAGGTCATTTGGTATTTAATAATTTATTTACGAGTGAAATTGAACTTGATCCCTTTAAGTATTATCTTAGGTTTAAACTTTATGGACGGAAAAAAAAATGAGAATGGGAAGGAAGCCAATCACATTCCGAGTGGATATTATTTGAAAGACATGAATACCTTGGCAATGCCAGATTAATACATTTGTTTTAATACATGCGTGAAGATGCTCACACTAAATTTTCACAAAATAAATTTCTTTATTTTGTAAACACTAGCCAAAATAAGTTAATTTGCAAACATTAATCCAATGAATTTCCTAAATTAAAATCAATTTCTCAATTTACTACTATTATGTACAAAGTCAATTTTTTTTGAAAGCTAGGTATGTCCATAACTAGAAGGCGTAAGAATAACCATTGAGGAGACAAAGAGATCATCGAAATGGATTTTGTCTCTTCCAACAAAGTCTTCTTCATATACATAATCGGTGAATTAAACTCATGTCAACGTATTTAAAGAATTTAGTCATTTACCAATTATGTTGAACCTTATTTGGTAAGTTAGTCTACCTATAAATCTATAAGATATTTTAAACTATTCCAAACTTATTAAATTAAATAACTCTTGCTACCTTTTTATTAAGAAAACTCTTACTAACCTAAACTTTAGGCGTTATGATAACATAAATAACCTATTTGCCTTCTTACTAGAAATAAGTAATTTTGCCTAGGTCAATGAAATGTCACTTGAAAACCAAATGAAATTAAAATAAGAGAATTATTTCATGCACCCAACATTTTTCTTGTGCACTAGCAAATTTTTGTAAATTTTGAAAGTACTCCTGTAAATAAAAATATAGATTTTTAATCCGTATGAATTATATGGATTGCGAATCCAATAATGACTTTATGGATTGACAATATGTAAATAGATTACCAATTTGGTACCAAATTCGCAATCCGTATGATTACATATTATGGATTCGTAGTTGCCTTAAAATAATCAATAAAAAGCCCAAATTGGACATAAAAACAATGTTAATTGTTAAAATAATCAATAAGAAAAAGCCCATATTGGAGATCCAAAAAAAATTTGTGAAATCCCCCGTATACGTCGTCGTCTTCGTGCCCAGCCCACAACAACTCGCATAGTCCCTCGCCACCCACACGCGCAAGAAGAACAACGAACGTGCAAAATATAGCGGACGAAACGAATTAGAGAGGAACAAAATCACCATCACGATTACCCAAATTGGCGACGTTTGATTCTCCGATATTGCTTCCATGGCTGACATTTGCTGCTACATGTTGGTTTCCATGGGCAAATCGTGATCGAAGTGGTGCCCCTTTTCCAAAACCCTAGGAGAGAGAAAGCGCTGAAACGGCCTCTTGGGGCTCTCACGTTGTGCCTTGGCTCCCAATTACGCCACCCTTTTGTGGATTCAGGTGCTTTTATTGCATCAATTGTTGTGGTTTTGGCATTTTCGTGCGTTCCCGTGGAAACCCTAGGATCATGCAAATTAGGGGAATTCGTGGAAATGGGTGCTGTTAGGGCTTAATTCTGTTGGGCGAATTGTGGTTGATTGTTGTCTCGTTGCGACTGTGTCATGCATTGTGTTGGAAGTGCATTTGGGTTTGTCTGTTTATGGGTATTTGGCATTAATGTGGTATTAAATGCAGGGGAATTTGTCCCCCTTTTGGGAAATTAAATGGAATGCGTATCTTTGAAGTGAATGGTTTGAAATTTGAAGCTTATATGTTTGGTTTGAAATTTGAAAGGAAGAAAATCATTGGTGGCAAGTGATTCATGCATGCAGAAGTTTCTCAATATGTGCATTTATTAGTGACTACTAATACTTAATTGTAAACTACCAGACTATTTTGCTTGTTGCTATTAGTTGGCATCTTTGATGAGTCTGCAACCTTTGTCTGGTTTTGCATTTGCTTTCCCGTTTGAACAGTTTAAACTGAGGTGCCTTCACCCCTTCATCTTGGATGATATTTTGGATGTTCCTGTAGCATATATGACTGTATATGTTGCGCTTACCTTTAAATAAATTATATACTCTCCTTATCCGCGATCATCTTGATCTTTAATTTCATTCAGCTGTCTACCAAAGGAACCAGCTGTCTACCTAATCCTCATCATGTACTTTTAGTACCAGTGGTACTCCTCATATATATAAATATATCTATTTTTGCTGAGCAAAAAAAAAAACCACTTATTTCAGAATTCAAAATATGAACATGCCAAAACCTATGTCTTCCCCATTTGCACATTCTATATTCTACAACCTTCCCCCTTTTACCTATAGCCAATAAAGAACCTTGCAACTAGCAGCCATTGTTTGGTAGGTGGTCTTTCTGACATCCTAACTTAATAGTTATTCTTTGGATAGAGTTCAGTCCACTTTCTAATAGGTACGAACCTGTTAGATAGCGAATTAAACCTTGCTGGAAAGCAGGTCACATATTTCAAACTTTTTATGGAGTGCCTTTCTTGCTTATTTGTTTTCCTTCAAGACTGGTGATGGTTTCCTGAGGCTCCAAGTACAGTGGTTGTGGGTGGTAGTGGGTGTACTTGTAAAGAGACTCCAACACTCAACTTAGTACGTGCTCTAGGAGGCTTTTGTATTACATTAGATCCATTACCAGAGGGCTTAGTCCCTCATTATAGTGGGGAGAATGAGATGCTTGGTTAACAAGTAAGATAGTGTCATATGGGATTTAGGGGGATTCTATCTCTTGATAACAGATTGGGAGAAGATATCAAGGATTTTGATCCTTTATAAATGATCCTCCAAGTCCAAAGATCTCGGGGAGATGTGCATTAACTACTTTGCGTTTTTCTGTCATTTGTCATATATAGGCTATGTTTGGATAGGTGGTAGAGGGTGGAGTGGAGAGGCATGGAGTGGAAAGGGAAGCTGTTCCATTGTTTGGTTTGTAAAAATAGGAATGGAACATAATGGAAGAAGATGGAGCATGATCCAGTCCATTTCATTGTTTAACCCCAATTATCTCCCGCAAATTTGGGGTGCACTTGGTGGAACAAAACTTTTGAATTATAAAATAACCATTTTATCTATGCGAATTATAACCTAATCAACAACCTCATAGGGATAATATATTTAAATAAGGATAATGTGGGACTTAAAAAGCCATAACTCATTCCATTTTGGCATTTTTCCAAACAATGGATTGACATTTTTATCCATTCCATTCCAATCCATCTCTATCATTATATTCTGATCTATTCTATTCCATTTTGTACCACTAATCCATGACCATGGTGTTTACATAATAACATTCTAATGTTTGATTGATGGGAAGTTGTGTCTCGATACTACAATACCCTTATCCCACTAGGTGAGGTTGGCCACATGGATATGTGTCATTGGATAAAAACCAAATTCTTAGAGATATTATTTTGTATGTCCTGAAAACTTTTTTTTTTTTTTTTTTGTGTTGCTACAATTGCTTTATCATTTGATTTATGCCTTTTTTTACCCTCTTCACTTCACAAATTTGGCAGACTCTTTAAAAGATGGGAAGTGAAGCTTTAAGATATTAAAGGTTGGGAATGAATGGATATAAATCAGGATCTGCTCTCCTTGTAAATGCTGAGGTTGATTCTATGGGTGGAGTTGTTGACGGTGGAATTGGTATAGGTTTGAAGATCTCTCCGCGCAGAGCAGCAATTGAGAAGGCGCAAGCAGAGCTCAGGTGACGGGAAAACCCTTCATGTGGTTGCATTTTGCGTTTGATTACGTTTTTTTACTGCCAATCCATTCCATTCTTATTCATAAAGAATAACTAGTGCATGTCAATATCAGAGAGGAGTATGATGTTCGTGAAGAAAGAAGAAGAGAGCTTGAATTTCTTGAAAAAGTATGAAAGTTTTGATCTTTTGCATTTCATATCTCACAATACTTTGATGTAAATGATGGTCACCTGTACTTTGTAAGTGCAGGGTGGGAATCCTCTGGACTTTAAGTCTGGGAATGCTGCTTCAGTTAGTGTTCAGTCTACTTCACTCACTGATCAGCTTCATGAGCAGTTTGTGACCAGGTTGACTATTCTTATCTAGTTTTTCCCATGCATATATGTGTATCTTTTGTGTATTAATTTTTTTAATGCTTCGTTGCTTCTTTCTCCTGTCACTTTCCTATTGTGATCTCAGTGAAGCAAAAGGTAGTTTTGCATTGACTGCCTCCCCTCATGGTGACTCTGTTGACAGTAGTGCTAGACCCGGGGCTCCTTTGGCCAGTGAGCCTAATACTGCTGATAATCTCCTACTTTTTGATGGTGAGAATGAGTTGCCTGAAACTGAAAGGAGGTGCTTGCATTCAAACAGAAGGAATAATATTGCTCTGTCAGAACAGTCTTCCCAAATTGATGGGAGTCAAAATGCTAAGGAGACTGAAGATTCTGCTATTTTCCGGCCATATGCACGAAGGAACCGATCTAGATCAGGTCATGGTCCTCGGGGAGCTTCAAGGGAAGTGAAGGGGTTAACGTCTGAAACAAATAGCCAAAAGAACCTTAATTTGTCAACTGTATCTAAGCCAAAGCCTTCCTGTTTAAATGGTGATGTTGGCCCCAAATATTTGACTACTAATAATACTCTGAATAATGAATTGGTTGGGATCCGAGATCATCAATCCACTAGTGGCAATGCTAGTGTTCCCGAAGACAAATTGGATATTACGGTGAATAGAAACTTAAAAGAAAATCATGGAACTCTACCTTCTGAAGATAATACTGTTCAAGACCCAGTTCTCATGGCTTCTGGAGAAGATAACATAGTTGAATTAAGGGAGCCAGTAGCTGTTGTCAATCATGAGCCTCCACCTCATGTACCTACTACAAAACCTGAAAATGGGCCTTATTGTCAGCCAAATGGGTTTGGCAATGTAGAAGTAGACAGGAAAAGTGTACTAAATGAAGGCCAAAATAGCATTGCTACATTAGGCAAGAATTTCAATTTAGAGTCCTCGTGCACAAAAACTAGCTTAGTTAGAGATGTAAATATTGATAGTGATATGTGTACTAATACAAAGAATGTTGATGCTAATGGAAATACCATGGAACAAACATTTGCATTAGAGAATAAACTGAACTTCGCTGGCTGCAAAGTTGTGAAAGATAGGCATAAGACCAAAAATGCAAATGGTGCTACTGTTAGCAATGAGCATGATGCTGGTTATCAAAATCATTCTGGTTGTGGTAATATTGTCAAAGCTGAGGAAGATGTCCATATTAAGAGTTCTTGCATGTCAAATGTCAAAGGAGTACCTCATAATGACAGTAACATATCAAAAGTTGATAAAGATACCATCTTAGTGGATCAGTCCAATTTTGTCAAGGAAAACAGCTGTGAAAGACATCAGGTTCCTGTGGATGTGTCACTTTCAGAACCTCCTAAGACTGCTCCAGATGTAAAGGGTACAAGCGCCGCCTCTGATGATCAACCATGTCCTATGCACAATATGAAGTTAGCAGACAAGGCTCATGAAGATTCAATTTTGGAAGAGGCTAAAATTATAGAGGTTTCTATTTCTGGTTCCATTTCCATGGATTTCTGTTTATACTTTTTGGTTAAATTTGGTTGTTTGGGCAATAAATTTTAAAGGTCTGATATAATGCACTAAACAGGCCAAGCGGAAGAGAATTGCAGAATTATCTCTTCACTCCTTATCCACACAGAACCACAGAAAGTCACACTGGGGTTTTGTTCTAGAGGAAATGGCATGGCTAGCAAATGATTTTGCTCAGGTTTAATTTTTTATACTCACTAGTGATGTTGTGCTCCCTCATACTTTCTGTGGCAATCTTTTCCATTTAGAAACTAGCAAAATAATAATCATTCTTAAATTTATATATGATTATTCTTGAAATGTTTCTTTTTCTCCAAAAAAAATGCATTTGTAGGAGCGCCTTTGGAAGATAGCTGCTGCTGCACAATTGGGCCATCAAACAGCTTTTACTTGTCGCTCAAGATTTGAAAAACTGAACAGACAATTAGAGACAAAAATTTTGTCTCACAGGATAGCAAAGGCTGTCATGCAGTTTTGGCATTCAGCTAAGCTGCTTCTAGACAATGATCTTGGTATTAACTGCATTGTTGGTTGTGTTGAATCTGGGAAAGTTGATGCAAATGAAGCTTTGAGGGATCAAAGAAGAAATAGCAATATGGTGCTGATTATTTTCTCTGTCCTTTTCGCTCTATCCACAAAAGAAACAGTGCTGTTTGAATTTGATCATTGTATTGCTAGATTTTTGTAGTTATATGAATTTTCTTTTTGAATTGGTTCAATGAGTGCATGCATACATTTTGTTAGATTTTTATGGGACTAGACTTATGCTCATGAGACTTATAATTTTCTGACTTTTTTATTTGCTTTTGGTCTTTTGCCTTTTGCCTTTTGATTTCGTTACTTATTAAAACATTGCTGTTGGTTGCCATTGGAGTTTGTGAGAAGACTTCGTACTAGTATTTTTTTGAGTGCTGTTATTTTACTTTATTATTGCTAATGAATAACAGCTTTTGAATGTATTAAGGAGTAATAATACATTAGTATTATCTGATACACTATTGATAATCTTTAAACCAAAATAAATTAAGAGCAATTGGTTTAGTTTATTAAATTTATAAACTGAAAAATATGGTTTACTTCAAAATGAAATCATACTAGAGTGGATCCACAACATCCTTAGAGCTGGTTGGGTGGTTATGCTTGATTATAGTGACTAGAGATTGTTTGTTAAAATAAATTTAGGTGGTGTAGTTATTTGAGTTTTGGCTTTATGTTGATTTCTTTCATGAATTAACATTGGAAATAAATTAATTTTCACAAGTTGATAATGGTTACACTTTATTATGCTTGATGAAATTAGGTAGCATAAAATTTATGCAAACCGTAAGTTGAAAATAGTAAATTTCATAATGCATTTTATCTTCTGATTTACATTTGGAGATGACTTCTGGATTTTAAGCCTTGTTTGAAATTGTAGTTTAAAAACTACTAATTATCTAGACAAAATATGTTGTTTTTAATTACCACTTCTTTTCTTTTGTTTGGCTATTGTTTGTTGTTGATGTTGATATATACTCATTTTTAGGATGGCTGCCTGTCTTTTACTCACTAATTGGATTAGATGCATCAGAGAGCATTTTTTTTTATCTGGGGGATTTGGGATGCTTAATTTTTTCTTTCTTAACTAGTTGCTACATCCTGATTTACTTATTGAGTTATTTGTTATTGATACTTAAATGTTGATTGTTTTGGTCAGGAGACAAGCAAATTTTTGGAGGGACAAAATCCTGAAAAACATGCAGCACTTAAAGTGCATGCATATGCTTTGAGATTTTTAAAGGCTAATAGATCTCATGGAATTTCCTCTCAAGCAGAAGCACCAACAACACCTGAAAAGATATTTGACTCAAGCACTGTAGATATGTCATGGGATGAGCATCTTAATGAAGTATGTGACAAGTTACCTTATAATTCTGGTTAAAATTTTTATTTTGATGTTAGCTGTGTAACTGTGTCTGTGTGTGGCCTATGTATGTGATTATGTCACATCACATGTTCATTTGCCCTCAACATGTTATAGCCAAATGCAATATTCATTTTGAACTCCACTGGATGTGACTTTTTAATCTAACTTGTGATTTAATAGATATTTTTGTGGAGTACTTTTGTTATTATTTTGTTATTATCAATGTAAGAAAATCTCAACTAGTGGGATAAGGCTTTTGTTGTTGTTGTTTGTTGCATTATTGTTGTAAGCAAATAACTATTTCTCATGTCATTTAAATTTATAGGAAAATCTTTTTTATGAAGTTCCTCCTACTGCAATGGAAACATATAGAAAAGCTATCGAATCTCATTTCCTACAGTTCGAGGTAAATTTATGATCAAAGTTACACAGCTACTTTGTTTACCAGGAAAAAAAAAGAAACAAATGCTTGGTTACTATGTTTTATTCCCTCCTGGATGGCAAAGCTGTTTCCGGAATAATGTTTTTATCTTATTAGTTTAAATATTTATGTAAACATATTATTTTTTTAATTTAACTTATTGAAACAATAGAATATATTTTTTCAGAAAACTGGGAGTAGCATTCAAGAGGAAGTTGCAACATCTGTGTATGATACTGCAGCAGGTACTATTGACTACTTGCATTGTTTGGAATTTTTAGTCTATTGTTGGTTGCTCTGGAACCTGTCATTATTTCTTTTTATTGATTGAAATAGAGTTTGGGTCTCAAGAGAATGCATATGATGAGGAAGAAGGAGAAACCAGAACTTATTACTTGCCCAGTGTCTACGAGGGCAACAGATCATCAAAATCTGCGCAGAAGAAACATAAAAATTTGAAGGCTTACACTCCTAGATTTGGTGATGCTGGTGCTGATTTTCCTTATGTACACTATGCAACTGGAAATCAACCATCCATGCTGTTTGAAAAAAGACCTGCTAGTTTAAATGTTGGGTCAATACCAACAAAGCGCATGCGCACTGCTACTAGGCATAGAGTTGTAAGTCCTTTCACTGTCAACATTGGGACTGTACAGGCTCAAGCTAAGGCGGATGCTTCAAGTGGTGATACCAATTCCTTTCATGATGACCAGAGTACTTTACATGTTGGACCCCTGATCCAGAAAAGTACTGAAGTTGAGTCAGTTGCAGATTATGAAAAACAGTTATCTCATGACTGTGCAGAAACATTTGTTAAAACAAAGAAGAAGAAGAAGGCAAAGACTCTGGTAATAATGAATTTGTATTTATATAACTTAAGCCATGCTTATTTTTGAACATGTGATGGTACTTTTTTTTTATTTACTTCAGAATGTATATTTCAGCTGTATTTGCTTTTATTCTGCAGGGTACTACATATGATCAGGGATGGCAGTTGGACTCTGTTGTTCTAAATGAACAGGTAACCTTTTTTCAGTGAAATTTCCTCTTTCAGCTGTAGCGGTTCAAAAAAGGGAGGAGGAGGGGGGGGGGGGGGTGGGTGGGGGAGAGTAGGATCTTTACAAATTAGGTCTCCTGAAGATGCTAAGTAAATACTGAGTTTTTCTTTTAGATACTACAGTTTGGCAGCAGGTAATTTGGATAGGTATGCTTTTAATTAAGAATAATGGGATTCTGATCCTGTTATTACTTGTCATTGCAACTGCTACATGTTTCCCTGGAACAGGTAATGTCTTGCAGCACTAAGGAACATGTTCCCATTTAGTTTTTGCATTACCTTGAATTCATAAAGAGCAATTTGTTTGGAGTTTTTGATGAGTATGGGCTTCTGTTAATGTTAGGATGTTTCTTCCAATGTGTTTCAAAGTTTTGGAAAGATAATGAAGCTAAACTTGAGCACTGTTCACTTTATGTTGTGCTCTGGTGTATTGAAGTGAAATGCTGGTATTAGTGCATTTTCAAGTCCATCTCTTTCACCACATGGGGTTGCATTTAAGATCTTATCGGGAAAAAATCCAAGTCCCACATTGACTAGAGATAAGGCTAAGATAGAATATATAAGTGGGGGACAACCCTTACCTCATGAGCTAGCTTTTAAGGTTGAGTTAGGCCTAAACCAACATTCTAAGATGGTATTAGAGCCTATCTTAGATCCATTAAAGGGCCTCCCACCATGTTATCCATGCACCAAGCCCAAAAGTGCTGGGCGTGAGGGGATGTATTGGGAAAAACCTAAGTCCAACATCGGCTAGAGATAGTGCCAAGATAGAGTATATAACCTTCACCCTATGAGTTAGCTTTTGGGGTTGAGTTAGGCCTAAACCCACATTCTAAAAGATCTCTATTTGATATTATGTGGACTAGTTTTTTAAGTGAGTGTTGTTTGAAATACGAGGAAAATGAAAAAAAAAATCGTTACATTTTTTAGTCTTTTAAGGACTACTCTTTTATCTTCCGGAGTGGGTGGGAAGACAACATTGTTTAAGAATTCCATGCAAGCAACCTAGTAATTTGTCTTTACAACTTTGCAGTTTTTTGCCCGTGCTTGTTGCATAGGTGCTACTCTAGTTTTAGGTAAATCTGATGCCTACTAAGTTCAGTCACATAGAAGACACTACTTTTCATATCTCTTTTTGGCATGTCAGAAGGTTGTCTGTGTCTGTCTGTATTTTTGCTTCTTTGGAACATCAGAAAGTTGTTATAACAATTTGAAACTTGAATTGCTACCCAAACCCCCAACTTCCTATGGGTATTTTTAAATTTACTGTATACACTGTTTATGAATATTATTTTCTAATTAATCATTCTGTTGGGGGTTCTCAATGCAGAGGGATCAGTCCAAGAAGAGAGGGGAAAGTCATCACTTTGAATCTAATGGAAGTAGTGGTAAAACTACTTGTAATTTTATAATAGATTCTAGAAACTTCTTTTACTTACAATTAGTTCATGAATTATTAGTTCAATTATCATGTTTTGAAGGTTTCTGTGGGCAACCCAATTCTAAGAAACCAAAGATAATGAGGCAGTCACTTGATAATCCTTTGGACAATATTGTGTCCATGACTAATTCTATTCCTTCCCCAGTTGCGTCACAAATGAGTAACATGTCAAATCCTAATAAATTTATTAAGATCATTAGTGGGCGAGACAGGGGCCGGAAAGCTAAAGCTCTGAAGGTAAATTTTGATGTGAAGTTAGATGCTCATATGCTAGCAAATTTTCTTTCTGTGATTTTGCTAATTCTCTTATTTATTTTCATTTTTTCCTATTAGATTTCAGCTGGACAGCCTGGTTCTGGAAGTCCTTGGTCACTATTTGAAGATCAGGTTGTTTGGAATTCATTTGCTTTATCATTTTTTGTGTTATTTTTTAATAAATATTTTACACTTTAATATCTATCAATTGTGTAAAAGACTTACCATTATTCTCCTGCCTGTTGCAGGCTCTTGTGGTCCTGGTGCATGATATGGGTCCAAACTGGGAGCTCATAAGTGATGCTATCAATAGTGCTCTTCAAATTAAGGTACTGATGTGCTAATATGGATAGTTTTAGAAGACAGTGTCATAGTTGCTGGACCTGTGACATTTCATTAGACCATTACTGAAAATCATTCTTCTTAAAAAGATATTATTATTGACACCTACCAATTGCACCTCCTGCTTCAAAGGATGGGTATCCATGTAACTTCTATAAACAAAAATTCAGTAATTGGGAGTATTTAGGGTTAACTGATTACATTTGTCATATATTTTGAAGCTCTGATGCAGTGTTC
The DNA here is from genome assembly GCF_004193775.1 of Glycine soja. Lineage (NCBI taxonomy): Eukaryota > Viridiplantae > Streptophyta > Magnoliopsida > Fabales > Fabaceae > Glycine > Glycine soja. The sequence continues at coordinate 14,996,111 of NC_041017.1, read as the reverse complement.
ATTATGAAGCTTTAAATGCTAAAATTTATAGTTAATTTGTAATTTGGTAGTTTAATTAGGATTTAATTAGATTTTTTCCGATAATGACATTTTATAATATTTCCAGTGCGTCTTTCGGAAACCAAAAGAATGCAAGGAGCGTCATAAAAATTTAATGGATAGAACTACCGGGGATGGTGCAGATAGTGCTGAAGATTCAGGGTCTTCACATTCTTATCCTTCTACATTACCTGGAATTCCTAAGGCATGTAATTTGTTTTTCATTTTTAGTATATTTGGATGCATTGTTGAAACCTCGTGTTTGACATACATTTTGCAGCTTTAATTGGGTAAATCTTTCATATCTTTAGCAGGGTAGTGCAAGGCAGTTGTTTCAACGTTTGCAGGGGCCATTGGAGGAGGATACACTGAAGTCTCATTTTGAGAAAATTATAAAGATTGGGCAGAAGCAGCATTACCCTCAGAATCAGGTTTGAATCCAAAGCATTTATATCAGGATAGATTCTAAGATGCAGTGACATTAAAATTGGCATTTGACTTTGTTACCTGCATGTGTACACACACACACACATATTATTTTAATTATTGGACATCAATCTTAGGATTAACTGTACAGTTAAATTCATTATTTGGAAAATAGGCCTTTTGATTTATGATTTGAATCTTGATTTGATAACCTTGTTAATCACTAGTGTCGGTGCTTAAATTAGATGATTAGTTAGTGGCTATTAATGCAGAATTAAATTTAGTTAGCGGCTTAGTCCAACTTCAACAAGAATTGCATCATTTGCATTGCATGTAGTGATATGACTATGAATATCAGTTTAAGAGCCAACTGTATGACATAACTGTTATCATCTATGAGAAAACCTTAATGTTTGGAGTTTGAATCCTTCCCCTAATCAACTTAGGAAACAACTCCTATGATTGCTTCCCCATTAGTGGGTAAATTGATTATACATAAACTAGACGTATTGGTTTATATGAATACTAGGAGAAATCCACGTCTCTATATTATTTTAAATGAAGATAAAATAAAAGAGGGAGAGAGAAAGGAAGGAGGTTAACAATGTAAAAATATATTATATTATTTATCTATTGAGAGGAAAGAAACTGATATTAATGATAGTGGGGTGGTCAATGTAGTTAAAAAGAGAGTAATGGATGGTTTAAAGAGTAGTTATAGGATAAAATTGTCTTATAAATTGCGTAAGCCAAATGTGGGTATTCCCTTTATTATTAGTATAGATGAAAATAATATAAAATTTGTATCAATTTATAGTTCATTGTAACTAATTCACCATAAATAATATTTTGTTGATAATATGTGTATTGTTTTTCATAAGATCAATAATATTAATTGTCAACTTTTTTAATGAGGTTATGATTGAAAAAACAAAATAGATCAAAGATGTACATCATTTGAGTAATTTGTTAAATTTTTTGATGCAAGCTCCATTGGAGCTTGTAGGCCTAGGATCTTCTTCATCAATGGATTCCTTTGCTTCTTGGAATATGAATGGCAGCGGAATGGAGAAAGGAAGAGAGAGAGAGGAGACGCCACTTCAAGAAGAAGATGAGTCTAGAAGAAGCTCACCACCATAGGAGGCCATGGATAAGAGCTTGGAGGAAGAAGAAGATGAATGAAGGGAGAGGGAGAGAAGAGCACGAAATTTTGTGCTCTAAATGAGCTTTGAAATCTGAAGTTTAATATTCAAATGATCAAAGTTGAAAAAAATGCACACACATGACCTCTATTTATAGCCTAAGTGTCACACAAAATTGGAGGGAAATTCAAATTTCACTTGAATTTGAAATTGAATTTGTGGAGCCAAACTTTGGAGCCAAAATTTCACTAATTATGATTAGTGAATTTTAGTTATGGTTCAGCCCACTAATCCAAGATCAATTCCAAGATTCTCCACTAAGTGTGCTTAGGTGTCATGAGGCATGAAAAGCATGAAGGACATGCACAAAGTGTGACTATATGATGTGGCAATGGGGTGTAGTAAGCAAATGCTCACCTCCCCCTCTAAAATTTAATTGGATTGGGCTTCTACCAATTCAATTAAATTTATTTCCAACCACACACATCAAATATCCACTTAGTGCATGTGAAATTACAAAACTACCCCTAATACAAAAACTAGTCTAGGTGCCCTAAAATACAAGGGCTGAAAAATCCTATATTTCTAGGGTACCCTACCTACATTATGGAGCCCTAAATACAAGGCCCAAAAATAATGAAACCTTAATCTAATATTTACAAAGATAAGCGGGCTCGTACTTAGCCCATGGGCCCGAAATCTACCCTAAGGCTCATAAGAACCCTAGGGCCTTCTCTTGCATCTCTGGCCCAATCTACTTGGAGTTTTTCTATCCAATGCCCTTGCAGAGTAGGATTGCATCATTCCCTCCCCCTTGAAAAGGATTTGACCTCAAATCCTGAGGTTCTTGATACTCTGGGCTCCTTCCCTTAACACCTGTAAAAAGAACAAAAACATATGTATTAGTGGTGTTTAGTATGTTGAAGTAAGGTAAGGTCTGAAAACTCATTTCCTGGGCATCTTCCCATGAAGAAACATGGTTCCTCACCAACTCAATGAGTGGTGCTACAAGTATAGAAAAATATGGGGCAAACCTTTTGTAAAAGTTTGTTAAGTCTTGGAAGCCCCAAATTTTTCTTACACTTGGTGGAGCGGGCCACTCAGGAATGACCTTTATTCTCTTAGGGTTCATGGGAACCCTTTGATCACAATTTAAAAAATTAAGAAAAGTAAAGCAATAGAACATACCTTTTTCTGTATTTTCATGTTGATTATTCCTACCAAAAAGTATGACAAACCTAAGGTGTCCCATATGAGTGCCTAAGTTTGTATTGAAACTAAAAATAAGAACAAACCTACCTAATGAGTCCCTATGTACACAAATCATGAAGATGTTGGGTGCATGAGTAATTTTACAAAAGAGTGTTGCACCACCCAAAGCATTCATCACACCACCTATTTTAGGGATTTGGTGCCTAATAATACCTATTTTGGGCACCAACCAAGCACAAGGATTTAATCTCTTGCGAACCAAACCCTCATCCAACAACTCCTTTACTTGAGGAATAAACTCAAGCCTAAGAGATGTGGCAATGCTAACAAGTGTCTTTTTACAAAGGAGAAAATGTGGAGGTTGTCTAAGAAGGGAAATTTCTTTAATATTTGTCTTTATTTCAAAATGTCTTTCCTTCTTAGCTAACCTCTTGGAGGAGACACTTACCTCCTTACACTCCTCCTTAACCATTAAAGGTTGTCCTTCTTCTTGGGGGTAGATCTCTTCACTAGATTCTTCCCATTTTGCTTCTTCACTTTTACTAGAGGAAGGTGAAGTAGTAGCCTCATCTTGGCTACTATAAATGTCTTGGCCCCTCATAATCATGGTTTTCTTGGTGGGGCATTGAGAAGTAATGTGTCCTCTTCCAAGACATTTAAAGCACTTCATGGAGCTAGTCTTCTCTTGCATACTAGCCTTAAGGGGTTGCTTTTCTATTGTCTTCCCCTTATCATCTTTGGGCTTAGAAGGTCTCACCCCTAAGATTCCTTGACCTTGGTCTTTCTTTGGATAAGAGTGAGAGCCATAAGATTTTGAAGTAGACTTCCTTTTAAGTTGTTGCTCTACCCTTATTTCCCAATCTAAATTGGCCTCTACATTGTCCTTCCCATGGAAGTATGGGAGTTTAATGTTAACCTCTTGAGGCTTTCTTTCATTTTCTCTCCTATGGAAGTGAGGTCTAAGATGTGACCTATGCCTTCCTTCATAATAGTCACGAAGTTCTTCACTTAGGCTCTTGCAAGAGTTATGACTACTATAGGAGACATGTTTTTCTCTTTTCATTTCTTTCATTATTTTTCTTCTTTCTTCCTCTCTTATTTTCTTTCTTTCATCTTGACTTATTTCTTCCACTTTTTTTTTACCTTTTTCTTTTCTCTCTTGTTTTTCTTTCCACAACTTAAGGGATCTCAACTCATCTAATATCTTATACAAGGGGTCCTTAGGAGTAGAACCCTCACCATTAACACTAGATGAAGAATGAAGACTCATGTTGGTTCCTAAGTTATGGTTCTTTCTTGTTGGGGGTTTGAAAACAAAAGGTAAAATAAACTATGGTTGAAACTAGCCAAAATAAACACTAAAAGAGGTGTGAAAGATAAGGTAAAAACTAATTAGTAAAAGGCAAGCTATCTAGGCAGTTTGACAATGGAGGGTAAAGGAAATAAGCTATGAAAATAAGCAAGAAATTAAAGTGCAAGAAATGCAAACTAGGCGGATCCTAAGAGTGTTTGGATGACCTCATTTAAGGTTCCCAAAAAAACACTCACTATCCTAAGGGGAAATTGCCTAAAATTATTACACACAAATGGAAGTAGGGTGACCTAGCGGAGGCTCCCAACTTACTTCCAATGAAAGGCCTTTTTGTTACAAAATTTGAAAGCAAAGCAAATTGCCAATTACAAAATTACAAAGAAAAAAGTCCTCAATTGTGGTGGCTATTCTCTCTTTAGTGTTTCACTCAATTTGGAGTGCTTCTTAGTCCAATAGCTCTTAAGGTGGTTGGCCCCTTGCTTCTTGACTCAAATTCTTCAAGATATGGCACCAATCCTCTTTTCCAATTCCCTATATGGCAACTCACAAGCAAGGAAACAAAGAGACAAGCAATAACCAAAGACAAAAAAAAAATGAAATGAAAGCTAAACCAATAGAGTTTTAACAAGACAAATTTCCAAGGATTATTCAACAATTAAAGCAATGAAAAGCACAAAAAGCAAGCTAGGACTCAAAGAGAAACCTAGAATGGCTCTAGAGTAGAGTAGACAAACTCAAAAAAAAAAAAGACTCAAGAAACCTCTAGTTTTGGCACTTGTTTTCACAATAATTTTCAATTGAAATTTCAGAACTAGGATTGGTATAAAATAGGCACCAATTATAGAACAAATTTTGAGCCAAAACAACAAGTACACTTTCCTTTCACTTTTTTTTTTTTTCCTGGACACTGATTTTTCTGCCAACTTGTGAGATTTTTCTTATTTTTTCCTTTAATCCAAATCACTTGTTTCTTTTTTTATAATTTTGGTCCAGATGTCTAGAAAATTCAGTAAAAGTTTCAGCTCAAAAAACGTAGTGACCAGTTCCCAGTAATTTATACAAGTTCGTATGTTCAAGCTGCCAGCACCAGCGATTTCAACCTAGAAATCAAGAGTAGTGTTTATGTTGCTTAAGGCTTGGATAGTTACAATTTGTGTTTGCTTATGCTCAATTATCTTGAATAAAACAATTAAAGAGAGCTTAAGACTTATTTTGATTCACAAATCCAGCCACAACTCAGCACCACAACTCAACTTCATCATAGGCATCATGTAGGAAACTTAGAAAGCAAAAAAAAAAAAAGTTCAAGAACAAGACTACTTCTAGGAATTGATTTAGAACATGTTATGAACTAAATAACATGCATGAATTAGACTCAAAATTCAAAAGATAGGCTAAGAATGACAAGAATACATGAACAAATGTATCTAGAATTCAATTAACAAAAAAAAATTCAACACAAACTTAGAACATAATGTGACAATTACTATGACTAAACATGACTCTAAGACAACATGGATTAAGTGATTTACACTTAGATTTTTGTGTTTTTTTTTTCTAATCAATATTTTGGAAAAAAATTTATATCTAAAGGTTCAGCACAAGAATATTATGAATGAAAATTGATAGAACCTAAAATCAACACAAAAACAAGATTCAAGAGTAGATCTACAAATTTTGAACCATAGAAATGCAAGAACAAGTGTAGATCTAAGATTTAATCGGTTTATTTTTTTTTGAATCTACTCTAAACAGCACCAAACCACAAGACAATGGAGGATATACATGGAGAATAAGATGAAGAACAAGGAATTAAAGAGAATTCACCGAACAAAAAGATAGAGGAAGCAAAAGAACATCACCTAGATGAAGATGCTCTTGATACCACATGATGCAAGCTCCATTGGAGCTTGTAGGCCTAGGATCTTCTTCATCAATGGATTCCTTTGCTTCTTGGAATATGAATGGCAGCGGAATGGAGAAAGGAAGAGAGAGAGAGGAGACGCCACTTCAAGAAGAAGATGAGTCTAGAAGAAGCTCACCACCATAGGAGGCCATGGATAAGAGCTTGGAGGAAGAAGAAGATGAATGAAGGGAGAGGGAGAGAAGAGCACGAAATTTTGTGCTCTAAATGAGCTTTGAAATCTGAAGTTTAATATTCAAATGATCAAAGTTGAAAAAAATGCACACACATGACCTCTATTTATAGCCTAAGTGTCACACAAAATTGGAGGGAAATTCAAATTTCACTTGAATTTGAAATTGAATTTGTGGAGCCAAACTTTGGAGCCAAAATTTCACTAATTATGATTAGTGAATTTTAGTTATGGTTCAGCCCACTAATCCAAGATCAATTCCAAGATTCTCCACTAAGTGTGCTTAGGTGTCATGAGGCATGAAAAGCATGAAGGACATGCACAAAGTGTGACTATATGATGTGGCAATGGGGTGTAGTAAGCAAATGCTCACCTCCCCCTCTAAAATTTAATTGGATTGGGCTTCTACCAATTCAATTAAATTTATTTCCAACCACACACATCAAATATCCACTTAGTGCATGTGAAATTACAAAACTACCCCTAATACAAAAACTAGTCTAGGTGCCCTAAAATACAAGGGCTGAAAAATCCTATATTTCTAGGGTACCCTACCTACATTATGGAGCCCTAAATACAAGGCCCAAAAATAATGAAACCTTAATCTAATATTTACAAAGATAAGCGGGCTCGTACTTAGCCCATGGGCCCGAAATCTACCCTAAGGCTCATAAGAACCCTAGGGCCTTCTCTTGCATCTCTGGCCCAATCTACTTGGAGTTTTTCTATCCAATGCCCTTGCAGAGTAGGATTGCATCATTTTTCATTGCAGATTACATTTAACTTAGTTTGTATATGAGAACAGCTAGCAACACACTTTTTTTACCACTATTATTGGTTGAAATTTATTAGGTATACTTCTAACATATATTAGACTGCAAAACTTTATTTGTGCCTGTTTTTTGGAGCAATTTCTTTGATTTTCTGTGGCCTTCTGAATTGGGACACTCTAATTACTGCTCATTGGTCTGATTAGTGTTTACTTCTGTAGGATATTGTCTGCATGGAGCAGAATTGTAGCTATATAAAATTCAAAACTTCCCATTTTGTCTTTAGTTTGTGGCACGATTCTTAACAGAAAGTCTTGTTATATGCAGGTTGATAACCTGGATTCAAAACAATTAGCGCCTGTCCATAATTCACACGTGATTGCTCTTTCCCTAACCATCCCCAACAACCTGAATGGATGTATTTTAACGTATGTTTTTTATTTTCTGGGTAACATGGAAATTTTATAACTTTAGGGTTCTGTTGCATTGTCTACTATGCTCATCTAGCTGTAGTTGGGTTTTCCTTGTAATTTTAAAATTTTGGTACACCTGGTTAGTTTGTTTAGCACAAGTAGTTAATTTTTGTTTGAATCCTGGATGAAGGCCACTTGATCTCTGTGAAGCTGAAGAAATAAATCCAGATGTCCCAGCCCTTGGGTATCAAAGTTCTCATCCTGGTGGTTTGACATTACCGAATCAAGGTTTTGTACCATCAATGCTTCCTACATCCGGGGTGAATTCTTCACTACCAGGGTCTTCTTCTGGTATGGTTCTTGGCCATAACTTGTCATCATCTCCTGGTGCATCTGTCAGGTGTGCAGTTTTATGGCTGAAGATTCTTGCTGTGTGATTAGATTTTGTTCATTAACATCATTTGTTTTTATACTATCAATTGATGCATTTGTTTCAGGGGTGGTAGATATGGGATTCCAAGAAATTCACCTTCATCAGTGGATGAGCAACAGAGAATACAATACAATCAAATGCTATCTGGAAGAAACATTCAGCAGAGTATGTCAGTTACAGGGACTCTTTCTGGAAGTGATCATGGTGTTCGCATACTTCCTGGTGGAAATGGTATGGGCTTAATGGGTGGAATTAACAAAAACATGGCAATGAGGCCAGGGTTTCAAGGAATGGCATCACCATCAATGCTTAATTCTGGAAGCATGCTTTCCTCTAGTATGGTTGGTATGCCAAGCCCTGTAAATATGCACTCTGGAGTTGGTCCTGGACAAGGCAACTCAATCTTAAGACCTCATGAGAATCTACATATGATGAGGGTGAGAAGTATTCTTATTCCATCTTTTTAGGATTCAATTGATTCTGTGGATAGTATTATCCACAACAGCTAATAATCAAATTTCCGGAAAGAAAATTTAAACGAAAAACCATTTTTTTTAAGAACTTAGCAAAATGCCAAAATCAAAGATGTGTTTTGGCTGTATTTCACCTTGTGCTATGAAGCTTATTTCCCAACCAACTCAGCATCCTTGTTTTCATAACTGCAATGGTCTCACTTAGGCTTTGTTAGGAGATTGGTTTATTTTTTACCAAAATCAAAGATGTGTTTTGGCTGTATCCCAACCAACTCAGCATCCTTGCAGTGATCTTATTTTATTTCTACTGATGACATTTTCCCCATTGCCATTAGCCTGGTCATAACCCAGAACATCAGAGACAAATGATGGTTCCAGAGCTTCAGAGGCAGGTCACCCAAGGCAACAGTCAAGGTATTCCTGCTCTTTGTGGGCTGAGTTCTGCCTTTAGCAATCAGACAACACCACCAGTTCAGCCTTACCCAGGACATGCCCAACAGCCACACCAACTGTCCCAGCAGCAGTCCCATCTCAGTAATCCTCGTCCTCATCTTCAAGGTCCGAGTCATGCCACTAATTCACAGCAACAAGCATATGCTGTCCGGTTGGCAAAGGAAAGACAACTGCAGCAACGATACCTGCAGCACCAGCAGCAGCTTGTTGCATCAAATGCATTAATACCACATGTCCAGGCAAAGTCTCAACTTCCCATCTCATCATTACCATTGCAGAACAGTTCTCAGGTTCAATCACAAAATTCTCCTCAGCAAGTGCCTCTTTCACCTTTAACGCCATCATCCCCTTTGACTCCCATGTCATCCCAGCTCCAACAGCAAAAACTTCACCATATACAGCCTGGGTTCAGCAGGAATCCCACTGCTAGTGGGTTGACTAATCAAGCAGCAAAGCAACGCCCACGACATCCGCCGCAGCAGCAGTATCAGCAACCTAGTAGGCAACATCCTAGTCAACGGCATGATGTACAGTCTCAACAGCAGACAAAACTTCTGAAGGGAATGGGAAGAGGAAATATGTTGGTCCATCAGAACCTCTCTGTGGATACTTCTCAAAGTGGACTCTCTCTGCCTGCGGGAAGCCAAACTGGTGAAAAAGGGGACCAAATCTTGCACATGATGCAAGGTCAAAATTTATATCCTGGATCTGGTTTAAACCCAAATCAACCATCAAAGCCTTTGGGTCATGCTCATTCTTCAAACCATTCACAGTTGCAGCAGAAGCTACATTCTGGGTCACCAACCACTTCATCAAAGCAACTTCATATTTCTTCAGATACTAGTGGTCAAGGACAGGTTTCACCAGTTTCATCAGGTCAGTTGTTGTCACCTCCTCACCCAGCTGTTATTGCTTCGAACCACCATCAGCTGCTGCCACAGATTCAGTCTAAGAAAATTAATCAAACTCAAATAAATGTTCAGAGAATGTTGCCTCAAAACCATCTCGTGCATTCTGTGTCATCAAGCAAGTCTCAGTCTGATCCAACTCAATCTGATCAACAGCCTGCAAACAGTGCTTCCCAGGTTAGTGCAATGACTCAGGGTTGTGTGGATTCTGCTAGTGTGGTACCAGGTGTTTCTACTGTATCTTCTCAGTGGAAAGTATCAGAACCACCATTTGATTCCACTATGAACAATCAAACAACTCAAGTGAGCTCCTTGGGGAGTGCTCCTGTTGAAAATTCCACTGGAAATGAGCAACCAGCAATTAGTCAAGGGTTGGGGCCAAGATCAGTTAGCTTGATTTCTCAGGCACATAATTCTGATACACAGTGGCAGCAACAGCAGTCGCAATCTCTCCAACAGTCATCACAACCCATCCTATCTCAGCAGCCATATCAGGCTGAGTCGCAGCAGCAACAGGAGCAAGATCAACATTCTCCTAGAGATCTTGCTTTACAACATCAACCTCAGCAACATATGCAACATCTACAATCAGGGCAGAGCAGTTTGTTTATCCAGCCACCTAATTCTAATGTGGAATGATGCATTCTAACTGATGGAGCAGCCAAGTGCGCTTGTTCTGTCAGGATGGGAGTTTCTATGCCTTAACAGCAGTGTACAGGTATTTCTATATTTGTTTTTTCCTGTTTTGGCTTGTATATGTGCAAATATTGCATTGGATTACATTTGTTTGTTTGACTCTTGGGGATGGGGAAGGGTTATGTGATTTTTTCACCACGGGCATATGAAACAAACACATTCATCATATATGGTTCTCTGATTAGATGAAAGCTTTTTTCCTCAATGATCACATCAGTAATTGATTGGCTTTGTTCCTCCTCAATGATTCATATCAGTAATATTGACTTTGTTCACAATAGCTGCAGATTGTTATTTTTAGATCTGTTAGTGAGAAAGACTTCAGGACTTATTTCTTGAAATTATCTTGGCCACCAACTTTCTCACTAAAAGATCTAAAAATGCTACCGTCCTAAGTTTCACCTTGTCCTCAAATTGATAGTGTGTGGATTAGTCCCTTATGCTTGGATCCCCTTGGCTGAAATTTTTTCCCCTTGGATCCCACTGTTTATTGGCTATAGCTACTGCAGCTATTCACTAGGTTTGGACCCTTATCCTTGGAAGTTGGAACCACAGTCCCATTTCCCACCTTACACTCTCATCTACGGTTGGTAACCTAACATTTGATGAATTCTACATGGTTCATTAATATGTCCTGTGTATGTGTATCTGGCTTTTTGCTTGTTCTTTTACTAGGTGTACTTGTTCATTTATTGTGGCAGAATGAGGAAAAAAAAATAGAAAGACCTGATTTTGTCATGGGATTTTGTGCAGATAAGCTGATTATTCATGGGGACTGTGGAATATGGAAACAGGTATTCATTGTTTCTGCACGTGTCCTGTTGAAGTACTAACCGAAGTTATATTGGCAGGCATCATTGCTTATCGTTTGCAAATCTTGTATATTACCACTGTTTTTAGAAGGTTGACCCCCCCCTCCTCCGCATTTTGCTTTTTTGAAAAGAGACGAGTATAGAGGTATTTTTGTACAGGGTCGTCTCTTGTTTCCTTTGTACTTTCTCCCTCCTTTTCCTTTTGTCTTGACCTTCTCATGTGTAGAGGAACAGTTGCCTTTTGTTTTACTAGATTATCGGGATATAGAAATCATTTTTATGGGCAAAAGCCAATAAAAATTTCCTGGTGTTCCAACTACCCATTGATGTCTATATTATCTTGGTACTACCATCTGTACGTATGAAAATTTTCATTTTGTAACCATTTTAAGGTTTAAGAACGCAAAATGTCCCAAGAGCTTGTCAGCATAATTAAGGGGGAACCCTTTTTTTTAGCTACCACTTATCAGCATGTGTTTCTTTGTTTTAAAAAATAACTTAAATTTAAGTTTGTGTAATGCACATAATAAATATTTATGTTATATGAAAAATTTATAATAAATAAGTACTATTTAAAAGCAGTAATATTTCATAATATTTATGACATTTGTAAAAGTAAGGGTATTTTGGATTTTCTTGCCATGATATTATGTACTTTTTGAAAATATTTGTAATATTTTTCTTCTATAACAAGAGGCTTAATTATACGGTTGGTTCCTTAATTATAATTAAAAATTTAATTAGATTTCTCAATTAGTAAAAATTTTAATAAGATCTTTTAACCGTTTAAAATGGTACAACCTTTTTGTCAACTCCGTTAGTTTGACAAAAATTTTATAAATAGATATTTTACATCGTTTATATTTTACTTCAGATGTAGTAGCATTGGTTGTATAGATAACAGATGTAAATTTTGTTTCATTGGTTGTATAGGTAATAGATGTGAAAATATCTATTTTCGTTGTAAAAAATATATATGATTGTAGTATTTTTAATAATTAAAACATGAATGAGTTTTTTAATAATTGAGGAATTTAATTGAATTTTTTAATAATTGAAAGATTTAATTTATTTTTTAATTATAATTAAGGAATTAATTATATAATTAAGCTAGACAAATATTGTAAATTATTTTTGTTCCTATTAAGGAAAGTTTCCGGATCCACCATTGATCATCTATCATAAAAAAAATGAACATGTGACTTTGTACTCAATGTTAGATGCTACTTAGAAAACTAGTAGAATGTTATGAACTATTTTGTTTAGTGTCACTGTTTTGGCTGATTTTTGTAGTAGTTTTTATATATTTGTTATTTTGTTATGTTTAAGAGGGAAGGGGGCGCCTTACATATTTATCAATATACTCACCAGTATAGTGACCCGTGAGATGCACAGGCCTATTATTTTGTTTTTCTTAACATCTTGTTTCCATTTTTAAGCCCTATAATCGATTACACGCCCTTGGTAATTGATTACCAGAGGCCAAATTCCAAATACCACTCAAGATCCATAGCTGGCCAGCCACCACACAAGCCTCCTTGCTTTGTGGTCTTTGTTCTTTTATTGGTTGGCTGCCAGGAGCTCGCCTGTTTAGGTACATCACAGATTCTCATTGACTGACTATGCCCGGGTTGGGTTGGTATTGGTCAAGCTTGGTTTTGGGCAATAGCATCCCACCTGACGTCCCCAAGGTCTCCTGACCCCCGCGACATATCTCTAGGTACCACTCTGTGGTCAACAAACAAAAGTAGGAAGACTGGCTCTTCCACGCTTTCTCACATCAAGCATGTTGGATTATGGGGTATCCGTCATATGTGGTACTAGGTGGCAATTGGGCGATGGCACAAATCAACTCTCCCACTTCCACAAATCAAACATGAACCCACCATCCCCAGTTGCCCACCTTCAACTGAGCTCACGTACTCCTACGTAGCCCTTATCCTTGTTCCTCTCAGCACCGAGTCCCCATCAACCCCTCCAAGCTTCCACAATATCCAAGCAATTCAATTTCCAATCTCAAGAACTACCCTAAACCAAGAAAACAGGGCAGAGGCAGAAAACTCTGCCCAAAACACATTCACATATTACAGCTTCCCTTACTCAAATACCCCAGTAACATTCTCTTCGTTCCGATTCGTTAACCGTTGGATCGACTTGAAAATTTTACTGGAGGTTCCAAGTACATGAGTTTACATTTTGACCGTTGGGATCTGCTAGAAAATGTCCAAAACCCAATATGTACTACCTTTCCCAAAACCAGCAATGCACAAGCATTTTTCTGCACATTTGATCAAATTGGCTGCACAATTTGACAGCTTTTTGCTGCACAATTTGGCAGATTTAGAAATCCATCTTACCCACATCCAATTTTGCTCAAATCGGATCCTACAAGTCCTAAATCATGTATAAATCATATTTAAATCAAAGGCAAGCTTCATATCAAGGTAAATCAAAATCTAGGTATCCAAAACCCATCAATTTAGTGGATTTTCAAGGTTTGAGAAGTGAAAATGAGAATTGGGTAATTTTGGAGTAAACTCTCATCTCAAACAAGTCTATAACATTAATTTAGACTTGCTCAAACTGATTTTAAGGCGAAAACTCCATCGATTCAAGAGTTGACCCCTCAACACCCAATTTACCCTAGAAATGACTCTTGCTTTCACATTTGTCACTCATTTTTTTCTCATTTTCTCTTGCCCAGGCTTTCTTACAAGTCCTAATTGACATTTTAAACTAGGATCAACTCACTTTAGCCTCCAATTACCACTAACCCCAAATTTAGCTTTTCAAACCCTCAAAATCTCACACTTTTCTACTCACATCACTACCATTCTCACATTTAACCCTAGGTTAACTCTCCTCATCATCTCTACCAGTTTTCTACCAACAATTTCAGCACACAAACATCATAAAGCATTATCATAAAACCCTAAAACAGAATGGGTAGCGTTACTCACATTAAACATGTCAAGTTTAGCATGCTTTCAACAAATTCCTTCACAAATAACTACCATAAGGCATAAACCTAGTAGAACTACCCATCATATCTCCCAAAAACCCAATACCAACGAATTTCATGTGAGAAGAAGTCCACCCATACCTGAAATTCGAAGTCCCACAACGTAGAGGTGCGCTTCACGACTCCGAAAATGGCTTCCTTTTGCAATTTGGAGTAGAAATGATGAGCAAAGTTTGGAGCTTTATTGGAGAACAAAAGTGGAGAAGAAAGGAAGAAGAAAAGCAACGTGGGAGTGAGAAAAAGAGCTTCTGAATTTTCTGCTGAAGGAAGAGAGAGAATGTGGCTTTTTAAGAAAAATGATTTTCTTTTTCCTATTTTTTTTCTCATAAAGCACTTGCCACTTGTCCCATTTTGAGTGGAACAAAAAGGGGCCCACCTCTTCCCTTTGAGGTGACTTCATACTCAGCCACAAGGAGAGAAAAGTTTGAACTTTTGAATGCTAAAATCCTGCCTCGGTTTGCATGCCGCTTCTCTGGTTCCAGTTCCTTACGTTTCTCTGCACCCGTCAAGGCCCATTTTCGAAAGTAGGCAATATATATATCAAAACGCTCAGAATGAAACCCTAAGCGTGGTTCATAGGTTCGTTTTGTTAAATTTTTAGTTGCACGTAAAACGATAATTTTTAGACTAATTAATTGAGAATTAATCTATAATTGTCCAGTTATGGATTACTCTTCGTTAATCAGCCTAACCTGCGTATCTTTCCCCAGTATATATATATATACTGAATATATATATATATATACTGAATATATATATATATATATATATATATATATAATTATTCAAAATATATCGTTTACAAAATTCCGGGTAGAAATTTCCAGGATGTCACAATACTCCCACCCTTTAAGGAATTTTGTCCCCGAAATTAACTACTCTAGGAACAAACTTGGGTACAATTCTCTCACCCTATCCTCTAACTCCTAGGTTGAATCACCCTCGTTGGGTCCCCACTGCACTTTCACCAACGCGATCTCCTTTCCTCTCAGCGACTTCATTCTTCGATCAATAATCTTCTGAGGTTGTGCTTTGTAGGTGAGGTTATCCTTCACTTGTACTTCGATCAATAATCTTCTGTTGTTGTAAGTAAATTCAATCAATGGCAAACATTCCATCCAACTGCCATGTTGCTCTATAATACACGCCCGAAGTAGATCTTCTAGTGTCTGAATGGTTCGTTCAGTCTGACCATCTGTTTGAGGATGATAAGCTGAACTGAGCTTCAGCTTTGTCCCCAATGCTTCATGCAGACTTGTCCAAAATCGTGAGGTAAACCTCGGATCCCTGTCTGATACAATACTGGAAGGAATTCCATGCAACCTTATTAATTCTTTGATATACAACTCTACTAGCTTCTCCATTTTATACTTCATATTCACCGGAATAAAATGAGCAGATTTGGTGAGTCGATCTACTATGACCCACACAGCATCGTGTCCACGACTAGTCTTGGATAAACTAGATACAAAATCCATAGATATGCTCTCCCATTTCCATTCCGGAATTTCTAGTGGCTTTAATTCTCCTGATGGTCGCTGGTGCTCAGCCTTAGCCTTTTGACATGTCAAACATCTTGCTACATATTCAGCTACATCTTTCTTCATGCCATGCCACCAAAAACTTCTCTTCAAATCTTGGTACATCTTAGTCATTCCTGGATGGAAACTAAGACGACTTTTATGTGCTTCTTCCAAGATCTTAACTTTCAAATCATCTAAAGATGGTACACATATCATCCCCTTGAATCTAATTAACCCGATTGTGTCCTTCTTAAACTCCACATCCTTATCTCCCATTGCATCTAACACTTTGCCTTGCAGAAATGGGTCATCCTCTTGAGCCTCGCGTATGTGATCTATGAATTCATTGGTGATCTTCAACACTCCCACAAATAAGCTCTTGGGTCGCATCTCGATTGCTAGATTCAGATCTCGAAATTCCTCTATCAATCTCTGTTCCAGACTCATCATGGTCGCAACATGTAAGGACTTCCGGCTTAGCGCGTCGGCTACTACATTAGCCTTTCCTGGATGGTAGGAAAGACCAAAATCATAATCCTTGAGGAACTCCATCCATCTTCGTTGCCTCATATTGAGTTCCTTCTAATCGAACAAGTATTTGAGGCTCTTGTGATCACTGAAAACTTCAAAATGAGTACCATATAAATAGTGCCTCCAAATCTTTAAGGCAAAGACCACGGCTGCTAGTTCCAAGTCATGGGTCGGATAGTTAACTTCATGAGGACGCAATTGGCGTGAAGCATAAGCCACTACTCTTCCCTCCTGCATCAATTCTCACCCCAAGCCTTGCCCGCTCGCATCACAATACACTTCAAATGGTCTCTTAGGGTCAGGCAAAATTAACACTGGAGTTGTTGTCAACCGCCTCTTCAACTCTTGAAAGCTTTGATCACATTTCTCATTCCAGACAAACTTCTCATTCTTACGAGTTAATTTAGTTAGGGGTAGTGCCAATTTAGAAAATCCCTCAATGAATTTTCTATAATAGCCAGCCAACCCCAAGAAACTTCGAACTTCTGTTGGAGTTGTCGGTTGTTGCCACTCCATAACCGACTCCACTTTAATCGGATCCACAGCAACCCCGTCTTTAGAAATCACATGTCCCAAGAACTGCACTTTCTCTAACCAAAATTCACATTTCGACAATTTGGCGAATAATTTCCTATCCCTCAGGATATGCAACACAATTCTCAAGTGCTTTTCATGCTCCTCCTTATTCCTTGAATACACTAGGATATCATCAATGAACACAACCACGAACTGATCTAAGTAATCATGGAATATACGATTCATATAGTCCATGAAGATAGCCGAAGCATTAGTCACTCCAAATGGCATGACTAAATACTCATAATGCCCATACCGAGTCCGAAATGCAGTCTTTGGGATATCTTCCTTCTTAACTCGGATTTGATGATACCCCGATCGCAAATAGATCTTTGAAAATACCGTTGCTCCCCTCAATTGATCAATCAAATCATCTATCCTCGGTAGAGGATATTTGTTCTTGATAGTGACTTTGTTCAGCTGCCGGTAGTC
This sequence comes from Glycine soja, assembly GCF_004193775.1. Taxonomy (NCBI): domain Eukaryota; kingdom Viridiplantae; phylum Streptophyta; class Magnoliopsida; order Fabales; family Fabaceae; genus Glycine; species Glycine soja. The sequence goes on along the minus strand of NC_041017.1, from coordinate 14,978,842 downwards.
TACGCACATCCTCATACTTCCATCCTTCTTTTTAACTAGTAAGACCGGCGCTCCCCACGGTGATACGCTTGGGCGAACAAATTGTTTACTCAAAAGATCATGCACTTGTGCCTTCACCTCTGCTAGTTCTATTGGAGACATTCTATAGGACGCGATCGACACTGGATTTGCCCCAGGCACCAAGTCAATAATGAATTCCACTTCTCTCTCAGGTGGTAATTCACAAATGTCATCAGGAAAGACTTCTGGAAATTCCGACACCACCGGTATACTGCTAACTTCAGCGACCTCTTCCACATTCATGGAGAACAACACCATGTAAGTTCGAACATCCCCCACTCCATCGGTGGCAGCATTCTCTTTCAATGGTTCATTTGGAATTACATTTCCACCAAATACTAACATCTTCTCTTTGCAGTTTAGAAAGATATGGTTAGTAGATAACCAATCCATCCCCAAGATCACATCTAGATGAGCTAAAGGTAGGCAAATCAAATTCGCCATAAAAGATCGACCCTCAACAGTTATAGGACACTTCAAACACACCCGAGAGGTGGTTATAGGCTCGTTAGTCGGAGTAGACACCACAATATCATATGGTAACTCCGTCGTACATAACCCCAACCTCTCCACACATGCATGAGATATGAACGAATGCGTGGCACCCGAATCATAGAGTACATCTAGCAGTTTATCAGCAATCAAACACTTACCCTGTATCAAATCGTCGGAGGCAGCAGCTTCACTCATAGCAAATACCCGAGAGGGTACCTTTGGTCTTCCACCACTAGTGTTGTTGTTGTTGCTAATATTACCGCTCCTTGTGGGATTAGTAGACCCACGATTGACTGTGTTGGAATTGGCAGTTACCGTCGGTCTCCTAGTCATCCTACACTCTCGAGCATAATGGCCTACCTTGCCACAAATATAACAACAATTCTCCTGTGTCTGTTGGAGTTGTGGGCAATTCCTCTTAAGATGCGGTACTCCTCACTGAAAGCACTGTACCCCAGTCCCCTTTGACAAGCTCATGTTGGGCGTAGCCATAGGTTGTTTCCCCTTGTTGCTAGAATATGGCTTCATCCTCTTATTACTGTTTCCTCTAAAAGGATGGCTTCTCTGTGGTCCTCCAAAGCCTCTAGCTTGCCTCTCTTTCATCTTGTCCTCAAATATTCTGCACTTTGTCACCAATTGATTGAAATCTGTGATCTGCATGTAGCTAACTGCCTATTGAATCTTCAGTCGAAGCCCATTCTCAAACTGAGCACATAAGTCTTCTTCGTTCCGAGCATCTTGGTATTGAGGCCAATATTGTAGAAGTTCATTAAATTTGGCCGTGTATTCCCCAACGGACATGTTTCCCTGCTTCAAATCCAGAAATTCCCTCGCCTTTCACTTCCTGAGATCTCTTGGAAAATAATTTTCTAGGAATTTTTCCTTGAAGACATTCCAAGGAATCACGCCTCCAGGTGCAACAGATGTAGGTCTCACGAACTTCTACCAGTTCTCAGCTTCTCCTTGGAGCATGAATGTCGCATAAGGGACCTTATGCTCCTCGAGACAACCCATCGCCTCGAAAATCTTCTCAGTCTCAGCTAACCACAACCTAGCACCTTCCGGATCATAGTCCCCATTGAACTTCGGCTGGTGGTTCTTACGGAAAGCCATGAGTCCCCGATACTCTGCCGGCTCCACATCACGTTCCTGCACTAGAGTTTCCAGTACAGCTGTGATGCGGTCTAGGACATCACGGTTCTGATCCCTACCACGTCCGGCCATACCTAACATGTAGGGAAGCTATTAGTATCTAAGAAATTCTACTGAGAGAGTGTACCATATAGGCTATGACAATTACAACAATATCTCTTTCTATATATATATGTACACACAACAATTCTACTAAGTCAATTGCACATTCCTGCTTAAGACAAGAAAGTAGAATTACACATAATTTGTGACTTAACGTCACTCCCCGAAACCTACTTCCAAGTTTCAGAGATACACAACATTCACACAGTAAGACCATGAACAGGTTCACTAGAATCCAACTTTTGCTCTGATACCACCAATTGTGGCGTCCCTAAATAATGACTGGTTTAATAGTAATAATTTAAATAACAGAAACCATGGGAATTTTTTTTTTCTTTTCTCTCTCTTTTCACGGTAATTAAATTCAAAAGGAAAATTATCACTATAGAGTCTTGAATGGCCAGTTCACAACTCTATTCAGAGTCATTTCTTTCTGATCACTCATAGCCTCTAAACTATTTTGCTCTTTCAAAAAGAAAAATATACCAGCCATCATTTTAGGTCGTCACGTGAAAAATAATAAAATGCGGTCGATGAACTCTTTTCAATAAAATTTGTTAACACTTTCTTTTCAAATAACAAGATTAAACATAATTACATTCATCATCTAAAACTGTCCAAAATATGGGAGTTTGCAAAATACATAGTGACATCCAGAGCAAAGGTATCCACTGTGGTGGCTTCCGCCACATATATACAATCATCAAAATTTCTATACAATAGGTCTACCCACCCAAAAATCAAAAGAGTAAACCTAGCAGTCTGAACTAGATACACCCACCCACAAAAAGTATGTAAACCTAGTCTAAAGAGTCGTCTGCTATGATGAAGAGTCTTCACTATTCGCTGTCCCTCCAGGGCCGATCTCCTCTGTAGAGTCTGCCTTAGATGCTGACATGATATCCTCTGGAGAATCAACATCAGAGAGTGGGTCCTCATCATCCTCGGGTAAGTCAAGATCATCCACAGCAGGTTCAGGAGGTAGCTCCTCCTGGTCCTCCTCAGGATCTTCTTCAGAGGATGACACCTCTATCACTTGGACTGGCTCCACTAGTCGATATGGAGTAGGTGTAGGTAGTATCCACTCCACAGGCTGTTGAAGCGTGCGTGCGGGTTCCTCTGGATGTACCAATGAAGTAGCAATGAGTCGAATCATGCCACAGAATCGGCACCTCTTATTGCCTTCGAGGGTCTCCCAAACTCCCTCTAAGCACTCCATCACCACACGATCATGGATTAACTGCGTTGCCATCGCGATCTACAAGAAATAAAAGAAAGAGGGTAGACTCTTTCACAAGAAATCTAACTATAGACAACAATACAATGCGTCCCATAACGGCTACGCATAGTCAAAATATCCGTCTCAAGGGATATCCACTCTGGTAATCGATTACCAAAGTATGTAATCGATTACCAGTGCCCAAACTCGAGTTACAAAGCTTCTGCACATGGAAACCTACAAATTACACTGTGTAATCGATTACACCTAAATGGTAATCGATTACCAGCGTCCTATCTCCTTGTGTAATCGATTACACCCAACTGGTAATCGATTACCAGTGCCCTGTTACTCTGTGTAATCGATTACACACCATTGGTAATCGATTACCAGAGGCCATCTTAACATCTTGTCTCCATTTTTAAGCCCTGTAATCGATTGCACACCCTTGGTAATCGATTACCAGAGGCCAAATTCCATATACCACTCAAGATCCATAGCTGGCCAGCCACCACACAAGCCTCCTTGCTTTGTGGTCTTTGTTCTTTTATTGGTTGACTGCCAGGAGCTCGGCTGTTTAGGTACATCACAGGTTCTCACTGACTAACTATGCCCGGGTTGGGTCGGTATTGGTCAAGCTTGGTTTTGGGCAATAGCACCCCATCTGACGTCCCCAAGGTCTCCTGACCCCCGCGACATATCTCCAGGTACCACTCTGTGGTCAACAAACAAAAGTAGGAAGACTGACTCTTCCACGCTTTCTCACATCAAGCTTTTTGGATTATGGGGTACCCGTCATATGTGGTACTAGGTGGCGATTGGGCGATGGCGCAAATTAACTCTCCCACTTCCACAAATCAAACATGAACCCACCATCCCCAGTTGCCCACCCTCAACTGAGCTCACGTACTCCTACGTAGCCCTTATCCTCGTTCCTCTCAGCACCGGCTCCCCATCAACCCCTCCAAGCTTCCACAATATCCAAGCAATTCAATTTCCAATCTCAAGAACTACCCTAAACCAAGAAAATAGGGCAGAGGCAGAAAACTCTGCCCAAAACACATTCACATATTACAGCTTCCCTTACTCAAATACCCCAGTAACATTCTCTTCGTTCCGATTCGTTAACCGTTGGATCGACTCGAAAATTTTACTGGAGGTTCCAAGTACATGAATTTACATTTTGACCGTTAGGATCTGCTAGACAGTGTCCAGAACCCAATATGTACTACCTTTCCCACAACTAGCAATGCACAAGCATTTTTCTGCACATTTGGTCAAATTGGCTGCACAATTTGATAGCTTTTTGCTGCACAATTTGGCAGATTTCGAAATCCATCTTACCCACATCCAATTTTTCTTAAATCGGATCCTACAAGTCCTAAATCATGTATAAATCATATTTAAATCAAAGGCAAGCTTCATATCGAGGTAAATCAAAATCTAGGTATTTAAAACCCATCAATTTAGTGGATTTTCAAGGTTTGAGAAGTGAAAATGAGAATTGGGTAATTTTGGGGTAAACTCTCATCTCAAACAAGTCTATAACATTAATTTAGACTTGCTCAAACTGATTTTAAGGCGAAAACTCCACCGATTCAAGATTTGACCCCTCAACACCCAATTTACCCTAGAAATGACTCTTGCTTTCACATTTGTCACTCATTTTTTTCTCATTTGCTCTTGCCCAGGCTTTCTTACAAGTCCTAATTGACATTTTAAACTAGGATCAACTCACTTTAGCCTCCAATTACCACTAACCCCAAATTTAGCTTTTCAAACCCTCAAAATCTCACATTTTTCCACTCACATCACTACCATTCTCACATTTAACCCTAGGTTAACTCTCCCCATCATCTCTACCAGTTTTCTACCAACAATTTCAGCACACAAACATCACAAAGCATCATCATAAAACCCTAAAACAGAATGGGTAGCGTTACTCACATTAAACATGTCAAGTTTAGCATGCTTTCAACAAATTCCTTCACAAATAACTACCATAAGGCATAAACCTAGTAGAACTACCCATCATATCCCCCAAAAACCCAATACCCACGAATTTCATGTGAGAAGAAGTCCACCCATACCTTAAATTCGAAGTCCCACAACGTAGAGGTGCACTTCACGACTCCGAAGATGGCTTCCTTTTGCAATTTGGAGTAGAAATGATGAGCAAAGTTTGGAGCTTTAATGGAGAACAAAGGTGGAGAAGAAAGGGAGAAGAAAAGCAACGTGGGAGTGAGAAGAAAAGCTTCTGAATTTTCTGCAGAAGGAAGAGAGAGAATGTGGCTTTTTAAGAAAAATGATTTTCTTTTTCCTATTTTTTTTTCTCATAAAGCACTTGCCACTTGTCCCATTTTGAGTGGAACAAAAAGGGGCCCACCTCTTCCCTTCGAGGTGACTTCATACTCAGCCACAAGGAGAGAAAAGTTTGACCTTTTGAATGCTAAAATCCTGCCTCAGTTTGCGTGCCACTTCTCTGGTTCCAGTTCCTCGTGTTTCTCTGCACCTGTCGGGGCCCGTTTTCGAAAGTAGGCAATATATATATATCAAAACGCTCAGAATGAAACCCTGAGCATGGTTAAGAGGTTGGTTTTGTTAAATTTTTAGTTGCACGCAAAACAATAATTTTTAGACTAATTAATTGAGAATTAATCTATAACTTTCCAGTTATGGATTACTCTTCGTTAATCAGCCTAACCCGCGTATCTTTCCCACAATGTACATACTTCTACCAGGAGTATATATATATATATATATATATATATATATATATATATATATATATATATATATATATATATATAATTATTCAAAATATATCGTTTGCAAAATTCCGGGTAGAAATTTCCAGGATGTCACATCTAATATCTTTGGCGCTTAACACGAGGCCCCTATTATGCAGAGAGAGAGTAGGGACCATAAACACGTTCTGTAACATATCTTCAGAGAAGTACAATATGCCAGTGTCGTCTAGTGCTCAGAGCAAAATTTCAGCATATAAATCGAAAGAAGGGCATTGTAACATGTCTTCACACAAGTTTCTTACTGAACCTATGGACTTTACTTTCAGATGATTTTTTTAGTACTTGAGTAATTGTTCCTTTTCTTTTGTACTGTGAGCCAAGTGATAAAGCACTTGTCTTCTTATGATTGGATGCTGAAGTAGTATCATCCAATTACTAATTGATGTAACTACATGTAGAGCTTGTAGGCCTTGGATCTTCTTCATCAATGGAGTCCTTTGCTTCTTGAAGATCAATGGCAGCGGAATGGAGAAGGAGGAAAGGTAATTGGAGACGCCACTTCAAGGAGAAGATGAGTCAAGAACAAACTCACCACCATAGGATGTCATCGATAAGAGCTTGAAGGTAGGAAAAGATGAGTGGGGTGAGAGGGAAAGAAGGGGCACGAAATTTATACCTCAAATGAGGTCTGAAATTTGAAGTGTAATTTCTTAAATGATCAAAGTTGAAAAAATGCACACACAAGGCCTCTATTTATAGCCTAAGTGTCACACAAAATTGGAGGGTAATTTGAATTTGAATTTGAATTTGTGGAGCCAAAATTTCACTAATTATGATTAGTGAATTTCAGCTATGGTTCAACCCACTAATCCAAGATCAAGTCCAAGATTTTCCACTAAGTGTGCTTAGGTGTCATGAGGTATGTAAAGCATGAAGGACATGCACAAAGTGTGATTATATGATGCGGTAATGGGGTGTAGCAAGCAAATGCTCACCTCCCCCTTAGGATTGTCCAAAATTTAATTGAATTGGGCTTCTCCCAATTCAATTAATTTTTTCTCCCAATACACACATCAAATAGTGCACCTAATGCATGTGAAATTACAAAACTACCCCTAATACAAAAACTAGTCTAGGTGCCCTAAAATACAAGGGCTGAAAAATCCTACATTACAAGGGTACCCTCCCTACACATGGAGCCCTAAATACAAGGCCCAAAAATAATCAAACCGTAATCTAATATGTACAAAGATAAGTGGGCTCATACTTAGCCCATGGGTCCAAAATCTACCCTAAGGCTCATGAGAACCCTAGGGCCTTCTCTTGCATCTCTGGCCCAATCTTTTTGGAGTCTTCTATCCAATGCCCTTGGAGGGTATGATTGCATCACTAATACTTTGGCTATCATCCAAAGTCTTTCTGTTTATGCTTTTCTGCTTGTATTTCATAGAGATAGATGAACTTGTAGCTTAAGCATGAAAGGTTAATACATAAAATTTATACTTTGTTAACATCAAAACCTTAGGGATTTAATTGTTTGGTACAGTCCAATGTGACTTGGACGCAATCAGACTTAATAGATGTACATAATAGATCTTATTGTCGAAGCATATGGAATCCTACTCATGCATTCCCTTTCATCTGACGTAGTAGGGCATTATTCCTTTGACAAGTATACGCTATGCATAATAAAGCATCTAAGCACTTTGTCAATATATGTACTCTAACTAATGCCTTGATTTGTTTATGTAAAAAAAACAGCTTAATCAAGATAATTAAAAATCCTTAATTACTAATTGAGAGGTTAATTTTGTATTTAACCTTAAGTCCTAAAATTGAGGATGTTACAACTTACTTCTTCTTTTCTAGTTTATAAGATTGGTTTCTGCATGTACTTGTTTGATTATTTTTTATGCCTTATCTATCGTATTTTTGGTCCCATCCTACATGGATTTTAAGAATTTTCATTTGGTCAGGGAGTTTCAACTATAATTTTATTAAGTTGTAACTTGAACTTAAAGAAAATTATATACCAACTTGCATGATTCATAGTTGTGTTATGGTACATGTACTTGTAATTTTGATTTGGTCTCATCCCATACTAAATCACATTAAAAAATGCAACAGAGGAATTTTCTCTTTTATTTTCTCATCACTTAACATTTTTTCCCTTATTATTCTAAATACAGTTTTTTTGGTACAACAACTAGAAGATGTGTTTTAGGCCTAAAAAGCATTGATGACATTTTCATAATTGTACAATTTTTAGACTAAAAATTGTTTGATTATAATTAAGAATTTTCATATTTTTAGTTCACGGAAACATTTTATTATGAATTAATAATTAATTTATTAAGCATAATTAGTGTATTAATCATAGAAAATTCATTTTAAACTAAATTTGAGTGATTCCAAAGACTTTGAACTCATAAAATTATTTGTGAAAATATAGTTTATTTATTAGGGTCAAATTAATTAAAATACCTAAGGCACTTATCCCCTTGGTGTTTAGTTTTGTGAGAGGTAGCTCTCTCCCATTTCTCTTGGATTTTTCCGTTTTCCCTCTTCCTCTTTCTGCTTCTAATCTTCTTCTTTTCCTTTGCATTTTTTATATGTGGTAGAGCTATTCAAGGGCTACAAGTGGGTGATCCATTTTAAGCATCTAGAGCTTTGGAACCAAGGTAAGGGGGAGTTTTCCAAATCCTTAAGGTCTATTTATGGTTGTTATAGGTAGAGCTTTAATTTTTATGTTGTAGCATGTTGTGTTATATTTCGTTTTGCCTCTGTTCATGCAACTGGGACTATTGTGATTGTTATTTTTTTTTTGGATGCCAAAATTGAGTTCCTTGACCCCCAAAACCTAGAAAAGCTTATAAAGTTTGTTGAATTTGGATCTGTGTAAATTGTGTTAAAATCAAGTTTTGAACCCTTTTAGATGATTTTTGCATTTTTTGGGAAAAGTGAAATTGGGGATGGGATTGAGACTTTTGGACTCCAAAAATGGATTTAGCATGATTGAAAACTTAGGCAAGCATATAGAGTTTTTGAAAATTGAACTTTTGTGTCAATGGGAAAAATTACTTCTAAATTATGCTTCTATTATGAAATTATGATTTTCTAGACTAAAAGTGCATGCAAAATATTTTAATACTTCAATCATGGATGTTATCAATAAAAAGAAGAATTGTGGTTTATATGGAAGCATAACAAAAAGAATAAGAGATTCCTTAGAGTCATTGAATATATATGATGATTGCTTGTGAGCTTATGGTAGTGGAAGTGATAACTTTGGTGGCATGTCACACCAGGTATGGTGACTTGAATGTAGAATGTTGTGATTTTATGAACATGATATGGATAGGAATTTACTCTCATGATTAATGTTTATATATAGATTACTTGTGATGATACATTGATATATTATATAATGATTCTATTCGTGCTTTGGTTTGGGTTTGAGGGTGTCCAATCCTTGGCATCTTAGAAAGACTATGTTGTTACATTGATTAATTGTGATGATATGTTGTGATAAGATATTGTGTTATAATCCACACTTTGGTTTGGGTTCAGGGGTGTATGACCCTCAGAATTGTAGAAAGTTGATGTTCATGAATTGATTGTGTTTATGGTATTGATGTTGGTTCCTTTGCTTGTGTGTAAAGTGGACTTATCCACTTGAAGGATGTTCGCTTCCGGCAAGTGCACCGGATTGCACAAGTAGTATAAAACGGTAAGAACCGAGTATTGAACTCTCAGGAAACTTATGTTACTTAGTAAGCTATTTCAGTGAATAGGTGTCTGGTGTGAAAATCTAAGTGTGAATATGAACAGGTATGTAAACTATCTACGCAAAAAGGATAATCACGCGAGAGAAATGATGTGTAAAAACAAGTAGAAAATGTGATGGTCTTCCTAATAAGTGCCTGATGCTAAAATGATATTTTCTATCTAACAATGCTCATGTGTTCCTATGGTGTCTCCTAAGATGCTAAACCCTGATTCCTCATGATAGTTTAGCCTAATCCTGATCAAGCATCATCCTCAGATTCCTCTTGTTGGACTAAACTTAACCAGGACCGCATTAAGACAAACATACTACAACTAAATTATCGCACCCCGATTCCTCGTGATATTACAACAACTTAGCCATGTCCTATCAAGGTCATCAGAATCAGACCAGTTTCCACTGTTGAATGACCCTAGAAAGATATTTACATCAAGTACCTACAGGGAAGATCCAACAGAGGATTTTAGCTTTCCATAACCAGGAAGCCTCCTTTACAACAAAGAGGAGAACAAGATGAAAGATTGCAAAAATACAAGTGGTGAGGATGTCTCCTTCACCTCTAGGATCTCACAACCATTCACAAACTCATCTCAAGCTCTCAGAACAGCTTCCTCTTCAAGCTCTGGTCTCTGCAGATCTTCACACAGCAAAATCTCTCAAAACTCTCTGGAACTTGGACCTTTCTCTCTCTAGAATCACTAGACATGCTAAGCTTCAGCTCTCAGCCCAAACTCCCCTCTCTAAATCTGATTTCAGGCTTAAATAGGTGGCTTTGTTCATGCTCGTGCGCTTAGCGCAACTTTGATCCGCTCAGCGCACATTAGTGAATTTTGGCTTAGCGCGTGCCTTTTTTGCTCAACGGATGGACTGAAGCGGTACGCTTAGTGAGATGAAGCGGTGCGCTCAGTGAACTTGTACAACTTAACTTCTTCCAGATTCTTCCTCGCGCTTAGCCAATGAGTGTTGCACTTAGCAGATGCTCGCTAAGCCAGCAAATTGGCTTAGCGAGAAGGTGAAAAACAACACTTCAAAGCTTACCTAATTAACTTGAAATTGAGAGAAAATGATTATTAAACACACAAAATAAAATTAATAAGTATTTATTACCTATCTTTAACTAAAAGAACTTATAACACTACAAAATAACCATAAATTGGAGGAGTTTGATACAATTTACACAGGTTTTATACATAAAAGTTAGTTGTATTCATCGACTAACAAAGGACCATAATAATGGTACCCTAAGGGAATCAAAGAGTGGATGCTCCTTCCTTTCATTTTATGTGTGGCAATGACTTGTGAAGTCTGTGACTCAAGAAGGGTGGCATATAGAACAAGGACAAAGGAAAGGAAAGGCAAACGAAACGAGAATCGGATGTAAGTCGGTGACAAATGTGAGGCAGGGTTGGAGAGATGGAAGTGGTTGATGAAGAGGATGGTTCTAGACTCAGTAATGGCATAGTCTTCCAACGCTCATCTACATGTACCATGTAATTGATTATCCAAGGACAATGGATCTCTACACTTCGAGAAAGTGTGAGGGAACGATGAGAAAGGATAGATAACCCACAATGGATATGTTGGGGGATAGAATAAACGATTCAAAGAAACTTGAGGGAAAATGAAGAGTAATGATAACCCTATTAAAGACAATGGATCCAATTAGCATGGGGGATTCATGGACCTCACTTAATATTCTTGACTAGAATTGAGCCATATCCATGGTTGAGAGAAGAGCATCACTTGTACCAGGCGGAATGTGAACTCCAATTGTCATCTATGAGAGTTTGTAAGACCATTAAAGAGGGAAAAGCTTAATGGCGGGTTGGTCCCATGATAAATAAAATGTGTGAAAGATATACAATTAGGTTATTGTGAGAGTTGTTTGTTAGTAAATCACACATAGTTGTTGTGTAGGTAGGTGTGTGATATTTCTTTGTTTGTGGCTTCTAAGGGAGCAATGAACTCACCCTTTAAACAAAACTTTTTAGGGTTAGATGGTGTTGAGCCGAATTTACCCTCGTCTATGGATTATCAAGTTTGAGGTTAGGTGGACCCACAACAAAACATGTGAATAGTGTTGGAATTGGTGTTGTTTTAATTTCTCCAAATAATACACCTGTGCAGATCCTTTTTAAAATCCAACCTTTATGTTCCAATAATGAAGCAAAATATAAGGATTTAATAGTGGGTTTACAAATATTATTGAATCTAGGTGCAAAACACGTTTTGATTAGAGGGCATTTTGAGTTAGTCATCAATCAATTAACCCATAAATTAAAGTGCATCAAAAGTAATTTGCTGAAATATTTTTCATATGCATCCCAGTTGTTAACTAGATTTGATGAAGTCGAATTTAAACATATGTTTTGAGAGTAAAATAAAGAAGCTAATGACTTGGCTCAAATTGCATCTGGTTATAAATAGAGTAAACAAAATTTTGAAACTTTGATAACTGTCAAAGAAAAATTACAGGAAGAAGTAGATTTTTTTAATATAGACGTGTTGACAACTCAAGACTGAAGAAAGCCTTTAGTCGATGATCTTTTGAAATCCTAACTTATTGGTAGATCGATAGATAAAGTACAAAGTTGTAAATTATGTTATTATTGGAAATGAGTTGTATAAAAAGGGTATAGATGGAGTCCTATAAAATGTTTGGGAGAATCAAAAGCTTATATAGCTTTGGTTGAAACTCATGAAGGGACTTGTTGATGTAGCTCCATGTGGAGCTTGTAGGCCTTGGATCTTCTTCATCAATGGAGTCCTTTACTTCTTGAAAATCAATGGCAGCGGAATGGAGAAAGAGGAAAGGTGATTTAAGACGCCACTTCGAGGAGAAGATGAGTCAAGAACAAGCTCACCACCATAGGAAGCCATGGATAAGAGCTTGAAGGTAGGAGAAGATGACTAGAGGGAGAAGGAGAGAAGGAGCACAAAATTTTATGCCTCAAATGAGGTCTGAACTTTGAAGTGTAATTTTCAAATGATCAAAGTTGAAAAAATGCACACACAAAACCTTTATTTATAGCCTAAGTGTCACACAAAATTGGAGGGAAATTTGAATTCTATTCAAAATTTCACTTGAATTTGAATTTGAATTTGTGGAACCAAATTTAGAGCCAAAATTTCACTAATTATGATTAGTGAATTTTACCTATGGTTCAGCCCACTAATCCAAGATCAAGTCCAAGATTCTCCACTAAGTGTGTCTCGGTGTCATGGGGCATGTAAAACATGAAGGACATGCACAAAGTGTGACTATACGATGTAACAATAGGGTGTAGCAAGCAAATGCTCACCTCCCCCTTAGGATGGTCCAAAATTTAATTGAATTGGGCTTCTCCCAATACACACATCAAATAATGCACCTAATGCATGTGAAATTACAAAACTACCCCTAATACAAAAACTAGTCTAGGTGTCCTCCCTAAAATACAAAGGCTGAAAAATCCTACATTACTAGGGTACCCTCCCTACACTATGGAGCCCTAAATACAAGGCCTAAAAATAATGAAACCCTAAATCTAGTATGTACAAAGATAAGTGGGCTCATACTTAGCCCCTGGGTCCAAAATCTACCCTAAGGCTCATGAGAATCCTAGGGCATTTTCCTGCATCTCTGGCCCAATCTTCTTGGATTCTCCTAGCCATGGCTCTGGTGATGGGTCCCTTCCTTGGAAGGATTGAATCATTTGTGGTTCTCACCAAGTTGGTGAAAAGATGAAGTGGATGTTATTTTGACAAGGCTATTATTGGCCAACTATTTTGAAGGATTGTATTAATTATGCAAAATCATCAGAAACATGGTCCCATACAACAAGTTTCAGCATGTGAGTTACATTTAGTAACAAAACCTTGACCTTTTTGAGGATGGGCTTTAGATTTGATAGGTCAAATTCATCCACCTTCCTTGAAAGGACCTAGGTATATTTTAGTTGCAGTGGATTATTTTACCAAGTGGGTAGAAGCAATTCCTTTGAGAAATGCTGATAAAAAAGAAGTAATAAATTTCATATAAAAAAATATTATTTTTCAATTTGGTATCCTAAAACACTTACAACAAATCAAGGCACCATTTTTACTGGCTGAAAAGTGGTTCAATACCCCAACTCTTGAAATATGAAGTTATTAACTTTGACTCCTTATTATGCACAAGCAAATGGCCAAGTTGAAGCCACAAATAAGATTTTGATAAGCTTAATTAAGAAACATGTTTGCCAAAAACCTAGGAGTTTGCATGAAACTTTGGATCAAGTGTTGTGGGCTTATCGAAATTCCCCAAAAGGGGCCACTAGTGTCACTCCTTTTAAGTTGGTTTATGGCCACGAAGCAATTTTGCCTATCGAAATAAATCTGAATTAGATTTGAATCCAAAGATAAAATGAAATTCTTGTCCAAGACTATTGGGATATGATGTATGACGAGTAAAATACCTTGGATGAAGAACATTTAATTGCTCTTGAAAACATTATTCATCAAAAAGAAAAAGTTGTTAAACACTACAATAAAAAAAAGTTAGGAAAAAATCTTTTCGGATTGGAGACTTGGTTTGGAAAGTTATATTACCAACGGATAAAAAATCTGAAGTTCTTGGTAAATGGACACTAAATTGGGATGGGCCATATGTTATCGAAAAGGTTTTTTCGGAAAATCCTTATGCGATTCAAGAAGTAAATATGAATAGTTATATTGGTTCGATAAATGGAAAATACTTAAAAGCATACAGACCAATGATAACTGAAATAAACATTCCCATAATGTGGAAATTTAGAGTGCAATTGGTTCAAGAGACTAGATGGATTGTAAAACATAAAAAAAGATCATAGTTTAAGAATCTAAAACAGATGAAGGTTTAGTAGATCGAATAAAACAACACCACTTCAGTTCATTAAAGGCTTCGAGCCATGTAGCTAAGACATTCATAGACTCCTTTCGAGCATACTCTAGTTGTTTGTACTTTGAGTTGCCTGTGCTTCTCGAGAGGGCCCTTATGTCTTTAGTAGATGAGTACAAAAATCTTTATTCTTCTCATTAGTTTCTTTGGTAGATTGAAGTCCTTCAAGCTTAAGGCGAGTGGAATGAAGTTCTTAAATAGGCCAATATCAACAAAAGATCTTTTTTCTTTCTTGACTAGTTTTGCCTCAAATTTCTCGATTTTCTCGATTGGCCCTGGTATTAGCATAAGATTCTCTTTGGCCTTCTGGAAACCTTCTCAAACTTGAATTAACTTATTTCGATCTTGCTCTATAGAAGACTCTATCTCATCAATATCAGTAGTGTGCTGATTATGTAATTGATGAACTTCGAAGGCATTATTGAAGATATTGAGGAAAAATTATATTTCCTTTTGAATCTCATCAATCATTAAGTCGTTAAAATTAAGACCTCGTTTATTGACTACTGAAGTTGAAGCTTGTAATCTGGATTAGAAAGAGAGTCTTCAAGAGGTTGATCAAACGCTAGCCTTTGAAACTTAGCCACAACTTCGTCAAAATGAGTGAATGGTCTGTTATGACTAGATTCAAAAGCTTTCAAGGGCATGGAATCATAGGACCAAATGTTGATGAAAGTGAATAGATCAACATCTAGTGGATTTGTTTCTCTTTGAATATCTCTTGCATCCACAATAGGAGGTTCTTCAATGATAACTACAATAAAATCAAGACAGAGTTAAGATTAATTGTCGAAGTAAACAAAATTGATTTAGGGTTTTCTCTACTGTCACATACTTTGATCAATTATTGGTTCATTATTTTTACCATTGGAACAAGGACAAAGACGTCAGTCGGGTCTGGAAATGGAAGTTCCTTTTCTGCAGCTGAAGTGTGTTGTTCGGTTTCCTAATTCAAAAAATGGTCAAGATCAGAGTCCACCTCAACAATGTTTTCCTCGACCATGGGTTCCAGGTGTGACATTTGTTTTGATGGAGAGGATTCATTATGGCTTTGAGTATCATCTTTTTCGTCTTGACCCTCTTTTGCTCTGGTGTTGCTGGCATCCATTGTCGAAACGAGTATGTCCAAATCTTTTACACATGTGACATAAGAACGTATTTGTTAAATTTAATTTTGATATTGAAAATTGAAGTATAAAAAATAATTAGAGATTGGAATGCTTAGCAATTTTTTCCTTATTTACGTTTTTTGCACTAGAGCTAACAGTTATGGTATCTTGATTTTCTTTATCCTATCGAAAAGTAATGAGTTAGTTCTATAGTTCTTAATAGTATTTGGATGCAAAAAGAAAGTTACAGATATTTTGGAAATTTACCTCATTATCACCGATTTGAGAAGGAGTTTGGGAGGAGGAAAGATCCACTATATCATCATCCTACAATGTAGAAAGCCAAGATTTATCCTTCAATACTCCATTCGAAATATGGATCTCAAGAAATTTTCTAGATTGAAATCTTGTGAAGTTTTCCTTAAAGATTCCTGGAAAATAATGTTCTTGGATTTTCGAAAAGAACTTTCATGGTTTAAAGATCCATTATTCAACAAACAAAATACAAAAGATATAAAAAATCCATTACCTTTTTCTTGGTCTTGGCAGAATAGTTCAATTTAAATGAAGAACTAACAGGCATGTCTTTATTGGATTCATCTTATCCCTTTGAAATTTTAGTTTTGGAGGGTTGAGAGGTGGTAGACTAAAATAATAAGAAAATTGATACGTTATGTGAATCAAGGAAACAAATTAAATCAAAATCAAATGAATTGAACATTTGGTAGTTGTTCAAATTTCGGTGGCTTTGGTGGAAGCTTCACTTTGTCATTAGTCTTGGTCTTAGAGGTTTTCCTTGACCCCTATAAGAAATTTAATTGAGTTACTAAAAATCATTGAGAATAAAATCAAGTGGATTGGAGAATTCGATATACCTAATGTCCCGTACTCCTGGAAAGAGTATTTCTCTTTCAAGAAGATTTTTTTAGGGTCCCTTGATCATCATCATCCAAATATTCACTATCTCCTTGATGGGGAATTTTGATAGAGAGCGCTGAAAGTTGAAATTGAAAACAATAAAACATTTAGTGAGGATTGTTTCAAGTTCTTTAATATGAAAAAACAAAAAATTTACAATTTATTTGTTTAGTTTCGATTTCTACACATTCTTGTGGTAAAATTCCATTTGGATGGTGAAGGTAATCTCCAAGGTAAATTTAAGCAAAGGTCTCTTTTAGAGAAGGAGCATTTTTAAGTTTGTACATGGCTGATAATGGTAATAGTTCTCGAACTCAAGGAGAATTTTGAAGACTCTTACTTAGACCAAAGTAGGCATTTGGGAAGAGAGGAAAGTTTTTTGGGCAATATTGAGAAAAATTAGTGCTTCCTTTCGAAATTATGACTCTACCATTGGCTCTGATTTTCTCTATTTTTTTTCTCTGAGGGTAAATACTACTTCTCAAAAAGTAGCTATAGTGCGACTTGGGTGATAACAAATATGATACAAATTTTCGAAGCCAGTAATTTCGACAAATAATTCATGTTTACATTTATTCCTTTTTTTGGTGTCTTGCACAAAACCACAAGATTTAATTAGTTTCTCCAAGCAAGTCAAGACGGAAATAGGTCTCTCAGAATAATATTTAGTCCACCATGAGAAAAAATATTATGCTCTTAGGAAATAGTTCTCAAAAGAGGATGGTTGGAATTGTAACTTTAGTTTGGGTGTGTTGTTTCTAATGACTTTAGGAACTAATGATTCTTCTCCTGAGATCTAATTAGGTATAATCCTCTATCGATATATCGGCACTGGAGGAAGTTGACATAGACCAAATTTTCTTGCGAAAATTTGAGGCTGGTAAGGATAAAAACTAATATGTTTTGAAGTGGTCCCAACAAAAATAATTACTCTAGATTTTGACTAATTCAAATTGTTACCCAGGAGTTTCACAAGGCAATCTTTGGTTTAACCATTCCGGACCTGTCATATTTGTAGTCTAAAATGGTGCTAAATTACTATCAAAATGGTCGAAGTTGAGAAAAGCCTTGATATACTTGGTACAACCACTACTACAAAAAAAGCTTTTTTACGACGCACTAGCTATGCCAGTTAATAAGAAAATGTCATTGAAGGATACACGATGGCATTGTGGTAATTTTCGTGAAATCATACAATGATGGTTATTTAATAACCGCCTTCAATAACGAGCTTAAGAAATACAACAACAGGTTGACAAACACCGTCCTAGTTAGTGCGGTTATACAAAGACGGTCTTTTTGTATTCACCATCTTTGAATAACCTTTTAAAAATTTTCACTACTAATTTTGTAGCTAGCTGCCTACCCCCTTCAACCTCCTCTATGCACCCGCACTATCCACAAGATGGAGAAGACACTCGTCGAGCTCCGTCTTTTCTATAATTACCAGCTTCGCCACCTCGGCCCCGCTGCCAAGATCTTTGCCCTCGACCTCTCGTTCAGGAAGAATCTATGCGTTAACCTGTGGGTTCTCGCCGCTGAGAATTGTGACTCAGTGGACGCCGATGCCGGAAGCTGACCGTGTCGTGGGTTTGGGTGGTGGCCACGGAGAATCCCATCATGTTGGGGTATGAGTTTTTTGAGCAGTATAAGAGGGTTGGGTCATCTGCGGTTCTGCCTCTTAGGGTTTATACATCGCCAGTTGGGGCTTTTGGTTTTCTTACTCCTTTTTTTATGAATAACATTTCAGCATCAACTGTGAGTTTCCAATCTCTGAATCCCCACGGTTCCTTTCCTAGAAGTCCCTCGCCATTTTTTCTCTTCAAATCTCCCAAAGCATGTGATTCACTTCAAGTTATTAATTCATAGGTATGATTATTGTTATTTCCAATCTGTCATATTTTTGCTTCACTGCTTCACACTTTTTCAGCACGTGTCAATTTGATAAATCTGCTTTGCTTTGTTTGCTCTAATTGAGGTGTTTAAAGGAATCACTGTAACAACTTCCTTGCAGGTTCTAATCATCGCTGAGCTCTACTTTTCAAAGCACTCAACTTTTCTATAGAGAGAGGAGTTTGCTCTCTTACTGTGCTTTTGACGCTGCTGGAGCATGTTTAATGATATCCACCTTTCAATGTTAGCCACCTGTCTCCTTTCTACTACTTCATGATTGTGTTAATGCTTTAATTTAATGCCCCTTTGTTTCTACATGATTTATGCATTGGGGTTAAGGTCCCCAAGCTACATTAAGTTATGTAAAATCGTTTATTTGTTTTGCTACTTAGTTCTATGGATGCATAGGGGGTACAGTACAGGGTATGGCAATTCCCCCCTTAGGGCCTGTTTGGGTAAGTGTATCTAGAAGGACTTCTAGGAAAGGAAAATAAGTAAAAATGGGATGAGCTTCTTCATAAGCTCAAATTAACTTATGCACAAGATAATTTGTAGTACTTTACATGGACTGACTTGTACTTGAGAAATAAGTTAATATTTGGTATGTACCTATGAGTAACCATTAAGTA
This sequence comes from Glycine soja, assembly GCF_004193775.1. Classification (NCBI taxonomy): domain Eukaryota; kingdom Viridiplantae; phylum Streptophyta; class Magnoliopsida; order Fabales; family Fabaceae; genus Glycine; species Glycine soja. Next base: position 14,959,831 of record NC_041017.1, on the reverse strand, counting down.
CTAGTATTTGGTTCCATTCCTGGTTAGGCAACCATTTAATAAGACCCATGTATTGTAGGTTTACCACTTTGATAGGAAAATCAGTTATTTCTACTATTTGTTCCTTTAGTGGCATGTATCATAGGTTTACTACTTTGATATGTTTGTGGGATCCTCATTAATTTGAAGAGCATGGTGTGCCTTAAGTGTGCTACTTTGCCCAGAGGTTTATAATTCCTGCAATTCTGGCTATTGATCTATTATTTTTGTATGGAGCAGCTACAACAAATTTATTTTTTGGTAAGGCAGAGGTTGATGTTCCACAATGTCTTCCTTTCAACTATTGCAACTAACTCGGTGTGGCCAGAGTTTTCTGGCTTCAAGGAGGTATTGATCTGTATATGTCTTTTCTGGTGATTCTTAATTTCACATCTAGCATTGCATTTGACTAAAATTGTTTGCTTGTTGACCTAAATATCAAGTTTATAACTTTTTCAGCTATTTTGTTCATTATTCCTAGGTCAGTTTTGAAGAATACATTATTCACATCTGATTGGATCCCCCACCCCCAATTCTCATTATCCAAAATGGAATATATAATGCTGAAAAAATAATACCCGTTAGGGAATTTTGGCGGTACCCAACACTGATATATATATATATATATATATATATATATATATAAGAAATTGAATGAGATAATGCTTATACTATTTCAAAATGTCCATGCTGCAATCTTGAGACTTCTCATGCTACTGTAGTTTAAACTCTTAGAATCTAGTAATATGTAATCTAACAATAATAAAGGCAATATACCATTTTGGTTTCAATTTTTTTTTAACTGTTCTACTCCTTTGATAGCATATTATAACTGGTTTTATTTTACTTTTTCATTTTTTTATTTAATCTTTTTTCTTTAACTTCTCATTTGTTAAAACTGACTGTTGTAACTAATAAATGTGGTTTCTATTTTCTATTCCTCTTCCTCTTTTTTTCCAATATTTTTATATGATAATGAGAAGTGGCTATTAAACTTAATTTTCAGATTAAGATAATGAGAAGAATCATGTTTCAGAAGATGTTATCATTGAGGCCTTTGAACACGATTTTTGCATATTCATAGACATTTTTGTATATCGTTAAAACTAAGATATAAATATTCTTATATAAACTTAGGGGACAGAATTTGTCAAGACAAATAATTAGTCTCAGAGAGGACAAAGATTTGCTCAAGACCAAGTATGAGCAAAGAGCTGTACATTACAGTAAATTACCTAATTCCTTTATTAATATTTTGGCATAGGCTGTTAGGGAGATGGGAACAGATTTTTCTATGATACAAAAGACTTTTTTCGCTGATAAAAGACGGCATCAAATTAAGTTGAAGTGCAAGAAGGAAGAGCGGCAGCAGCCTTTACAGCTAACCGATGTTGTAAATAACAGTGCAAAAGGTTTTGCCCTTTAATTATTGTTTTCTGCTGTTCTCAGCTAGACTGATGTTTTTATTGTTTTAAGTAGTCCAAAAATGATCCTCAATATTACTTCTATGACTTCTTCAACTTAACATGGCAAATATAAGTTTAGAATGGTTAACTTCATTGCTTTTCATTTACTCTTTGATGTGGCAAAAAAGTGATTCTAAAGCAAATTTATACTCCTTTCTTGTAGATCACCCTCGTTCTAAGTTGTTTATTGAACTACTAAAAGTAGTTTCCACCAAGGCAGAAGAATACCCCAGTAGAGATGCATCAGATTTTGTGATGGCGGAGGAGGTTGTGGACCTAACAGTTGGAACTCATGTATGCACTTTTGGCCTATTCAATTTATCTTTTGATATCTTCCTTTTTTTGGTGCAGATAATTTATGATTTTAGTGGCTTATTTATCAGAGAAATATTCTTAATTGCATGATGTTTGATGTGGATTGTGGAACATAGTAGGGGTCCATCTACAAAAATTAAAATTTTTACTTGGTTCTGGCCTTCATTTCCTAAATTTGTTTGAGGTTTAAAGCTTTTTCTACTTTAAGTCATTAGATCAATGCTAATATCGTCTTTGGCTTTAAAGCTCAGATGGCCAAGTTACTTATAGTATATTGCCGCAAGGGTGATAGATAACTTGCCTTTATTATTTTCTTTAAAGAAAAAGTAAATTTAGTTTTATTTGTGCAATTAGCAATGATGCAATCCTCCCTAGGAAGGGATTAGTCACTAGAACCATGAGCAAGAGGCTCCCAGAAGATTGAGCTAGAGCTGCTAAAGAAGGCCCTAGGGTTCTCATGAACCTCAGGGTAGATTTCTGAGCCCATGGGCCAAGGTTGGGTCCAATTATCTTTGTACATATTAGACTAGGATGTCATTATATTTGGTCCTTGTATTTAGGGCTTCATATTGTAGGTAGGGTACCCTAGAAATATAGGATTTTTTCAGCCCTTGTATTTTAGGGCACCTAGACTAGTTTTCGTATTAGGGGTAGTTTTGTAATTTCACATGCACTAAGTGGATATTTGATGTGTGTGGTTGGAAATAAATTTAATTGAATTGGTAGAAGCCCAATCCAATTAAATTTTAGAGGGGGAGGTGAGCATTTGCTTACTGCACCCCATTGCCACATCATATAGTCACACTTTGTGCATGTCCTTCATGCATTTCATGCCTCATGATACCTAAGCATACTTAGTGGAGAATCTTGGAATTGATCTTGGATTAGTGGGCTGAACCATAACTAAAATTCACTAATCATAATTAGTGAAATTTTGGCTCCAAAGTTTGGCTCCACAAATTCAATTTCAAATTCAAGTGAAATTTGAATTTCCCTCCAATTTTGTGTGACACTTAGGCTATAAATAGAGGTCATGTGTGTGCATTTTTTGGAACTTTGATCATTTGAATATTAACTTCAGATTTCAGAGCTCTTTTAGAGCACAAAATTTCGTGCTCTTCTCTCCCTCTCTCTTCATTCATCTCCTTCTTCCTCCAAGCTCTTATCCATGGCCTCCTATGGTGGTGAGCTTCTTCTAGACTCATCTTCTCCTTGAAGTGGCGTCTCCTCTCTCTATTCCTTCTCCGTTCCGCTGCCATTTATCTTTCAAGAAGAAAAGGAATCCATTGATGAAGAAGATCCTAGGCCTACAAGCTCCAATGGAGCTTACATCATGTGGTATCAAGAGCATCTTCATCTAGGTGATGTCTTTTGCTTCCTCTATCTTTTTGTTCGATGAATTCTCTTTAATTCCTTGTTCTTCATCTTATTCTCCTTGTATATCCTCCATTGTCTTGTGGTTTGGTGCTGTTTAGAGTAGATTCAAAAATATAAACCGATTAAATCTTAGATCTACACTTGTTCTTGCATTTCTATGGTTCAAATTTTGTAGATCTACTCTTGAATCATGTTTTTTGTGTTGATTTTAGGTTCTATCATTTTTCATTCATAATATTCTTGTGCTGAACCTTTAGATCTAAATTTTCTTCTAAAATATTGATTAGAAAAAAAAACACAAAAATCTAAGTGTAAATCACTTAATCCATGTTGTCTTAGAGTCATGTTTAGTCATAGTAATTGTCACATTATGTTCTAAGTTTGTGTTGAATTTTTATTTTTTTGATTGAATTCTAGATACATTTGTTCATGTATTCTTGTCATTCTTAGCCTATATTTTGAATTTTGAGTCTAATTCATGCATGTTATTTAGTTCATAACATGTTCTAAATCAATTCCTAGAAGTAGTCTTGTTCTTGAACTTTTTTTTGTTTTCTAAGTTTCCTACATGATGCCTATGATGAAGTTGAGTTGTGGTGCTGATTTGTGGCTGGATTTATGAATCAAAATAAGTTTTAAGCTCTCTTGAATTGTGTTATTCAAGATAATTGAGCATAAGCAAACACAAATTGTAACTATCCAAGCCTTAAGCAACATAAACACTACTCATGATTTCTAGGTTGAAATCGCTAGTGCTGGCAGCTTGAACATACGAACTTGTATAAATTACTGGGAATTGGTCACTACGTTTTTTGAGCTGAAAGTTTTACTGAATTTTCTAGACATCTGGAAAAAAATTATAAAAAAAGAACCAAGCGATTTGGATTAAAGGAAAAAATAATAAAAATCGCACAATTTGGAAGAAAAATCAGTGTCCACGAAAAAAAAAGTGACAGGAAAGTGTGCTTGTTGTTTTGGCTCAAAATTTGTTCTATAATTGGTGCCTATTTTATACCAATCCTAGTTCTGAAATTTCAATTTAAAATTATTGTGAAAACAAGTGCCAAAACTAGAGGTTTCTTGAGTCTTTTTTTTAGATTTTTTCTACTCTACTCTAGAGCCATTCTAGGTTTCTCTGAGTCCTAGCTTGCTTTTTTGTGCTTTTCATTGCTTTAATTGTTGAATAATCCTTGGAAATTTGTCTTGTTAAAACTCTATTGGTTTAGCTTTCATTTCATTTTTTTTGGTCTTTGGTTATTGCTTGTCTCTTTGTTTCCTTGCTTGTGAGTTGCCATATAGGGAATTGGAAAGGAGGATTGGTGCCATATCTTGAAGAATTTGAGTCAAGAAGCAAGGGGCCAACCACCTTAAGAGCTATTGGACTAAGAAGCACTCCAAATTGAGTGAAATACTAAAGAGAGAATAGCCACCACAATTAAGGACTTTTTTTTTGTAACTTTGTAATTGGCAATTTGTTTTGCTTTCAAATTTTGTAACAAAAAAGCCTTTCATTGGAAGTAAGTTGGGAGCCTCCAATAGGTCACCCTACTTCCATTTGTGTGTAATAATTTTAGGCAATTTTCCCTTAGGATAGTGAGTGTTTTGTTGGGAACCTTAAATGAGGTCATCCAAACACTCTTAGGATCTGCCTAGTTTGCATTTCTTGCACTTTAATTTCTTGCTTACTTTCATAGCTTATTTCCTTTATCCTCCATTGTCAAACCGCCTAGATAGCTTGCCTTTTACCAATTAGTTTTTACCTTATCTTTCACACCTCTTTTAGTGTTTATTTTGGCTAGTTTCAACCATAGTTTCTTTTACCTTTTTTTCAAACCCCCAACAAGAAAGAACCATAACTTAGGAACCAACATGAGTCTTCATTCTTCATCTAGTGTTAATGGTGAGGGTTTTACTCCTAAGGACCCTTTTTATAAGATATTAGATGAGTTGAGATCCCTTAAGTTGTGGAAAGAAAAACAAGAGAGAAAAGAAAAAGGTAAAAAAAAGAGTGGAAAAAATAAGTCAAGATGAAAGAGAGAAAATAAGAGAGGAAGAAAGAAGAAAAATAATGAAAGAAATGAAAAGAGAAAAACATGTCTCCTATAGTAGTCATGACTCTTGCAAGAGTTTAAGTGAAGAACTTAGCGACTATTATAGAGGGCTTCATAGTTCACATACTAAACATCACTCCCAAAGAAGAGAAAAGGATAGAAGGCCTCAAGAGGTTAACATTAGCCTCCCATATTTCCATGGAAAAGATAATGTTGAGGCTTACTTAGATTGGGAAATGAAGGTTGAACAACTCTTTGCTTGCCTTCATATTAGCGAAGAGAGAAAAGTTCCATTGGCTACCCTTAGCTTTCAAGGGTATGCCCTCTATTGGTGGACTTCCCTTGTTAGGGAACGAAGGATTCATGGGGATCCTCCAGTAGAGTATTGGAATGATCTTAAGAGTGCCCTTAGGAAGAGGCACATTCCCTCCTACTCTAAAAGGGAGCTTATGGACAAGTTCTAAAGGCTTAGACAAGGGAGTATGAGTGTTGAAGAATATAGACAACAAATGGAACTACTCCTTTTAAGAGCTGGACTTAGGGAAGAGGAAAGAACAAGCATAGCTAGGTTCCATAGTGGACTTAATATGGAAGTGAGGAACAAGGTTGAACTCCTTCCATATAGGGACCTAGATGAGCTAGTCCAACTTTGTATAAGAGTGGAGCAACAACTTAAAAGAAATCCTTCTTCAAAATCTTATGGCTCTCACTCTTATCCAAAGAAGGACCAAGCCCATGGAATTTTGGGGGCTGCACCTTCAAAACCTAAGGAAGATAAGGGTAAGACCATAGAGAAATACACCCCTAAGACTAGTTCCCAAGAAAGGACTAGCAATATTAAATGCTTCAAATGTCTTGGGAGAGGTCACATTGCCTCTCAATGCCCCACAAAGAAAACCATGATCATGAGGGGTCAAGACATTTATAGTAGTCAAGTGGAGACTACTTCTTGCCCTTCCTCTAGTGGAAGTGAAGATGAAGTAAGGGGTGAAGAGTCTAGTGAGGAAGTCTACCCCCATGAAGAAGGTGACCTCTTAATGGTTAGAAGGCTCCTTAGAGGTCAATCTTGTGATCTATCTCAATCCCAAAGAGAGAACATTTTTCATACAAGATGCAAAATTTTAGATAAAACTTGTTCTCTCATTGTGGATAGTGGATCTTGTTGCACTTGTTGTAGCACAAGATTAGTTTCCAAGTTGAACCTCACTATCATTCCCCACCCAAAACCTTATAAACTTCAATGGCTCAATGAGCAAGGGGAAATGATAGTTAACCAACAAGTGAAAATACCTTTCTCCATTGGGACATATAAGGATGAAGTTAATTGTGATATAGTTCCCATGGAGGCAGGACATATTCTTTTAGGAAGGCCGTGGCAATTTGATAGGAAGATCATTTACAATGGCCTAACTAATGAGATTACCCTCACCCATCTTGGCACTAAATTTGTGTTGCATCCTCAAACACCTTCACAGGTGGCCAAAGATCAACTAACTATGAAAGATAAGAGGGATGAGGAAGAAAAACTAGAAAAACAAAAGAAAAAGAAGGATAGTAAGGCCTTGTCTTCAAAGGCCAAGGGGAAGGAAAAAGAGGAAAAGGATTCCTCCAAGAAGATTGTTAAGAAGGAAAATCATTTTGCAACAAAAGGTGATATTAAAATAACACTCCTTCTTAAACAATCTTTCTACCTTCTCCTATCAAGGGAAACATCCCTTAGCATTACCACAATTCCTACATTTGAGACCTTACCCCCAAAGGTCCAAGAACTCTTACATGAATTTGGTGATATATTTCCCAAAGAGATACCCCCTGGGTTACCTCCTTTAAGGGGAATAGAACACCAAATAGATTTAGTCCCAGGAGCAAGCCTTCCTAATAGGCCAGCCTATAGGACTAACCCTCAGGAGACTAAGGAGATAGAGTCTCAAGTTAAAGAATTGTTGGAGAAGGGTTGGGTCCAAGATAGCCTAAGCCCATGTGTTGTGTCGGTGTTGTTGGTTCCCAAAAAGGATGGTACGTGGAGAATGTGTACAGATTGCAGGGCCATCAATAACATCACGATAAAGTATAGGAACCCCATTCCTAGACTTGATGATTTGCTTGATGAGTTGCATGGTGCCAATATCTTTTCAAAAATTGATCTTAAAAGTAGTTATCACCAAATCAGGATGAAAAATGGTGATGAGTGGAAAACCGCTTTCAAGACCAAGTTTGGTTTGTAAGAATGGTTAGTGATGCCTTTTGGGCTCACTAATGCACCAAGCACCTTTATGAGGCTTATGCATCATGTCTTAAGGGATTTCATAGGTAGATTTATAGTTGTTTATTTTGACGATATTTTAGTGTACAGTAGGAGCCTAGATGATCACTTAGGATATCTCAGGCAAGTTCTTTCAATCCTTAGGAAAAACACCCTCTATGCAAATATAGAGAAGTGTACCTTTTGTGTAGATAATATAGTTTTCTTAGGTTTTGTAGTTGGTAGAAATGGGGTCCAAGTGGACCCTGAGAAAATCAAGGCCATCCAAGAATGGCCCACCCCAAAAAGTGTGAGAGATATTAGGAGCTTCCATGGGTTAGCAAGCTTCTATAGAAGGTTCGTTCCTAATTTCTCTACAATTGCATCACCTCTCAATGAGCTGGTGAAGAAGAATGTGGCATTTACCTGGGGTGAAAAACAAGAGCAAGCCTTTGCTTTTCTCAAAGAAAAGCTTACTAAGGCACCTGTTCTAGCTCTTCCTGACTTTTCTAAAACTTTTGAGCTAGAATGTGATGCCTCTGTAGTGGGAGTTGGAGCTGTATTGTTACAAGGTGGGCACCCTATTGCTTATTTTAGTGAAAAACTTCATAGTGCCACCCTCAACTACCCCACCCATGATAAAGAGCTTTATGCCTTAATAAGAGCCCTCCAAACTTGGGAACATTACCTTGTTTCCAAGGAATTTGTCATTCATAGTGATCATCAATCACTTAAGTACATTAGAGGGCAAAGCAAGTTAAACAAGAGGCATGCAAAATGGGTAGAGTATGGACTTTGTCCTTGGGCTTCCTAGAACCCAAAGAGGTGTAGACTCTATCTTTGTGGTGGTGGATAGGTTTAGCAAGATGGCACACTTTATACCATGCCACAAGGTGGATGATGCTTCCCACAAGGTGTAGACTCTATCTTTGTGGTAGTGGATAGGTTTAGCAAGATGGCACACTTTATACCATGCCACAAGGTGGATGATGCTTCCCACATCTCAAAACTCTTTTTCAAGGAAGTTGTGAGACTCCATGGTTTGCCTAGGACCATTATGTCAGATAGAGATGCTAAGTTCCTTAGCCACTTCTGGAACTAAACTTCTTTTCTCTACCACTTGTCATCCATAAACTGATGGGCAAACAGAGGTAGTGAATAGGTCTTTATCCACCCTTTTAAGGGCTCTTCTGAAAGGCAACCATAAGTCTTGGGTTGAGTATCTTCCTCATGTAGAATTTGCCTACAACAGGGGGGTTCATAGAACCACTAAGCAGTCCCCTTTTGAGGTTGTCTATGGGTTCAATCCCTTAACACCGTTAGACCTCATTCCCCTCCCACTGGACACTTCTTTTATACATAAAGAAGGGGAATCTAGGTCAGAATTTGTAAAGAAGTTGCATGAGAGGGTTAAGAACCAAATAGAGAACCAAACAAAGGTGTATTCAACTAAAGGCAATAGAGGAAGAAAAGAACTAGTTCTTAATGAGGGTGACTGGGTTTGGCTCCATCTTAGGAAGGATAGATTCCCTACTAAAAGGAAATCCAAGCTTAGCCCTAGAGGGGATGGACCTTTTCAGGTTTTGGAGAGGATCAATAACAATGCCTATAGGTTGGACCTCCCAGAAGAGTATGGAGTTAGCACCACTTATAACATTTCTGATTTAATTCCTTTTGCAGGTGGAGCTGATATTGAGGAGGAGGAACTAACAGATTTGAGGTCAAATCCTCTTCAAGGGGAAGGGGATGATGCAATCCTCCCTAGGAAGGGACCAGTCACTAGAACCATGAGCAAGAGGCTCCCAGAAGATTGGGCTAGAGCTACCGAAGAAGGCCCTAGGGTTCTTATGAACCTCAGGGTAAATTTCTGAGCCCATGGGCCAAGGTTGGGTCCAATTATCTTTGTACATATTAGACTAGGATGTCATTATATTTGGTCCTTGTATTTAGGGCTCCATATTGTAGGTAAGGTACCCTAGAAATATAGGATTTTTTCAACCCTTGTATTTTAGGGCACCTAGACTAGTTTTGTATTAGGGGTAGTTTTGTAATTTCACATGCACTAAGTGGATATTTGATGTGTATGGTTGGAAATAAATTTAATTGAATTGGTAGAAGCCTAATCCAATTAAATTTTAGAGGGGGAGGTGAGCATTTGCTTACTGCACCCCATTGTCACATCATATAGTCACACTTTATGCATGCCCTTCATGCTTTTCATGCCTCATGACACCTAAGCACACTTAGTGGAGAATCTTGGAATTGATCTTGGATTAGTGGGCTGAACCATAACTAAAATTCACTAATCATAATTAGTGAAATTTTGGCTCCAAAGTTTGGCTCCACAAATTCAATTTCAAATTCAAGTGAAATTTGAATTTCCCTCCAATTTTGTGTGACACTTAGGCTATAAATAGAGGTCATGTGTGTGCATTTTTTGGAACTTTGATCATTTGAATATTAACTTCAGATTTCAAAGCTCTTTTAGAGCACAAATTTTCATGCTCTTCTCTCCCTCTCCCTTCATTCATCTCCTTCTTCCTCCAAGCTCTTATCCATGGCCTCCTATGGTGGTGAGCTTCTTCTAGACTCATCTTCTCCTTGAAGTGGCGTCTCCTCTCTCTATTCCTTCTCCATTCCGCTGCCATTTATCTTCCAAGAAGCAAAGGAATCCATTGATGAAGAAGATCCTAGGCCTACAAGCTCCAACGGAGCTTACATCAAGCAAGTTGGGCAATGTTCATAAATCCTCCAATGGAGTAATTCAAATGCAAAAATAAGTAAAACAGGTGTAGAAACTAGAAACTCAAAAGCAAACATAATTGAGTACACAGGAGAACACCCTGAACCAATTGTGAGTTATGGACTGTGCACATCAATATATAACTGAAAATTAGTTACAACAATATTTTAATCACATCACTTAACGTTTTCCAGTGATGGGAGTTCAAAAGGAGGTGGTTATTTGTCAACTTAGCATTCTTAAGGTTCTACTGAAACAATATTTTTGGAAGAAGGTTTTCTTGATTTTTTGAACAAGATACATACAAACTAGTTCCTTGCAAGTTGACTAGGATATTTGTTATACATTCTGAATGTTAGATATTTCATGAACAATGTTTATATTTTTTGTTGCTATGCTAGATATCAGATCACTTAATTTTGTAAATTAATCTTATATATTATATGTTCTTTTAGTAATTTTGTATTTCCACTACTGGAAATGGGGTTGTAAAATGTTCTTTTAGGTTTTAGTTAATTTAATATTATATATTTATTTTTATTGTTAATTATTAATGTATTTAAGTTACTTTTTAAATAATTATACATAATCATTATTTATCCTTATTATGCTTAATTATAAAATATTAAATTAACTAAAACCATAATATATAGTAAAAAAATTATATGTACTTATCATATTTTCAATTAATTTTCTAATTATATGTACTTATCATATTTTGAATTAATTTTTTAAAAAATTATATGTACATTTAAAATACTTATTAATAATTATCTTTATTGATAATCATTATTTATCATTATGTTGGTTAATTATATAATATTAGATTAAATAAAACCATAATATATAGTAAAAAAATTATATAGTAAAATAATTCTTAAATTTTTAGCTTATATTATGGTTTTATTATGTTTATTATTAATTATTAATCTAATTAAATACTTAATGATAATTATTTGCAACTAATTATTTTATGATATTAATTTATATATAAATAAATTGATAATATTAAATTAATATAAATAAATTAATATTAAACTTTCTATGTCGGTGCTGACGTAGGCACCGACATAGGAATACGCTTTTTCTATGGCTTTCTACATCGGTCATAAAAGGACCGTCATAGAACACGTGATAAACGAAGTCATGCCTATGTCTACATCGGTGTTGTTGTAGGTACGACTTTGTTTATCACGTGTTTCTAAGACGGTCCTTTTACAACCGTCGTAGAAACATCCACCCTCTACAACGTCATTAATTTCCACCATCTTTGAAATGTGTTTTCCACCGATGTAAAATGCTATTTTTCTAGTAGTGAACATTCATAAGTGCAAAATTCTCTATTAGGAGTCAAGTATGTCAATTGAGCTCCTTTGATTTTAAGATCAAAATGGTCAAGAATATCCCTTCTTGGGAGTTATGTGATTGGTCAAGATGGCATTTAACCATAATTGCACAATCCATAAAAGTCCAACAATGTGCTTTATCTTCCCTGGAGTGTCCATAATTTCAACTACTTCCTTCATTACCTTGTAAACTAAAGCTAGTAGAAATTTTTCAAGATAGATATCCCGTCCAAAATGAATGGCTTAGGCTAAATTATAGATGTACATTAAATTTGAAGGGAGTGAGTACAAGTAAGATGCAAAGATACCCAATACATTAAAAATGCAATATGCTCTTCATCATAGACTTCTTCAGTGTCTTTTGCATTTTTCTCGATGAAAGCCCTATAAGACTTACCACTAAAGTCTATGTCTATCTCACTCCTTTCGATTTGATCCTCAATTAAACCTATAGCATAGGTCTTACTTAAAGGTTTAAGACTGATAATTGCAACTATGTCCAGTAAGGTTAAAGTAATTGGACCACAAGGAAGTTCCAAAGCATGTAGGCTTCTATTCCAGAATAAGAAAGAAGTCATCAACATAGGCATATCCAAACTAACAATATCATACTTAATCAACTGAATCAAATCATAAATGCCTATGTTTTTCCAATGTTGGGATTTTTTGGCTTCTATACATGTCAACCAACTAGAAAAATGTTTTCCTATCCTTGGGTGGAGAAGCTCTGAAAATCCCACTTTTTCTTCTTCAGAAAATCATTCCTAATGGTTTTCTTATGGATTCTAGGGTATTCGTTCTCATAGGTTAGGAACCAATAGCTAATGGCTTTAAAATCTAGCTTAGGACAGTAAGGACTTGCAAAGCAAATATCTCTAGAGTTCAAAGAAGATGGAACTAATACTTGGGTTTCCCATACCTTCTTGCATTCTTCTAACGGATGACTCATTATACATACATACATACATACATACATACATACATACATACATATGTATGTGTGTGTGTGTATGTGTGTCTGAATTTGTGATCATCATTTTAAAAGTTATTGTCTTTGATTAATACACTATTTAATCTCCTTCTAGTGTAATTGTTGTTATTTTAGGGTTCAATGTACACGTGTCAAAATGGTATAATTTAACTGTTAGTGTAGGAAATCTATAAATAAAAGGTTGTGTAACCATTTTTCCTTTGATTGGAAACACTTGCATAAATCTAATTACGCTACCATGCCTCACACAAGTTGTTGAAACCTCATCCCTTGTTTTAATTATGACAAATCATTAGTCATGCAAATCATAAGGATGATGGAGAAAGATATCTGGATTGACTTGTTTGCTAGTTTTTTAGTGATATGTCATAAAAACAAAGATAAGTCCAATTTTCTTATGCGTTTAGAATGAAGTTCATAAATGAAACAGTTTGCATTCAAGTGAAGTAATCTTCAAAATATAAACTAAAGCACATATGTTGATGACCAAAGCTTTCCTCTGATATTACCATAATTAGATATGGCAAAGAACTTCGTGAAAGCTTCAACCTGAAGTATAGCAAAAGATACAAAACAAGTCATGTAATGAAGCAATATTAGAATCTCTCATCAGAATAAAGCTAGGTAGAATCAAGTTGTCCATATGACATAGAATCTAGAATCTGCAACATTTGATGAAGCTTTTGGGTATCTTCTAGACTTCCACATGAGTTATATTTCGAGGACTCATCAAAAGGTTGAAGATTGCTCTGAATCAAAGATGCAAGACACTGCAGAAGCTGAGTTTTATCCTTTAAAGGCATAATTGATTGTTAGATCAGAATGAAATAGACTTTGGACAAACTAATCAAAGAATAAAATGTCACATCTGCAATAGCAACCATTGGAAGATCAATCTTAAAGAAACTTGCATTGTATAGTGAAGAAGAATGAAGTTGAACTATCTATAAAAGATGCGAAGTTATAATATTATTTCAACATGTAAATTATTGTCCTTTTTATCAAAAGATGCAAAGTTATAATATTATTTCAAATTTGTTATTGGAACATGCATTTCAATACTTGTCTTTTAAATAAGATTATTTCAATATTTGTTGAATAACCAAAATTGTCTCAATTTGAAGCATGAAAATTGTTGGTTTGAATAAACAAAACCCACATCTTTGAAATTGTAATTCCAAGTCCCGCAGATGGTAATACTGTATTTGTTGGTTAAAATCATTGTGAGAAAGCTACAAAAAAAAAAGAGAGAATATAATGGGGTTATGTTTGGCTTACCATGAATTTAACCCTCCTAAAATGCATCAACAATCATAAAAATGTCCATCACTTATGTGTTACTAGTAGTTTGTAGCAACCTTAAGAAAAAAATGCATTGCTTACCCACAAATTTATAACCCTTAGCAATTACCTTGGGTTATTAACCCCCGTAAAGGCCATAATAGCTATCCTCACTTTAAAGATCCCTTATACTTATCAAGGGTCACCAACCCCGCTAACACCAATTTTAGAACCCATAGATCTTACCAAGGGTTTACAAATTCCCATTAATACCAATTTATATGTGTGTGTGTGTGCGTATTTTCCTTTTTTTTTTTACCTGCAAATTTATTAAAACTTTAATTTGTTGTTACATTTACTAATAGAAACACAAGCATTGTCGTACTTGTATGTCTACATTTTTATTTTGCTATTGTCTTTTTTGCATTAAAATTGATATATTTTTACAATTTATCTTATGTGCATTTATGCATATACAAATTTTAGTTTTATATGCTTTTTTTATACATATTTATATATAGATTGTTTTACTTTCGATGCCTCTTATCTTCATTCAATATGCTATTTTTTTTAACAATGTATGCAAGTCAATATTAATTGTATAAAGAAACATATGCTTAATATTTAATTATTTTTAAAGGCTTATGTTAGAAGTTATTGTAATCAATTTTTCTTATCATAACAATATCAATTTTTATTATGCTAACTAATTTGATACAATCATACAATTCATCTATACCGTTGTTGATTGATAGTCAACATTGGACCACACACAACACAATAAATGGCTACAAATATCCTAACCTTGTATTTGGACCAAGAATTTCAAAATTTTAAGGAATTTGAAATACCCAAAATTTTAATTGCTTTGATTTTAATTTCTTTCATTTTTCAAATGCTTTGTTTGGATAAATCAATTCAAATTTCTTCTATTTTAAATTTTTTGTTTGGATAGGGCAATTCAATTTCCTCCATATGCAAAATTTCAAATTTATATTTTAAATAGATGAAATTTTAACATTAAACTTTATAGAAAATAAACACCATCTAATTTTGAAATATTAATTAAAAAATATTTTCAATTTTTAATAATTTATAAACACAAAATATTGATAATTTTAACTAGGGTTGTTTTGCTTGACCACAACTAGTGATGTTTTTAAACCGACATCAACCAAGACTATTTTTTGGTCGACATCAAATAGGGATTTTTTTGTCAAAGTATGTCGGGAATATTTGTTAGCTGACATCAGTCGGGGCTATTTTTTGGCTAACGTTGATTGAGTCTATTTTTCAGCCAATATTGGTTAGATTTTTTTACTAACGTCCACTAGGGCTTGTTTGGCCGACATCGGCTAGAGTCTTTCCGAACGACATTGACCAAGGCTATTTTTAGTCAACGTTGGCCTAAAAAATCCTAGCAGGCATTGACAAAAAAATCTACCCAATATCAGCTAAAAAATAGCTTGATCGATGCCAACCAATATAACCTACCCGATGTCAGCTGAAAAACATCATTGGTCAACGTTGGCCGAAAAATCCCTAGTTGAAGTTGGCTAAAAAATAGCCTTGACCAATGTCGGACAAAAACCCTATCCAACATCGACTATAAAATAGCCTTGGCTGATGTTGGCTAAAAAATAGCTCTGACCGATGTCAACCGAAAAAACTCTTGTGGATGTCGACTGTAAGAACCTAATCAATGTCGACTAAAAATAGTCATGCCCGATGTCGGTCAAAAATACCTAGTTGGTGTTAGCAGAAAAACCCTAGCCAACATCAACCAAAAAACCTAGCTAATGTGGTTAAGAAATAGCTCTGGCTGATGTTAGCCAGAAAACTCTAGTCAATGTCAATAAAAAAATCCTAACCGACGTCGACTAAGAAAATCTAGTTGACATCAGCCAAAACACCCTAGTTAACATCGACTAAAAAATAACCCTAGCCAATATTGGCTAAAAAAATCTTTGGCTGATGTTGGCTGGAAAAACCTAGTTGATGTTGGCTGAAAAACCCTAACAAGTGTCTATTCAAAAGTTAGTCATGAACAATGTCAATAGAAAAAATCTAGCCAACATCAGCAAAAAAAATCATTGGTCAACATCAACTGAAAAAACCTGGATGACAACGGCAAAAAATAATCCTTGGTCGATGTTAGCAAAAATTTCTCATGACTGACGTCAGTGAGAAAATAACCCTAACCAACATCGTCTAAAAAAAATTTTAGCCGGTATTGGCAAAAAATAGCTTTGGTTGACATCATACAAAAAAATTATGACCGAAAAAATCTCGGCCAACGTTAGTGAAAAATAACTTATGTCGATATCAGCCGTAAAAACTTTGGTCACCCGTAGTAGTGAGTGTTGAGCAAGAAAGAGTCGCGAGCAAGAACGTGAGTTAGAGAGAGCATCTCCGAAAAAAGAATTTCAAATTTTATATTTTTTGAGAGAATTTGAAATCTCATTGTTTTAATCAATCAAAATGATTCATAAAAATATCAAAAATTAAATCTCCTTTCAAATACTTTATCCAAACAAGCTATTTTATCATGAATTATTTTAGATTCATTGAAAAACTGAATTCCCCTGTTAAATTTTTCCATCCAAACACACTATAACAGCGGTTCACAAAAATCTTGAACTCGCCAATGCACACACGGAGACTCTTTCTCATCCATTGTCACAGTGGTTTAGAACATGGCCCCTTCTTCACAAACATCTCAGCACATATAGCCAAAACTCCCACATGCCCCTTACGTAAAATTGTCCTCACGACCTCACGTCACATGCACCATTGTACTCAAACGGTGTGCATTTCATTCTCATCCACGTAATTTTACCAATCACACATGACCTACAATAGAAAAGGATGTTCCTCTTCCTTCGTTCCTTACTAACTAGAATATGTGGAAACATTCTCAACCTAAACACACTTGTGCATCAAGCACCTTAGCTCATCATGGACTAAGTTCATGACTTCCTTCATCTTACTAAGTTTTATGAGCACTCACCATACTCAATGTCTTATGCTTAGATTAGTCCTTGATACTTAAACTCCATTACAAAGGTCCTAATCTTAATCTATTGTCCAAGTATTCACATTCCATAACTTAAAGCTATTAATCATTCCATATTCATACAGTTTTTAGTTCACTCTCTTTTCAAATGTTAATTCACCACTTCTTGTAACGAACAAAGTTGTTAATATAGTCATTCTTATCTCAAATGCACTCTACTTATAGTCCATTTTTCCTGCAAGGATTCAAGGTCCTTGTTCCCCAAACAACATCTCTTTCAATCAATTATCATGCACAAACAAACCCGACATGTTGTGCCCAAGGAGCACACTCCCTAGGACTCAGATCATAGTATAATCAATATAGTCAATTGCACAATAAGGAAAGTCAAAATTACAATAATTAATAATTACAATATCAATATCAATGGAGATCCTCCTTCTTAGGTGGAATCCTCGTATTCAAGTTTCAATGTGTGAATATATGTATACAGGTTTTTGATGATGCCAAAGTATAAGCAAACAAGATTGATTCAAGAAACATTCAAGGTTAAGCAAACAAATATTGCTTCAAGATTAATTCAAGGTCAAGCAAACAAGATCAAGAAAACGATAAGGCCTTCGTTTATTTGTTAAAAGAATCTCACACTGGTTAATCAGTTTTGGCATCAAACAATTATTTTCAACAGTTCAAGACACTAATAATCGATTACCAGAGAGACAGGTTGCAAATGGGCTTTTCAAAAAGGATTTTGAAAATTTGAATTTTAAATCTTGTAATCGATTACCAAATGTCCGTAATCAATTACAAGTAACGACACTTCAAAAAACACTTTGAAATGTCATGACCCTTCAAAATATAACTGTGTAATCAATTACCAGAATCCTGTAATCGATTACCAATGAGAAAATTTCAATTTTTTTTAAAAAAAACACAGCTCTTCAAACTATTTTGAAAAGGCACAATGGGCCTACATATGTATGTCTGACTTCGAAACATACAAGAGAGAGATTATTCAGAGAACTTAATTTTCAAATTCTCTCTAAACAACTATTGGCCAAATACTTGCAATTCTATTGAAAAAAATTCTTCTAGGATCTTCAAGTTGTATCATCTACTCTAAAGATAAGAAATCTTTTTGTTCATCTCATAAACTCAGTTGTAATAAAGAGAATGTTTGTCTCTAGGATTATGAGAATATTGAACACAAGGGTGAGGGATCCTAAGGTGTGTTCAAAGATTGTAAAGGATTTACAGAGATAGTGGAAAATCTCAAGTGTATTGCTTGAGAACTGGACGTAGGCACAAGAAGTGGCCGAACAAGTATAAATTGAGTTTGCATTTCTCTCTTCCCTTATCTCAGTTATTTTATTGCAGATTACTTTGTCTTGCGCAATTAAAAGAACATTATTAAATTGATTGTTTCTTCTTCTTCTGCATTCTAAGCATATTGTATATCATTTAAAAGGGGGTTAAAGTTTATTAGTGAGAAAATTTTGAAACTTAATTCACCCCCCCCCCCATCTTAAGTTATTGAGGTCACTTGTCCAACATAATGTGCAAAATTTCATACATAACACGATTATTTTAATTAAACTCTTATTTTCCAGCTATTGAATTTTAAGTCATAAAATTCTAAAAATATAATTCAAACTCCAAATTTCATCAAACTTTGTAGATCTACTTCGTAATAGGTATATTTCATCATAAAAATTCACTAATCAATCCCTTCACATATTCATATGAAAAGAGAAATTAAAAAAATAGTCACAATGCTCAAAATAAATTATAAAATTACCATGACATCTAAAGGGTCCAAAACATAGGAAAATAGTTCAAATTCCTTAAAACATGCTTCCATTAATTTTCAAAAAAATGAAAGTGGTCTCAACCCAAAGTGATAAAAACATGCGTTCTTCCAATTTTTAACAATAAAGAGAGATACCATGGCAAAATTCATCACCCAACAGCCCAAACCACCCGATTACAAGAGTAAAACACTTGGTCTACAAGGAAAAAGAAAGAAACTCCTCATACCTCAACAACCCATATTTTCAAAGTGCTCCAAATGAGAAATAGAGACCACCCACTTGTAGCCCTTTGCCTCTTGCTTGATATATCAAAAACTAAACGGTACAAAATGATTCCTTGAGCTCTAAATGCTAGAGAGAAGTCTGAAAATGGTATAGAGAAGGTGTGGGGCATTTGGGAAACTTGGAGAAGACGAAAAAAGAAACAAGTCATTAAATGAGGAGAGAGTAAAGTGAAATTCAAAATAAAGCACCCCTTGCCCACACTTTAGGGTCAATGCACAAGTGTTTGGGCCTAGGGTCCATGTTTTTCGTTTTAATTGGCCCCATATGAGGCTCAATCAAGATTAGTGTTATGGTTCTCAGTGATTTTAGTCCCCATGTGTTACAAATGAGCACTTTAACTAGTTTTGAATCAATTACACTTTAATAATTATTTTTCTAAAGCATAATTTAGTTTAGTTAACCATTAATAAAATTATTTCCATTAACTTCAAAGGTTATTTAATTTATTTTTCATTGAAAGTTATTTTCATAGCAAAATTAATTAATTAAGTCCCTTGAAGCATTAGTTCCTCTTTTAGAACTTTTTAGACTTTAATTCATGCAAAATGAACCTAATTGTGCTTAATTATCTAATTAAAATTTCTAAATCACTATTTACCTTAAAAATATTTAATTTCACTAATTAAAGTCATTACAAACGCATTAGTAAGCTATTTGTGTAACTAAAACTCTAATTTTTCATTCTAGACAAATGTTGTACATATTTCACACAATGTCATCAATGAATTGATAAAATTCCTTCCCTTTGACTATTTGACCAAATGAGTCTCTATCTTTAACTTTTCAAATTTTGAACTTTTCTCCAAATTTTTCAATGTCTCTACTTAACTATTTTTAAGTAACACTCATTTTAATTACTTTTCAATATTTTTCTTAATTACTCAATTAATATCTAATCATATTTAATTAATCAAAACTCACATTTCACTAATTTAAAACCAATAATTTCCAAATAATTCATAATTAAATCACATAAGTACGCAAATCTCTTAGTTGTAATTTTTAGGGATGCTATAGATCTACACTCAATCCCCCCCCCCCCCCCCCCCAAAAAAAAAAAAAAGACTAGTTGCAAGTAGGATTGAAAACAAAACAAACTAATGAAAATAAAAATATTCATACCGCAAAAAGGGGAGAGATCAAGAGCACCCAATTTGTTCTCCTCTAAGCCATTTAAAAAGTCAAGTTCAAAGCCCTAGAAAAAGGTCTAAAATGTCTATATAAACTAGTGGGCCAAAAGGGTTAGAGCTCGAAAAGAAAAAACAAAATGAAAAATTAAAGTTTATCCCCATAGGGGTCAATGCATAGGTGTGAGGATTTATAGCACAGGTGTGCAACTTTCACAGCTTAAGAACATATCAGTTTTGAAAGTTGCCCGCCATTTTCTTGCACAACTATGTAAAAATTTCAAGGTTTCCAATTAGCTTCTTTTGCCTCAGCAAGACCTCCAAACTAACTCATATGATCCTTAACACATCAAATTACTCTAGGGATGTCTCCAATCATGATAATTAAGATCCATTCCGACAACACAAAAACACCAAAAAATGTGACAAGTTCAACAAAAGGTGAAAAGACATACAAACATGAAAGGACTAAGTTTTAAATGGCAAATAAAACATAAAATCCTAGCTAAAATGAGACCTAAAGATAACTAAAAACATAACGCATCATTTTGCTGAAATACATGTCTTCCCCATTAGCTTCTTTTTGAACAATTAGACTTCCGGATAATTAGTGTGCATCATGAGACTTTGAAAATCCTAATTTAGTAATAGACGACTCTATCCTCCACAACTCACTCTTTTTTCCAGATGTTTGTGTAACCCTGGTGGGCTAATTGAGAATTAAGATATTCTTATATTAAAAAGGGTTTTAAAAAAAGTAAAGTAGTTTTACAATTTTTAAAAAAAGGTTAGTATAATAAAAGGTGTTAGTGTAATGTTTTTAAATATTAAGAAAAGTTAGTGTAAAAATAAAAAAAATGGTACTATATATTTGAAAAAAAAATCAAGAAATACAAGTATAATTTGTTTAAATTAAAACCAATAGTCTTTTAAGGATGAATTTAGTTAAATGACATGGAATGAAATAAAACAAAAATTAGAAGAAATATTTGTATTAAAATAGAATAAAAATATGTATCACCATACTCAAAATAATTTTAAAATTTATTTTCTTTCATACCAATTTAAACTCAATGTAAGAAGTAAAATGTAAATCCTTTGATTAAACCTAAAAAAATAAACATGAGTTGTGGCACAGTGGCAGTCTCACAGGCTGGCGCATTTACCCACCCAGCATGTCACTATCCACCATCACCCCACCACCTCCCTACTACCCTTCCACTTACCGCCACCACTTCAATCCCCGCCACCAAATGTCAACCAAACCCACCAAAACCTTTCCTTACCCTCACACCCAACCCAACCTCACGCACCCACTCCAATAATATTAACAACAACCACAACCCTTTGTTTTTGTTCCTTACACACCACACACCTTCCTCATCAATCAATGGCGACCCCCCCAAACGACGCCGCATCGACAAAGAAGCCCCAGCCCATACCATGGACCCACCAGGAGACCGTGCACCTCATCCGCGCCTACCAGGAGAAGTGGTATGCCCTTAAGCGGGGCCCACTCCGCCACAACCAGTGGGAGGAGGTCGCCGTCGTTGTCGCCGCCCGCTGCGGCTATGACCTCGCCCACCCCGCTAAGTCCGCCCTCCAGTGCCGCCACAAGATGGAAAAGCTCCGCCAGCGCCACCGTGCCGAGAAGAAGCAACAACACACCGCGGCCGCCCTCCGCCCTGGCGCGTGGCAGTACAACTCCCTCATGGACGACCTCGAGCGCGGCCCCCTCCCCATCTCCGCCCTCGCCCCTCTCGACACCTTTGAAGAAGAAGACGAAAACAACGACGACACCATTGACGATCGAAACGACTATGATGGCGACGGGAGTTTTATTAACATCAAGTCGAAGAGTATTAACTGTATCCTCAGCGAGAGGCCTGTGAGAATGAGAAGCAACAAAAGAGGGTTTTTGAGAGAGCACGTTGTTGTTAAAGAAGAAGAGGAGAATGAAAACGAAGACGACGACGTTTTGGGGTTGTCGACGGAGATGAGGGCTTTCGCGGAGAGGTTTATTGGGATGGAGAGTTTGAAGATGGAGATGATGAAGGAGACGGAGAGGTGTAGGTTGGAGATGGAGAAGAAGCGGATCCAGATGATTCTGGAAACGCAAAGGAGGATCGTTGATTCCATTGGGAGGGCGTTTGGGTCTAACAAGAGGATCAAGATTACTCAACAAAACTGAAAAGGGTTTCATTTCTTTTCTTTTCTAAATTGTAATTTTGATTGAGTTTAATTTCTATGCATTGTGTAAGAAGTTTTAATCAAGAGGTACCACTTATACATGACAGAATGTGATGGGATGACAGTGAATACATGCACTATTTACTCAGTTTAAATTAGGGTTAAACATGGTTTTAGTGGAAATTCACTTTTGGTTCTTTTTTGTTTGGTCTTTTGTTTATGGAAATGTGTCAGGCATGGTTCTAAATTGCGGTTGTGGTTTCGTCCTGATCCTTGACATTGTGGGCAAATGTGGCTGATGCGGCCGCAATTGCGATCACAGTACGGTTGTGTGGTAAGTTAAAAACCCAACTGCAATTTAGAAACATGGTGTCAAGTATAATCCCTGTAACTAAGTGAGAAGGAAGGAAATGAATCACACATGACATATTTCTAAATAAAGGATCAAGAGATGGTTTTCTTAGGGATTGAAATGAAATTTCTGTAATTGGGAAGCTTAAAACATGAGTTTGATAGGCATGCACTCTCAATGAAAAAAATTATATTGTCAGTGAATTAGAAATCATTCCTGACGCGACGTATAAAGGGTAGTTATTGTAAAAGTGAATAACTTATCATCCATGGTGGTTTGTGATTAGATGACATGTAATGTAAACGACTTTTACACTGTTCATACATGTATTATTTATTCCTAATAACATATTTAACCTTGTTAATTATTTTTGTTGTCTATTTTTTTTTTCACCTGGTTTATGGATTTACGGTTGCATGGTTGATCTGCCTGCAGATTGTGAAATATAATGATCGAAATAAGCTCTGATTGGTTTCTATCGAAGAAGAGTCTACAAAACCAGTTGCACAGTGCACTGCAAGTTATTTATTCTATTTATTGTTGCATTTGAAGTCTTTACTACTCACCTCAATTAGGGTAAGTTAATTTTTTGGCATTAGTTTCTTAAGACTAATGATCTTGTAGCTTGATTGACTTGGTTACCAATGATCTTGTAGCTTGATTGACTTGGTGCCTTCTGATCCAGTTTCTTAAGACTAGGGTGTAACAATGCTGTTAGTGGTTCAAGCCTCCATTAACCCACCTATTCTGCATTTTTTGTCTATATATTGCACTTATTAGTGAGGAATGGTCAAAATTCCTCATAAGATTTTTTTCAGTATCACACATGCATAATGCTGATTATTTTGGCTCCAAGACAACTAGAGACATGACAAAACTGGTGTTCTGTCTAACTAACTGCAATATGGTACCAACTATGACCAAACTTTCTAGATATCCAAGCAGTCTTGACATTTTCACCATGTATTTTGATATTGCTAATTTGAAATATCTGATTCTCTAAAGGTCTTTGGTCAACCCTTCTGGTTATTTTGTCATGTAGATTATTCCTTGGTATGCAGCAATGGCCATCTGACATTAATCCATTTCTTGTTTTTCATTTCTACGATTTCTTTTTTGGGATGGCTTTTTGAGAACATTTGAATGAGTAGGTGACAATCATGCTTTAGCCTAGATGTAATTTGGGTTAGTCTAAAATAGTACTTGTATGGTTTTCCATGTATCATCATTAACCAAGAATCACGTTGATTCTGAAGTTGAAAGATGCCTTAGGGCCTAAATGTTACTCATGAATTTGTGGCATTCAAAGCAGATCAAATCTAGTTAAAATTTATGCATTTCAGCATCTACCAAAAAGTAGCTTTTAAGGAATTTCTCAAGCAGATCGGCATGGTAAAATGCTTTTTGACCTTTATTTGGCTTCCAAACAGACATCATGATGGGCCGAAGATAGGACATTATAAAGCCCATATTTGTGAAGTTAATTACTCTAATATGTATGGCACAAGTCTTGAAACTTTAAAACCATATGCTTCACCTCACCAGTTAGGATTAAATGTACTTACTTCTAAAGAAAGTTGGAAACTAAGAAGCATTTGGAAAGGTTTCTGTAGCTGCTTTAGCCAATTTTCAACAATTGCATATTTCCAAATATTGAATTTGAGTTATTAGATGCAGGAGGTTTGTCTCGTAGTAGGAATCCTGTCTTTTCTAAGGTCTAGTTTCATTGCAACAAATGGGGAAGGAGCTAAGCATTGCAATTTCACTTGATGAAAACTTCAAAGAAAAGTGAACATGACATGTTTGAAAAATCTAATTTTTTGTTTAAATCATTGTGGCTTTTCAAGATATTCTTTTATGTAACTCGTGTACTACTTCCATGACAGCTTTGGTTGTACACCTATATCTTTAGATAGATAAGTCAGTTTTTCATACAGAGTAGTCTATCAAAATTACTTATCCATAATTTTTGTTTGATCAATTTTGTCAACATCTACCTTGAAGCATATTCCAGGCCCACCTGATGTTTCTATTTGCTGAAAGGATTTTTTACTTAAAATTTTTTATGCGCAACATGTGACAACTTAAAGGCCAGTATGGGGTGTTTGGGACTTGCTTATTGGCATCACAAAACCTCCTTCACACTTTGAAACCGTTTCTTCTTGTTTTAGTCCTT
Source organism: Glycine soja (assembly GCF_004193775.1). Taxonomy (NCBI): domain Eukaryota; kingdom Viridiplantae; phylum Streptophyta; class Magnoliopsida; order Fabales; family Fabaceae; genus Glycine; species Glycine soja. The sequence goes on along the minus strand of NC_041017.1, from coordinate 14,935,044 downwards.
TTTATAATCAGTAAGAGTCAAATTTAGGATCTGCTTTTAGGCATTATTGGGTGGATTATCTTCGTGACTGATATCTTTGTTACTCCATATTTGATCATTATATTAATATATTTAAGATTGTGGGAAAACGATTTGTTAATTTTTTTTGTAGCATTTTGACATATTTTTTGCCTTTTAACTATTTATATGAAATTAATCAGATTTATAATTGAGACGGCTAATTCTGAGGCATTATCCATATTAAATTGTTAGACTTGTTTGTGTTTACGACTTTACGTTGCCTCATTGCTCGATATGTGCAAAAGAGGCATGTGTTCCTTTCTATAATCGAATAAAACTTTAACTTATTTGATAAAATTAGTACAGCTGGTCAATTTAATCCATGACATTATTAAGAAAGAAATATAGTATTTAATTTTGACAGTTATCAGTTGACTTAGTCATTGACGTTGTAAAAAAAGCATTTTAATATTTGTCTTTGGATAAATTTGGTTCCATATTTTGGTGCGCATTAGCTAACTTTAATCTATTTGGTTCTTAATGTCAAGGGCCAACTTGATTAATTGATGGTGTTAAGGTCCAAATTGATCGGTAGTATTAATATCGGGATAAAGCATATTCACAGATGTTAACTTGAAGGCCTATTTGTTATTTATTTATTTGTAATATGATGGATTAAATTAACTGAGAATGTCAACTTTTTGGACTAAATTTTTTAATCATTTTTTGGAAATATGCAAATTATATTAAGATGTAATTCGTTGCGGCAGGACAATTGTGAGTTTTTTTATTTTATAATAAGCCCCTGCTGACTACTAAAATTACATAATTTATAAAAAAATATTTTATAAATATCTTATTTTTATAATTCATGTCGTTTATTAATCTTTATTTGAATTAAAATATAGTCAATAAATTAATATATATGTATATGCAAGTTAATTTTTCTGAGTTAAATGAGTTTTCCCAAAAGTTCTCTTCACAAAAATTGGATTGGGTTTCAATTTCTTATTTCAGACTCTTAAACTTGTTCTGCTCTTAGCAAGGTGGAGACAAAAATGGTTAAACTTTTCTCTGACATGCTCTGTTGCCCTCGCTAAAGAGAAGGTTAATTAAAAAAGTAAATAACTGGATTTCACTTTGTATATAATTTACCAAACTTTGATCATATATTTTAATTTACTAGAATAAGTGATGTGAAGTATAAAAATGTTAAAAAAAAAGAATTTGTATATTGATTTATGAATATATAAAAGTATTAAAATAGTTATTTAAAAAATAAATAAATATTTATTTATGAATTATTAAATAGTAATTTCTAGAGTATTATAAATTAAATTGTAGTTTAATTTTGATTATATATTGTAGTTTGTTACATTAATCATTCAATGTTAATTTAAATGTTGTTATTACCTTTGTTAAAATATACTACATTTTATAGTACAATAGGGTTTTAGAAGATTTATTATTGAATTTGTTAGTTATTTTTTTATTAATAGAACGACAAAATTTTTGTACTAGATATATTAAATTGAACTATTATTTGAATGATGACATTAATTGTTATTAGTGTTTAAATTTTTAGATTATGGTTAGAACCAGAAGATTGTGTTGGACTTTAGGCAAATTTTTAGGAAGAGCCTAAGGGAGACAAATTAGTGGTAATGTGGAAGAAGCCCTTCAATGTCAAAGGCCGACAGCAACTGCTCGTAGACAATGGGCAGTTACAACTGTTGCTGAGGATGTTGATCATACTGCTAACGAGGTTCATGAGGAGCCTCAAGAGCCAGTTATTGATGATGTATGTGCTAATACACAAGGTTTTTCAAGCGGGCCCCAAGATACATCAGTGTTAACAAATTAGGTTTATCATGTGGTAGCCAGAGTTTGGGCAGGAGAAGTAGTTATTTGTTGAATTATATAATATTTAAATTTGTATTTATCATTTAACCCGTACTAATTAATTTTAAATTTTTTTAGGAACGTACTGAGTTAAAGTTGGCCTCTCATGAGAGGAAGGTAGAGAAATTTGGAAGGTCTACACTTGAGATTGAAGGCATAGTGGCTGCTACATGATTAAGTTCTCTAATTATATGTTCGTTTGACATTGGTGACAAGGGACTTATATCTACTTTTTGTGGAGAGGTGGCACAAGGAAACTAGTAGTTTCCATCTACCGGTAGGAGAGGTCACTATAATCCTCGATGATATGGCATCCTTGTTACATCTGCCCCGTTATAGGCGCCTTCTATACCTTCGATGCTCTTGATGTAGATCAAGTTGTGGACTTGTTAGTTGAGTTGCTTGAATTCAGTACACAAGAAGCAAAAAATGAGACATTTCAATGCAGAGGGGCATATGTTCACCTAGCCTAGCTGCTAGACATTTATCATAACAAATGTGACGCAAGATAGTGGACTCTAGAAGCTCAAGCATATTTATTGCATCTAGTAGGTTGCACACTCTTTGCTAATAAGAGTGTCACACACATTAGTGTGATATTCTTGGACGCATTTTGTGACCCTAGACAATCTGAAAGCTATTCATGGGGAGCGACTATACTGGTGCATATGTATGGCAATTTAAATGATGTGACAAAGAATCTTACAGGATAAATCACTCTATTACAGGTAATTATAATTTCTTTTACCTCCCGTTATTAATTTTATAGTTTATATTTACTATTGATTAGAAACTTTATTTGTTTTTTAAATATGTGCAGTGTTGGATCTACGAGCATTTCCCTACAATTGCTTTCATTATTGTTGATGAGGATTATCATGAAAGGAAACCACGTGCTTGTTGATGGAAGTCTAGAAAGGCATTACCAGTGTCGATGTATCGTAAGTACTTGGATAGGTTGACGTTAGATGTTGTATGCTGGATTCCTTATGATGACCACTGTTCATTTATGTGCGACAGTTTGGTTATGTGCAGACCATTCCTCCACACATTGTTGCTCCATCCTTGTCTATAGAAGAGATTGATGATAGATGGCTTCAGTTTTCAGAATATCTTGCACCGGTTGGACAGATTTGTAGTGCTCCTGGACAGTGTTCACCAGACTACATGGAACGGTTCTATAGGATATCTCACCCCTTCATGAGTTTGACACAACCTAGGGAGCCTCCTGGAAATTCACCCGTGGTGCATGATGATACATTTATTGTACCAGATCCTCCTCAGCAAGTCATCGATGCAGCAGCTACACTAGAACCACCTGCACCTACACTTGCAGCTGCTGATGTAGATATGCCTCGACGTGTAGTGGTATAATATTATTTCAATTCACTCTTAGTGATTTTTTGTGTCATGCTTTCAATAATTATTTTTTACTTTGTTGTCAATGTCGTAGGACGCTTACCAAAGGATAGCAAAAAGTTTGGAACACATGATCAACATGAGAATTGTTATTGTTGGAACTGAAGCATACACTCTGACCCAACATTGTCTAAGATTGGCCAGGGGTGCCATTGAGCAACATAATGTTTATGTTCGGTCAAGACGAAGGAGGGATACACAGGACACATGAAGATAGTTGGGATTGATTAAGTAGTATAGGATATATGTATGCAATATGACTGAACAGTGTTTAATATTTGCTATTATTTGACAAACTACGTATGTTATCACTAAGGTTTTAATTTGCATTTATGTAGTATTCGACTATTAAATTCTTCAGCTAAATAAATTATGTTAAACCTTAATCCCTAAAACGAGTAAAATCTAAACCATAATGCCATAAGCCCTAACCCATAAACCATAAACTGACTATGCCATAAACTCTAAACTTAGTAACCCTAAAACCTAACACTAAAAAAATCAACTCTAAACCCAATACTATGTAAACCATAAACCCTAAATCCTAATCCCTATAATAAGTAAACCCTATACCATACACTAAGTAAAATATAAAACCTTACAACAAACAAACTAAACCCTAAACCCTAAAACCCTAAACCCCATAATTATTTCTTCCTTTTATGTTTGGTAAAACTGCCTTTTGTCTGATATGAATATTCACATAGTTGATGAATACGTAAAAGAAATAATTATATGAATGTCCATTGAAAGACATTTTAATTACCACATTACATGACTTATTCATGTTTGTTTCACAAGTATGTAAGTTACAAGCATTGCCCTAACAATAACAAAATGTTCAATCTTCTCCTAAATTAACAAAGTGTGTGGTTAACTTGAACAAAATAATTGTCATACATTCAAATGGGCATATACCTGTTGCATAGGCATATACACATTCAAATGGGATGATCATTATTTTACCTGAACAAAATAATTTTCATACACATGACCAATACATATAACACGATGTATAGAAGAATCTCTTGTTGGTTGACTTCTAAGAGGAAAAAATGTCATGCCTTTGTGTTAGAGATAGGGGGAGCAACATGAACAACATGAAGACTAAAGCTTGGAGCTTGGAGAAAATCATGAAGATGTTTTGTCTTTTACATGCCCAATTCCCTTGAGTGGCTTTTGTATTGGTTGTTATATTGAATGTATCTTAGTCCATATCATATCTTTTGTGCATTATGCATCATCATGAGTAAGTGGGGAGAAAAAAATTCTAAGTTACAAAAGTTTCTTCAGAAGGAAAAACTCTTTGTTTTAATCGATTACAGCCTTATCATAATTGATTACACAAGTTGTCTGAAGCTTGTAGAGTTATGTCTCATATTAATCGATTACAGCCTTATCATAATCGATTACACAATTGTTTTTGAGAAAATGATTGATTTATTCAGGAGTTTCTTCTTTAATCAATTACCATGTGATATAATTGATTACTTCTCTTTCTATAAGTGTTTCAGAATTGGACAAGAACACTTTAATCTATTACTTTGGATATCTAATCGATTACATTGTTCTTGAGTTATTTCTAGGTTTTAGGAAGAGCACTTTAATCGATTAAAAAGATAATCTAATTGATTACTTCATTGAATTAATTGATTACCTTGTTGATTTAATCTATTACAGGTGGTTATAATTGTTTTCTCTATAAATAACCAGCTTGTGTTCTCTTCATAATACAATGAAATAAGCTTCAGAATGAGCTAAGATCATGTGTTGTTATTAGTTAAAGAAAGAAGAGAAAAAAGTGCTTAGAAAGAGTAACTCACACCTACAAATCTTTTGATTGTGAAGATCTTTTGTGATAAGTGAGTTGTGTCACTTTCTTGAGTTCAAGAAGAACACCTCTTTAGTCAAGCAAGCTTTTGTGGAAAGGATTGATCAGGTTGTGTCTATCTTTACTCTTGGTTTTCGTGTACGGTTTTACATAGTTTTTTGTTTGTGCATGAATGGGCTCAAAACAAATCACTTTCAAAGAGGGTGCATTTTTGAATCGACCTCATTTGTTTGAGGGTGAACATTTTTCTTTTTGGAAAAAGAGAATGAATTTTTTTTAAACAAATTATCCCAGTGCATGGAATGCCACTATTAAAGGTCCTTTCATTCCTATAAACAAATAAATGGTGAATTAGTACCTAAAGAATGGGATGAGATGAAGGATGACGAGAAAATAAAAGTGCAAAATGATCAAAAAGCTAAAAACATTTAAACTTCTGGTTTATCTTCGGGTGAATTCTTTCGTACTGCAAGGTGCAAAAGTGCAAAGGAAAATTGGAATATGCCTGAAGTCACTCATGAAGACATAGTGAATGTGAAAAGAGCAAGAAAGCACACTCTTGTATCCAAATATGAAGCGTTTCAAATGAAAAATGGAGAAACCATTTCAAAACTTCAAACAAGATTCACTCATATTGTGAACCATCTCCTTGGTCTAGGAAAAACGTTTGAAGATAAAGAGCTGAACATCAAGATCCTCAATTGTCTTACAAGAACTTGGGTGTGAAAGATTACAACAATCAAGGAATCCAAGAATTTAGCTACAATGACGATGGAAGCTCTCTTTGGTAAATTGCTTGCATATGAACATGAACTAATTCAACAATCTTATGCAAAAGAAACAGAAAAGAAAAGAAAAGAAAATGGATTACACTGAAAGTAAACTCCTCAAAGGAACATTACAAGGATAGTTCCTGCAGTGAGGAAGATGCAAATAATTTCAATTTGATGGTAAGAAAATTTGGAAAATTTCTCAAGAAGTCCAAAGATAGAAAATTCCCTAAATCCTCCAAGAAGATTGAGAACAACAACAACTTCACATGCTTCGAATGCGGTAAGCAAGGTCATATCAAATTTGAGTGTCTTATCTACCTTAGAACACATGTTGTAGAGAATAAAGGAAAGAAGGACAAAAAACAAAATAAATCCTATATAGCTTGGGAAGATAATGCGTCAACAACCTCTAACTCATCAGTCATTGAAGAAACTAAGGTAAATCCTGAATTTGAAGAAGTTTTGGAAGCATTTAATGAAATTGATGCAATCCTCCCTAGGAAGGGACTAGTTACCAGAGCCATGAGCAAGAGGCTCCAAGAGGATTGGGCTAGAGCTCTTGAAGAAGGCCCGAGGGTTCTCATGAACCTCAGGGTAGATTTTTGAGCCCATGGGCCAAGGTTGGGTCCACTTATCTTTGTAGATATTAGATTAGGATTTCATTATTTTTTTGTCTTTGTATTTAGGGCTCCATAATGTAGGTAGGGTATCCTAGAAATATAGGATTTTTCAGCCCTTGTATTTTAGGGCACCTAGACTAGTTTTTGTATTAGGGGTAGTTTTGTAATTTCACATGCACTAAGTGAATATTTGATGTGTGTGTTGGGAAATAAATTTAATTGAATTGGTAGAAGCCCAATCCAATTAAATTTTAGAGGGGGAGGTGAGCATTTGCTTACTACACCCCATTGCCACATCATATAGTTACACTTTGTGCATGTCCTTCATGCTTTACATGTCTCATGATACCTAAGCACACTTAGTGGAGAATCTTGGAATTGATCTTGGATTAGTGGGTTGAACCATAACTGAAATTTACTAATTATAATTAGTGAAATTTTGGCTCCAAAATTTGGCTCCACAAATTCAATTTCAAATTCAAGTGAAATTTGAATTGAAATTCAAGTGAAATTTGAATTGAAATTCAAATTTCCCTCCAATTTTGTGTGACACTTAGGCTATAAATAGAGGTCATGTGTGTGCATTTTTTCAACTTTGATCATTTGAGAATTAAAATTCAAAGTTCAGACTTCTTTAGAGGCACTAAATTTCGTGCTCTTCTCTTGCTCTCCCTTCATTCATCTTCTTCTACCTTCAAGCTCTTACCCATGGCTTCCTATGGGGGTGAGCTTCTTCTAGGCTCATCTTCTACTTGAAGTGGCGTCTCCATTCATCTTTCTCCTTCTCCATTCTGCTGCAATCAGACCTCAAGAAGCAAAGGAATCCATTGATGAAGAAGATCCAAGGCCTAGAAGCTCCACATGGAGCTACATCAGAAATGCATCAAGAAGCTCTATGTCTTGCCTATTTTGAACAAAAAGCTGAAAAGTGATTTCAAATTGCTTACACTAAATTGGCTTCAACACAAAGTGAGATAGATAAATTGAAGCAAGAAAATGAAAAACTTGTTTCAAACTATAAAGCCACTAGTTGTGATTGTACCTCTATTTCTTTTAACATGGATGATTACAAGTCTTTGCAAACTAAATTTGAAAATATAAAAAAGGATCACTATGCTGAACGTATGAAGTTGCAAATTGATTTTTTCTATCTTAAAGATATGTTTGGAAAATTAAACAAAGGAAAGAGTGATCTTAATCACTTGCTCAACGTGCAAAAGCATACTACAGATAAGACTGGTTTATGGCATCTTAGGATTGCACACATAAATATGCATCATCTTAATCATCTAGTTAGGAAAGACTTAGTAATTGGTCTTCCAAAACTTAAGTTTGAGAAAAATAAATTGTGTGAAGCTTGTAAAAAAGGAAAGCAAGTTAAAAACTCCTTTCAAAGTAAAAATGTTGTTTCTACTTCAAAACCCCTTGAACTTTTTCACATTGATTTATTTGGTCCCTCTAGAACTGAGTTTAGGTGGAAATTACTATGGCTTAGTTATAGTAGATGATTACTCAAGGTTCACATGGACTTTGGTTTTGAAAACCAAAGATGAAGCTTTTGATGCTTTTCGCAAACTTGCCAAGGTGATTCAAAATGAGAAATGTCTCAACATTGTTTCACTTAGAAGTGATCATGGAGGTGAATTTCAAAATGAGTCTTTTGAAAACTTTTATGAAGAAAATGGAATTCACCTCAATTTTTCTACCCCAAGAGCACCTCAACAAAATGGTGTTGTGGAGAGGAAAAATAGATTCCTTGAAGAAGGTGCAAGAACCCTTTTACATGAAACAAAGTTGCCTAAGTACTTTTGGGCTGATGTTGTACATACTATTTGCTATACTTTGAACAGAGTTTTATTAGACCTATTTTAAAGAAAATTCCTCATGAACTATATAAAGGAAGAAAACTGAATATTTCTCACCTAAGAGTTTTTGGTTGCAAATGTTTTGTTATAAACAACGGTAAAGACTCTCTTGGAAAATTTAAAGAAAAGGTCAATGAGGTTATTTTTCTTAGTTATTCATTGCATAGTAAAGCATATAGAGTATTCAATAAGAGAACTCTAAGCGTTGAAGAATTTGTTCATGTAGTATGTGATGAAATTAACTCTATTGTTTAAGATATTTTTTTTAGAAGAAGAAGATACAGGTTTTCAAGAAAAGGATTCTACTCTTGAAGATGACATCATGTCTAAAGAACTTGAACAAAGAAAAGAGATCTCAACTAAAATGCCTAAGGAATTTCCTAGAGAATGGAGAACTGAGAAAGACCTCTCCTTGGATAACATAATTGGAGAAATCTCAAAGGGTGTCTCTTCTCGTTCTAGACTCAAGGTTTTGTGTAAAAACATGGCTTTTGTTTCTCAGGTTGATCGAGGGAATATTAATGAAGCTTTGCGTGATGAACTTTGGTTGATGGCAATTCATGAAGAGCTAAATCATTTTAAGAGAAATGAAGTGTAGGACTTTCCTAAACCAACCTCTCACAAGTCAATCGGAACCAAGTGGTTGTTTCGAAATAAACTTGATGAATTTGGCACCATAGTAAGGAATAAAGAAAGATTGGTTGCAAAAGGTTACAACCAAGAAGAAGGAATTGACTTTGATGAAACATGCATTCCAATTGCAAGGTTAGAAGCCATAAGACTGCTGCTTGCATTTGCATGCATCATGGTTTTCAGACTTTTTTAGATGGATGTGAAGATTGTCTTCCTCAATGGTCTCATTGAAGAAAAAGTATATGTAGATCAACCATCAGGTTTTGTAGACTATGAACATCCTAACCATGTCTATAGACTGAAAAAGGCTTTGTATGGTTTGAAACAAGCACCAAGGTCATGGTATGATAGATTGAAAAGTTTTCTAATTGAGCAATCTTTCACTAGAGGCCAAGTTGACAAAACATTGTTTATTAAGAAAGTAAACAGTGATTTGTTAATTGTTCAAATATATGTTGATGATATTATATTTAGTGCTACTAACAAAATTTTGTGTAAGAAATTTTCCAATCGTATGCTGAAAGAATTTGAGATGTCTATGATGGGAGAGTTGAACTTTTTTCTTGGACTCCAAGTCAAGCAGCTAAAACATGGAGCCTTCCTTAGTCAAACCAAATGTTGTACAGAACTAGTTAAGAAATTTGGTATAAAAAATGTAAAGAGGCATCTACTCCAATGACAATTTCAACCTACCTTGACTTAGATGAGAAAGGTAAATCAGTGGATGAGTCAAGATATAGAGTTATGATTGAATCACTTTTGTACTTAATTGCAAGTAGACCAGATATCATGCTTAGCATTTGCTTGTGTGCAAGGTATCAAGCTAATCCTAAGGAATCTCACTTAATGGCTATCAAAAGGATCTTTAAGTACCCTAAGGGAACAACCAATGTATGTTTGTGGTATCCCAAGGGTACCTCCTTAAATCTAACTGACTTTTCATATTCTGATTTTGGAGGTTGCGAATTAGATAGAAAAAGCACAAGTGGGACGTGCCACCTATCGGGAAGCTCTCTTGTGTCTTAGAATTGCAAGAAACAAGCTTGTGTAGCACTTTCCACTGCAGAAGCTGAGTATATTGCACCTGGAAGTTGTTGTGCTCAGAGTCTCTGGATGAAGCAATAACTTCAAGACTTTGGGGTAAACCTTGATCACATTCCTCTAAAATGTGACAACACAAGTGCGATCAATATAACTAAAAATCTTGTCATGCATTCTAGGACTAAACACATAGAAATAAGACATCATTTTCTTAGAGATCATATTTTAAAAGGTGATTGTTGCATTGAGTTAGTAGATAGTGAGCATCAACTAGCAGAAATATTCAATAAACCACTTGTTAAAGATAGGTTCTTCATTAGAAATGAACTAGGTATCTTAAATGGATCTAGCATAGAATGACATTTTGTTTAATGCACATTATCTGTTGCATATTGCATTTTATATCTCTTGATTTCTCTTTATGTGTCTTAGTTTGTTGATATGTGTGTTTAATCATTTGTTTTTCAGAAAAATCACATGCTTTCCTTGGTTATTTTGTGATTTTTTTCTGTTTTAATCGTTGAAGGCATGCTAGAATAGGTGCTTCTAGTTTGGGCCAATGGTAGGTTTCTCTTAGGCTCTTATTCACAAAGGACCCTAGTGTTGGGTGCCTAAGTCTTTTTTTTTCAGGGTGGGAATCATAGATTGGTTATGATTGCTTGTAAGGATTCTATATGCATAGTGAAAATCTAATTCGGGTTTTAAATTAGATAATTGGATTAGCTTCTCTAGTGATAGAGAGTGAACCAGTATTAAAAGGTTGTGTACTTCTTCTCTTGATATGATATTTATCTCTCATTCTAGTCTTAATCAGTTTTCTAAAAGGTTCCAGAATATATCTTTGTGAAATAAAGAACTTTAATGAAGGATCTCGTGTAAAGTGTGTATAGGTTAAGTATTGATTGAGTTTGATTTCTGAAAATTTTTATGATATGATCCGTACAAAAGAAGTTTTTGTAACTCTGGTTTTAAAAGTTCATTTTGTTTTGAAAACCAATTCAACCACCCTTGGTTTGTTGAGTACCATCATCTTTTTCACTTTGTTGGAGAGAAAGATAAACAAGGATGACATTATACCTTGATGCAATCACATAATCCATGTTGGTTATAATCATCCACTTATCCATGGTAACCTGCACGTAACAATTTTAATTAGTATTATTTACATAAATTAATCCATCAAAACATAACAAAAACTTATATACCATGGATAATCCATCAACAAGTAGCGACCGCTTTAAATCTTCATATTTGTCTATGCCACCAAGTAGGTTCATATACTCATCAGACCACTTTGCAAGTTTTTTCAGCAAATGGTTAAGAACCAAAGACCATGAATCTTCACCCATACTTAATAAGGCAGCAATTGCAGGATATCCACAATTACCATCATCTTTGACATGAACAATGTTTTCAATGAAATCATGAATGCATGGATGAAATTGATCCAACATGGGCATCTTCCTTTTTGGTTTTGGTTGTTCAGATGATGATGCAGTCCGTTTCACTGAAGAATTGCTATTTTACACAAAATGTAAAACATACACATACTCCCACTAAGACAAATAGAATTTAGATAAAGGTAGGCAATTTCCCAAAGTTTACTCTTTAGAGTCACTTTTCCACATACATCAAGCTCTTCAAACTGCTTCGATATAGCTTCCATCTCTTCGGTTATGGTGACTTCCAGCTCAAATAAACCTAGGTCTGAAAAACTTGGTCTCTTCCAAAACATATGGATTGTGTCAAGTGGTATGCTACCAACAACATATCTAGCTAACTCATATGCACATGGAAGATCATGAGTAGTCCTCATTATACATCCACAACGAGAACTGTCAATGCCAACATAATTTACACGCTCAAACTCAGGAGCAATCTGGTTTAACACATACCTTGATACCATGCCAAGTAGTTTCTTGTATAAGGTAACTTTAAAAACATGTACAACCACAGTGTACTTGTCTCAAAAGATGTTGTCGCAACCTACCCTTCGGCGGGAGGGCAACGGGGGGCACACGGGTGCATCATCCAAGGGAGGAAGGCGCGCGGAGTCACCACCAACGTTTATTCGAGGAAAATATCGGAAAAACCGAACATGTGATCTACGAACTTTAATTGTGAAAGGTTCGGGAGTTGTTTTTACGCACGGGGAAGGTATTAGCACCCCACGCGTCCGTCACAAGGGACGACTTCCTTCAATCAAGTGTGCAAAGATGACTTCAAAACTACGTATTTTCCCTTTTTATGTTTTTATGTATTTTTCCTTTTTATGTATTTTTAGATTTTTATGGGCCTTTTGTATTTTTTATCTTTCTGTGTTTTTTATGTTTTTATGCCTTTTTGTGCCTTTTTATGCTTTTTACTTTATTGTGGTCGACAAGGGTGTTTCCCTCGCTCTTACGTATTCCTCAATTGCGATGAGGAAATCAGACCTACGTAGTTCTTTCAGAACTAAACGCTGGTTAAGTTGTTTTTATCTTTTTTTCGCAAGATAGATTTTAATTGAACAAAGGTCATTTAAGGCGTTGGACCATTAAACGATTTTTGATTTTGAAAGGAGTGAAATGTTAAGGCGTTGGACCATTAACGATCTCTTGTTTTTGAAAGGAGAGAAACGTTAAGACGATGGACCATTAACGATCTCTTGGGGGGTGGTCGACAAAAGCGGGGCTTTTGCTCCTACGTATCCTCAATTGCGATGAGGAACTCAAACCTATGTGGTTCTTGCCAAAAAGCGGTAAAGTTATATGTTGATTTTATGCTTTTGAACGGTCCATGTTAACCGATAAAGGAAAGATATTTTGATTATTTTATTATATTTTTTCAAAGATATTTTGATTATTATATTTTATTATTTTCAAAGATATTTTGATTATTTTATTATTATTTTAGCCTTTTTTATATTTAACCGAAGTTACAACGTGAACGATCGATTGAATTTTATTTTAATACTGTTTAAACGAGATTACAACACAAATGATCGGTTGAAATTCATTTTATCAATTATTAGGCGAGATAACGGCTTAAATGAACGGTAAAAAGCTCATTAAAAGCGGAAGAAAAGAAAATCGAAAGTGAATGAGATGAAGATGAAAGCAAACAAAACAAGAAATGAGTTGAAAGTCTCGGATTCGAACACTTACCGGTTGAAGACCAAAGAACGGTGAAGAACGGCGGAAAATCTTCACGAATTTGCTCACGGAAACGTCTCGAAAGCGTTACGAAAGTACCTCGGCTTGGATTTTCTTAATGGAAACACGTTTTTCACCCAAAACAGATGAATGCATAGCATAGGGGCCAGAGATCCTTGAAACTCAGCCTCCTCCCCCTATTTATAGGAGAAATGGGGAGGTGCTTGCTGCCCAGAGGCTTCTTGAGGAAGATTTCTGATCACACCCCAATTACTAAGTTCACCCCCCCTTTTCATACTTTACGGAAAAGTTATGGAAGCCTTATGGGAGCATTTTGGACTTGATTTTCCTCTTTTTTCTCTTCCCTTTCACCAGTATTAAGTGAAATATGTTAACCCAAGATTTCCAGAAATTTTACAGAAGCCTTACGGATGCCCCAGATGCCATTTTTTTTAACAAAATGGAGGTGGTTGCCGCCCAGAAGCTTCTTGAGGAAGATTCCTGAATGCACCCCATAATTGATAAGTTCAGCCCCCCCCCCCTTCTAGAATTTTTTGTATGAAGTTTCCTAAGTGCACCCCCATGTTTGATAAGTTCACCCCCCACTTTTGTGTTTTTGGCTGTTTTCTTTCCGAAACGTCCCAGAACTTTACGGATTCCATGGCAATGGGTATTCAACATTTTGAAGTGGTCAAACGGAGGTCGCATGCCGACAAACAATGGTCCCCAGACGAAATTAGGATATGACAGTTGCCCCTTTTTACTTATCTTTTATTGGAGATAAAAGGGAAATAAAGATAAGACACTAATTTCGTTCGAGCTAAATCTTTACCCGACCGGCCACTACCGCAAATCCAAGCAGTAAAACCCGTGAAGGCATGAAGACATTGAAATTCCTTCTTTTCTCGTTTAATTCATTTTCATTTTCACTCTTTTTTTATTTTTTTAAAAGCGTACAAACAAAGGACGTCGAGTCCTATGAAGCACAGGGGAAAAAGATATTGAAGTTTTTGAGGTGAAGACATTGTTGTCTTCGAAATGCAAATAAAGACATTGTCACCTTTTGAAGGCATGCAATGACTGAAGACATTGTTGTTTTTGAAATGTAGATGAGAACATTGTCGCCTTTGAAGGCATGCAATGACTAAAGACATTGTCGTCTTCAAAATGTAAATGATGGTCATTGTCGCCTTTTGAAGGCATGCAATGCCTGAAGACATTTTTGTCTTCAAAATGTGTGTGGATTACCGTATAGGGCGTCTTCGCATGTTACCTGACTTCTCACAGGTCGGGGTAGCATAAATGTGTGTACGGATAACCCTTGGGTGTCTTCGCATGTCACCCGATTCTCACAAGTCGAGGTAACATATTTGTGTGTGTGGGTGTACAGATAACCCTTGGGTATCTCTGCATGCTACCTGACTTCTCACAGGTCGGGGTAGCAGAACTGTGTGTGTACGGATAACTGTTGGGTATATCCGCCTGCCCCTTACGCATGGGTCAGGATTAACATATGTTGTGTTTGTATGGATAACCACTCGGGGTATTTTCACCTGCCACCTGACGCATGGGTCAGGATTAGCGGATGTTATCTTTGTACGGATAATCACTTGGGTATATCCGCCTGCCACCTGACGCATGGATCAGGATCAGCAGATGTTGTCTTTGTACGGATCTGCCTATCACCTGATGCATGGGTCAGGATTAGCAGATGTTGTCTTTGTATGGATAATCACTTGGGTATATCCTCCTGCCACCTGACGCATGGATCAGGATCAACAGATGTTGTCTTTGTATGGATAATCACTTGGGTATATCCGCCTGCCACCTGACGCATGGGTCAGGATCAACAAATGTTATCTTTGTACAAATAATCACTTGGGTATATCTGCCTGCCACCTGACGCATGGGTCAGGATCAGCAGATGTTGTGAGACCAAAAGAGTCTCGGCCGGAAGATGCTAACATCTCCGGAAATGGTGCAAATGACCACATTGGTCTCTGCTTGTCAATCGGGCTTGGGGTCTCCAAATGACGAGGTGTAGATAATCGTAAGGCGTCTCCGCGTGCTATCGGACTCACTGGTTATGATAACAGGATAGGGTGGTCGATAAAAGCGGGGTTTTTGCTCCTACGTATCCTCAATTTGAGATGAGGAACTCAGACTTACGTAGTTTTTGCTAGCAGCGTGAGACTAAAATGGTCTCGACGTTCTTTCACTAAAATGTAAACATGCTTTAGTAAAGAAACAAAAACCTCCAACTGGTCAGAGCAATATACAATTTTTGGAGAAAAACAATGTGTCTATTGGGGAAGGAGAGTATGCTGATAAAATTTTCCCATAACCACAAATGAGATTTTGGATGTTAGCGTTTCATTTCTAAACGACCATTTAGAGGAAACACCGAGTCCAACTAAAATAGAAAGAAACCACTCAAAGTGTATCAATCTCACACAGGCAAGTGTTTTATCCTAATTCCGAACCATAGATATGTCATGACTTCACTTTGCAAATCATTTCCTATCAAATCAAAGATTACATGTGTGATCATGGATCAATAGGACCTTTTTGGGAATAGTGTTTTTGGTGGGAAATTTGGCTCGGAGTGTTTTGGTCTTTCCCTTTTCTGTTTTTGTTTAGTGCGGGGTGAGAAAGTTGCTAGTGCACAGGATTTTGGTCGACAACCAAAGGGAGAGGACCACTTCAAGTCATGGTTTCCTTTCTTTCCTTATTTGGTTGTGGCTATTCTATATTGTTTGGATATTTGTCTGGTCCAAAGACCCTTATGTATAATTCTTTCATTTTCTTCCGATCTTTGATCAGGGATTTTCTTTTTCCCTTTGTTTTCTTTCGATCTTTGACCGGGAACTTTCTTTTTCTTTTGTTTTCTTCCGATCTTTGATCGGGAACTTTTTTCTTTTTTGTTTTCTTCCGATCTTTGATTGGGAACTTTCTTTTTCTTTTTTTTTTGTTTTCTTCCGAGGGCGAGGATGGAAATTCTCATCCCAGGTCAAGGTTTATGGTGAGTTGGGATTTTGGCGCAAAGCTTGTAGAACGGCTGGACATGATATATGTTAGGGTGTTGATTTGGCCAGTGGTTCAGGGATAAAGGAATGTCCCACATTATTTCCATGACACGCGTGCAACAATGATGATTAAGAAATTTTAAGCAAAACTGGTCATGCATGCACCTATGTGGACACTCAAGCATCAAGTTTTTATGGTCATGTGACACTAGGGCTTAGGATTCATTTTCCCTATTTAAGTCAACCCAATGTTTCCAAAACATGCTATTTTATCAATTCATGCATCCATCCATCTGAGTCCATTTTGGGCTTTTGGGAAAATCTTCACAGCATTCACCCTTCAAGTGCGTACACATTTTTTTTCAAAAACCTTGTGTTCTGAATGGCAAGTTCATTTCCTTTCAAAAGCATGTTGGCTTTTTAGCTAACCAATTTTATTTTTATTTTGTTTTTTTTATGAGGTATTTTGCTACCTAAACACATATACATTTTTGTGAGGCATTTTGCTACCAAACATATTCAAAGTATTTTTGCTACCTAAACATATACATATTTAGTGTGAGGTATCTTTGCTACCTAAACATATACATACATATTCAAAGCATTTTTGCTACCTAAACATATACATATTTTGTGTGAGGCATCTTTGCTACCCAAACATATACATACATATTCAAAGCATTTTTGCTACCCAAACATATACATATATATATTTTTTGTGAGGTATTACTACCTTCCCAGTTTGTGCTTGTTTATTTAAGCTCCTAGGATTATAAGCAACTAGGCGTGTTCAACCGTGGCTTAAGAAAGATAAGTGAACAAAATAGCAAGCAAAAATTCAAAAGGTACTAGGTTGCCTCCTAGTAGTGCTTCTTTAACTTCTTGAGTCAGACGCGTGATGACTTATCGGTCCCAGGACTAGTACTTGCTCGTACCTGCCCGGATGGTTGGTCGCCTGCTGGTCGGCCATATGTCGTAGGCCATGCTCCAGCCTTTGTAGATGAGCTGAGGTGGACTCAGGAGGTGGTGGCGGTGCGTCTGTTGCCTGCTGCTGGCCATCCCCAGGCTGCTGTGGTGCCTCGCCCTGCGCTTCCCTGGGGGCGTGGTACTTCTTGATGAAAACCCTGTTAATATGGGGCTTAATGACCTTGTTGGGGGCGACGAGCACTCCGTAGAACTGACAGAGGCCCATAATCAGAGCTGGAAACCCCAGGACCCTGTTGGACTTCTTCGGGTCCACTATGTGTCTTGTGGGCACGATCCCTGCAAATAGTAGATGGCATCAGAAATCAGTTGAGGCACGTGTATAGTTACCTATGTCATGATGGCATAAACCAGCTGACACTTCGGCAGGGGGAGATCAGAGTCATGGTCGCTGGGCAGAATGTTTCTAAGTAGCAACATCATCCATATCTGCGTAAGAGTGGTCATGTTGGTGCACAGGATCCGTACTCGTCTCCTTGCTGTGGTCTGAGCGAAATCTTGCCCCGGTATGCATAGTAGCTATGCGATAGCCTCCTCGTCGAAGCTGGAGACCTACTCCTCCTCTGGTTGTGCTCGCACAGTTGGCCCTCCTCTGAGATCAAGGGGGTGGCCTAGGAACTGATAAAAGGAAACTACCGGCCCCTCACCCGGGAGTGCAAGTTTTGGTTAAGCATTAAAGGCAGAGGACCTTGAGTTCCCTGAAGGCGTGGATGTGGAGCCCTCTGAAAGCGAGGACATGTAGCCCACTGAAGGCGAGGGCATGCAGTCCTAGAAGGCGAGGATGTGTAGTCCTCTAAAGGCGAGGACATGTATCCCTGTAAAGGCGAGGACGAATAGTCCTCTAAAGGCGAGAACGTGCAATCCTCTGAAGGTGAGGATGTGTAATCCTCTGAAGGCGAGGGCATGTAGCCCTCTTGAGGCGAGGACGTGCAGTTCTCTGAAGGCGAGGACGTGCAGCCCTCTGAAGGCGAGGGCATGCAGCCCTTTGAAGGCGAGGACGTGTAGCCCTCTGAAGGGGAGGACGTGCAACCCTCTTAAGGCGAGGACATGCAGTCCTCTAAAGGCGAAGGCGTGCAGCCCTCTAAAGGCAGTAGGTACTAGTACCCAAGGGTCCACCCTTATGAGAAAGCAAGAGATTTCCTCATCGAGAGGGCCGGTCATCCCAAATTCAAAAGATTGGACATTAGATGCAGGAAATCTATGCAGTTAACATGATTATTAGGGATGCAGATGCATGCAACCTTTGTCTTGAAATGCAGTAAATGCAGACTTCATATGCAACAATGCAATGTAATGGAAAGTTGTACAATGTTCATGACATTCTTTCCCTATTTTGTGATTTGATTTTGATTTGATTTTTTGGAAGACACAGATTAATTGTCCTTTTGAAAGAGGTGATAATTCATGCAACCTCCTTCTATCTTTGCAAATCTCTTTGGGAACTCCCTCAAAGTGTATGTCCTGTTTGACTTACTCACTTGACAATTTTGGAGTGACGGCGATGGAGTCGTTTAATCAATCCACTGAAATCCCAGGGTTTTTCACTCCCTTTTTTTTTTTGTTTAAAAACATCGACGGGTGAGAACTTTTGACCTGCCCCCATCTTTCGACAATACATCTTTAGATGGTTCTTGGGGCAAGTAGTCCCCTTGTACTTGTCAAAGTCCGACACCTTGAACTTGGGAGGGGTGACGATATTGGGTACTAGGAACAACTCTTCTAGGTTAGCAAAGACATAATCTCTGCCTCCTTCAATGGCCTTGAGCCTTTCCTCTAGATGATCCAACTTTCCCATTTCTGCCAAAGCAGGAGGGTTTTTACCCACTGTGGAATGCAAGGGATGTGGTTGTGGGTGATACTGAGGGCCCTCCAAAGTGTTTTGCATGGGTATATCGCCAACTGTTTGCCCTTCAATGGCATAGCTAAGGCGAGGCTCGAAGTCGGCTAGATTGCGATGGGATATTTCATGTGTCTCCCCCATGGGCTAAGAGACATGTGCATGATCAAATTGAGGTTGTTGGCTCTCAATGAGTATAGGAGTGGAGTTATTGACATTCTCATTGGGTGGAGTATAGTTCAGAGAAAAACCATATGGCGGGAAAACATGCTTGTTCTGGACTTACAAAAAATGAGGGTCGCCCGTATCTGAGGTTGGACGGTTTATTAGGTTGAGGCCAGATGGGGGAGTCGGGTCCACCCTAGAAACAACGCTGATAGTGGCAACTGCAGTCGTATTTACCTCCATTATCTTCTTCATGCTCATCATGGCCTCCATCATTGTGGTCATCTGTTCTTTCATGGCCTCCATGTCGGCCTTCATCCGCTCTTGCACCTCGTCTACATCAGCCATTACTCCAGCTCTAGCATGCGTTCGATAAGGGTGTCGTAAAGTGCGTTCTTCCTTTTTGATAACAATGATTAAAGTTTGGTTTTCAGGGAAAGAATGCAATGAACAGTGCAACCAATGAAAAGCATGGATGTATGTGAATGATGCATTGTTTGTGCTTTATCGTGACTTTCTTTGTTTTGCAGAGGAAAATGCAAGGATTATGCATGAGTGAACATGAAAACAAAAGGTATGCAGTTTGTAGAACAAAAAGTATGTTGAATGCATGTGCATGATGATGCAATGCAAAAATGTTATGCTTGAATATTATAACTGACAAATGATCCAAAAGTGAGGCATGATGCAATCAAGGAATAAGGAGAGGCATGATGCAATCAAGGAATATGCCAGAGTGAGTTTTCTATGTGCCCCTAATTGAGGAATCTAATGGAAATGATCCAAAAGTCCCTTTCTAGTGACAATTCCCAAGCGTGGTTTTATGTAACCTTACTGGCTTCTAGAGATATCATGCTCTTAGGTAATACATTGTGGCGATAGGGACTATCAGCGACAACGCATCACTAAAAGATGAAAACTCTAGATGAGGCTTCACTGTCATCAAGCGAGTCGGAGACCCAGCATGACCACAGATTCACCTCCACTCCTTATGGCTCACATAGATCTGGGCATAGGGCCTAATATCTCAATGAGTGTGTGAGGTGTAGGTATCATGTGTGTGTAGAAAAAGGGTATTTCTAACTATGAATGTAATTGATAGATGAACACACCAAACACAACAACATAGCAAAGGTTATGTACAAATATAGACAAAAAACCAAAGATATAAGGGAAGGGAGAACATAAATAAAGAAGATGTCATGATGAGATGTTGCACACTGATTGATTGGCCTAACTCTCTAAAAAAGTCTCCAGTGGAGTCGCCAACTGTCGCAACCTACCCTTCGGCGGGAGGGCGACCCAGGGCTCACGGGTGCGTCATCCAAGGGAAGAAGGCGCGTAGAGTTGCCACCAACGTTTATTCGAGGAAAATGTCAGAAAAACCTGAACATGTGGTCTACGAACTTTAATCGTGAAAGGTTCGGGAGTTGTTTTTATGCACGGGGAAGGTATTAGCACCCCACGCGTGAATGATCGGTTGGATTTTATTTTAATAGTGATTAAACGAGATTACAACACAAATGATCGGTTGAAATTCATTTTATCAATTATTAGGCGAGATAACGGCTTAAATAAACGGTAAAAACCTCATTAAAAGCGGAAGAAAATAAAATCGAAAGTGAACGAGATGAAGATGAAAGCAAACAAAACAAGAAATAAGTTGAAAGTCTCGGATTCAAACACTTACCGGTTGAAGACTAAAGAAAGAACAAAGAACGGGCGAAGAACGGAGGAAAATCTTCACGGATTTGCTCATGGAAACATCTCGGAAGGGTTACGGAAGAACCTCGGCTTGGATTTTCTTCACGGAAACACGTTTTCACCCAAAACAGCTGAAATGCATAACATAGGGGTCAAGGATCCTTGAAGCTCAGCCTCCTCCCCTTATTTATAGGAGAAATGGGGAGGTGCTTGCTGCCCAGAGGCTTCTTGAGGAAGATTTCTGAGCGTATCCTAATTACTAAGTTCACGCCCTTTCTGTACTTTACAGAAAAGTTATAGGAGCGTTTCAGACTTGATTTTCCTCTTTTTTTTTCTCTTTTTTTTTCACCAATATTAAGTTAAATATGCTAACCCAAGGTTTTCGAAAATTTTACAGAAGCATTACGGAAGCCTTGGATGCCTCGGATGCCATTTTTTAACAGAATGGAGGTGGTTGCCGCCCAGAGGCTTCTTGAGGAAGATTCTTGAATGCACCTCGTGATTGATAAGTTCACCCCTCTTCTTGAATGTTCTGGATGAAGTTTCCTGAGTGCACCCCCTATGTTTGATAAGTTCACCCCTTACTTTTGTGTTTTTGGCTGTTTTCTTTCCTAAATGTCCAGAACTTTACGGATTCCATGACAATGGGTTTTAAACATTTTGAAGTGGTCAAACGGAGGTCGCATGCCGACAAACAATGATCCCCAGACGAAATTAGGGTATGACAAATGCCTTAATTTAAGTGTGTTGCACAATGATCATGTTATTCATGGCTTCTAAAACACTAAATAGGTCTCCAAGACTATTCTGTAGTAGTCTCTTTAAGGCTTAATGTGTAGACTCTACCTTGCATTTTAAAAACACATACAAGGAAACAAAAATAATTATTTTTATTCATTAAACCCTAAACCTTCAACAATATATATTAACAATTTTCATACCTGTTAGTTGTTGTGTTTTCTAGATGCATCACCTTATTCATACAGGCTTTAAAAAATCTTTCTTTATGGGGAATCAACCATGTTTGCTTTACATAATCAACAAACATTGGTCATGGTGAGCAAGAAATTTCAAACATCATAAGGCAGTCATCGAACTCTTGCTCAAAAAGACAATCCACCAGACTCCCCCATGCTTCCATGACATAATCCCATGCATTTTTTTGACCCATAAGAGTTTTATATTTTGGCTTCACATTCTTATCAATGTGAAACTGACACAGCAAATTGGTTGACTCAGGGAAAACAGTTTTCACTACATTCATCAATGTTAAATCTCTGTCGGTAACAATAACTTGAGGGATTGCATCACGTCTCAGAAAAATACCTCGAAACTGTTCCAGAGCCCAAACAATATTGTTTAGACATTCTCCCTCCAAATAGACAAATGAAGTTGAAAATGTCATCACAGCTGATGCAACACCAACAATGTCAAGTAAAGGTAGCTTGTATCTGTTTGTTTTGTAGGTATTATCTATGATAAATACCAAATTACAAGCGTTGGTTAATTTCACTGCATCAGGATGACTCCAAAATATATCACGTACAACATCTTCATCCTTCAATCTATGCCAATGAATATACCAATCTCATTCAAGAAGCTTCATTAGTTGTTGCATTTTAGTATTACTGCCTCTTATAGAAGAACGATATGCATATCTTGCATTGTATACTTGCTTCATTGTTGTAGAACTGTTGGCATTGTGCTCCTTCAATGTTAGAAGAATATTTTTTGGTTTGACCATTGACTTTGTCGTATCATCAATGCATGATTATGACTGCCACATGTTAACTTCACCATCCATCCTTCACCTCCTAACACTGATTTCCCTAACAGCTTAAAGGGATACCCACATTTTCTGCTACCTATAACTGTTCATACTAAATCTTTCTTGTATGCCCTATATTTTCCACTCCTTTCACAACCAATTAAAACATATGAGGTCCTTCCTCTATTTCTAGTATATGTTTCTCACCTCATAATCACCACCACAAAACCAATATCATATGCAACAGAGCGAGCTCAATGCAAAACATCATCATGAGTAGCAAACACCTACAAAAGGGATAATACATGTTTAGTCTTCAAGGGACATTCATTTACTTACTTTAACAAAATACAAAATCATATCAATACCTGAGAAGTATTGAAGACATCAGAACAATCAATATTTTCAAACACACTAAGTTCTTCTCCATTTTCTTCATCCATATTAACTTCTTCGGACATTATGTTGCCATATATCTACTAATCTTCGTCTATCTTAACAAAACATTCAATGAAAAACTAACGGCACCATACATAATTTTAATTATTTATAAATAAATCTATTTATTTTTAAAAACTTCCATGTTCAATTTTTTTTTTGTTTTCTACACCACATAAGTATGCCAATATTTCAATAAATATGTTTTTTTAACATATATTATCATACAATTTTATTATTTTTTACTGCATTTAATAATATAATACATTGAAATTGATAAGTATATATATTAAAATTTAGACTTGCATAAAATAATATGACACTATTTTATTATTTTTTTACTTGCATAAAGTAGTTAACGTATTAATATTTACATAAATATTATAAATGTTTAATTACTTATCTGGTCCTTACTACAAAAAAATATCAATTCTATTTTTTGATTACCTTTTAGTCCTTGCCACTATATATATATATATATATATATATATATATATATATATATATATATATTGCAAATTAGTTATAAATTATCAACTCTTTTTTATTACAAATTATCTTACGATAAATTACTTACAAATTACTTGTTAATATTTTTGTAGTTAATTGTAATTCATAATATTGATCATATTTTGATGGTAAGAACTAAAAGAGAATCAAAATATAAACTATAGGATTAAAAAGATCACTTTCAAACTATAAGGACTAAAAGATAATTAAAATACAAATTATAAGGACTAAAAAAACCAATTTTAAATTACAAAGGACTAAAATTATGAAATTATAAGAAGCAAATTAGTAATTAAAATATTAAATTTTTATTTAAATTTATGTTTAATTTGACATTAGTGAAGAAAACTTCTATACACACATTTTGACAATTAAAAAATACTTAACAAAATGAAAACATCTAACTTGAGTTGATTAACAACAATTGTTGATAATATTCAGAGTTCATAAAAATTTAAGTACTAAATAAAATAAAGAATACATAAAAACTTCATAATGTATAGTGTTGAGGGTTGATGGATCTTAAGGTTTTTTCTTGAGGCCTTTTCTTCTTGTACCGTGTGAATTTTTTTTACACCCAACAATTTTATTAAATTTCCAACACTATCCCTGTTATGTTCTTTGTGTGTTGGTTTTTTTTTTCATTCACCAAGTTGAGCTTTTTCTTTCCACCTGAGGTCTTGGTTGTTGCGGGTGGTTTGATCGAGGTCGCGGTGGTCGTTGGCAGCACGCGATTATCATTGTGGTGGGTGGTAAATTTTTTTTGGTGTCTACGAGTTGGTTTGTTTGGTAACAAACATTCGGATTGACAATTTGTATGAATCTTATGGATTGACAATACGCATAAGTTATACGGATTACTTATACGGATTGTCAATCCATATAACCTAAAAATATTTTTAATGTTTCTTTTATAAATTTATTTTTTATAATAGGAGTGCCTAGAGGGAGTTTGGGAGACCCTCGAAGGCAATGAGAGGTGCCGATTCCGTGGCACGATTCGACTCACTGCTACTTCATTGGTACATCCAGAGGAACCCGCATGCACGCTTTAGCAGCCTGTGGAGTGGATACTACCTACACCTACTCCATATCGACTAGTGGAGCCAGTCCAAGTGATAGAGGTGTCATCCTCTGAAGAAGATCCTGAGGAGGACCCGGAGGAGCTACCTCTTGAACCTGCTGTGGATGATCTTGACTTACCCGAGGATGATGAGGACCCATTCTCTGATGTTGATTCTCCAGAGGATATGATGTCAGCATCTGAGGCAGACTCTATAGAGGAGAGCGGCCCTAGAGGGACAGCGAATAGTGAAGACTCTTCATCATAGCAGGCGACTCTTTAGACTAGGTTTACATACTTTTTGTGGGTGGGTGTATCTAGTTCAGATTACTAGGTTTACTCTTTTGATTTTTGGGTGGGTAGACCTATTGTATAGAAATTTTGATGATTGTATATATGTGGCGGAAGCCACCACAGTGGATACCTTTGCTCTGGATGTCACTATGTATTTTGCAAACTCCCATATTTTGAACAGTTTTAGATGATGAATGTAATTATGTTTAATCTTGTTATTTGAAAATAAAGTGTTAACAAATTTTATTGAAAAGAGTTCATCGACCGCATTTTATTATTTTTCACGTGATGACCTAAAATGATGGCTGGTATATTTTTCTTTTTGAAAGAGCAAAATAGTTTAGAGGCTATGAGTGATCAGAAAGAAATGACTCCGAATAGAGTTGTGAACTGGCCATTCAGGACTCTATAGTGATAATTTTCCTTCTGAATTTAATTACCGTAAAAAGAGAGAGAAAAGAAAAGAAAAGAAAAGAAAAGAAAATTCCCATGGTTTATGTTATTTAAATTATTACTATTAAACCAGTCATTATTTAGGGACGCCACATTATACAACGCCTAGCTGGGATCTCTCAATGAATCAAAGCTTTGAAGTCTATATAAAGCTTAAAGTGTTAAAAAAAGTTGAATAAAAAAACAATAATCTAAGACAAAATGAACAAATTGTTATAACGTTGTCAGTAGATAGGACAAAGGAAACTTGAGCGAATTGAGTGATTTTTAGCTTTGCTAAGTTAGAGAGTTTCTTTGTATTTGAGCTTATTGTGTAAACACTCTTTGAGTGATTACATTACATTTTCTATCAAACATATATTGTTTGCAAAAGCCAAGAGTGGCTTAGAAACAAATAATACTTTGGAAAAAGATGATGGAACTCAATTAACCAAGAGAGGGGGTGAATTGGCTTTCAAACACAATGTACTTGTAAAAAATAGAGATACAATAAAAAAAACTTTTCTATGCGGATCGTATCACAACAAATATGAATCGAATGTAATCAATACTTAATCAATCCTTCCTTACACATGATCCTTCATTAACTTCCTTTTTGAAATTTTCAAACTTTGTTTGCAAAAACTTGTAATCATCCATGTTAAAGGAAGTAGAGGTATCATGGCAAGTAGTGGCTTTACATTTTGAAACAAGCTTTTGATTTTCTTGCTTTAGTTTGTTCAGCTCTTCTTGTGTTGAAGCCAATTTATTGACATGCAATTTCAGTTCACTTTTCAACTTTTTGTTTAACACAGCAAGCCTTTGAGCTTCCTCATGCATCTCATTAGATGCTTCTAAAAGTTATTCAAAATCAGAATTTACCTCAATTTCTTCACTTATTGACATATCATTTATGGATTTTGCCATTAAGCACACATTAGCAATTTCTTCATCACTTGAAGAGTTGAAAGTTCTTGATGCACTCTCTTCCTAAGCTTTCTTTTGTTTTTTGTCCTTCTTCCTTTTCTTTTCTCCACCATATTTTCTAAGGTAGATAAGACACTCAGATTTAATGTGGCCTTGCTTACCATATTTAAAACATGTGTAGTTTTTTTTGTTGTCATTGTCAACCTTCTTGGAGGATTTAGACAATTTTCTGTTCTTTGATTTCTTGAGAAATTTTCCAAATTTTCTTACCATCAAGTTGAAGTTTTCAACATCTTCCTCACTACTGGAACTGTCTTGAGATTCTTCCCTTGAGAATTTGACTTTCAGTGTTATTCCTTTCCTTTTCTTTTCTGTTTCTTTTGCATAAGATTGTTGAGCCAGTTCAAGTTTACAGGCTAACAATTTACCAAAGAGAGCTTCCATCGTCATTGTAGCTAGATTCTTGGATTCCTTTATTGTTGTAATCTTTGGTTCCCAAGTTCTTGTGAGACAATTTAAGATCTTGATGTTCAGCTCTTTATCTTCAAATGTTTTTCCTACACCAAGGAGATGGTCCACAATGTGAGTGAATCTTGTTTGAAGTTCTGAAATGGTTTCCCTATTCTTCATTCAAAATGCTTCATATTCGGATGCAATAGTGTGCTTTCTTGCTCTTCTCACATCTGTTGTGTCTTCATGTGTGACTTCAAGCATATTCCAATTTTTTTTTTCACTTTTACACCTTGTTGTACGAAAGAATTCACCAGAAGATAAACTAGAAGTTAGAATATTTTTCTTTTTTTGATCATCTTGGACTTTTGTTTTCTCATCATCTCTCATTTCATCCCATTCTTTAGGTATTAATTCACCATTCACTTCTTTAGTAGGAATGAAAAGACCTTTAATGATGGCATTCCATGCACCGGGATCAATTGATTGAATAAAGATTTCCATTCTCTTTTGCCAAAGAGAAATATGTTCACCCTCAAATAAAGGAGGTCGATTCAAAGATGCACCCTCTTTGAAAGTGATTTGTTTTGAGTCCATCTTGTTAGAAAAACTGTGATCTTGAGTATCTTTCGAGACTTGGCTCTGATACCAATTGAAAAAAATGATGGAACTCAATAAACCAAGAGGGGGGGATGGATTGGTTTTCAAACACAATGTACTTTTAAAAAATAGAGTTGCAGCAAAAAAACTTTTCTATATGGATCTTATCACAAAACAAATATGAATCAAACATAATCAATCCTTCATTACACATGATCCTTCATTAAGTTCCTTTCTTTCACAATCATAAAAACTTGAGTCTTTAAAACCTTGAATAAAACTTGAATAAGTTGATTAAACCTCGAATGAGAGAAAGATATGAACAAAGAGAAAAAGACATAATCTTTTATACTGGTTCACTCTCTATTTCTAGAGAAGCTAACCCAATTATCTAATCCAAAACCTGAATTAGATTTCCACTATGCATCAAGAATTCTTACAAGAAATCATAATCAATCTACAATTCCCACCCCAGAAAAAGAGACTAAGGCATCCAACACTAGGACCCTTTGTGATTATAAGCCTAAGAGAACCATACTTTTAGCCCAAACTAGAAAATCTTATTCTAGCATGATGTAAGCAATTCACGCATAAACACAAGACTGTGTAAAAACCATACACATGAAGAAACCAAGTAGGAGAGATACAACTTAACCAATCTTTCCACAAAAACCTTGATGGATTAAGAAGTTGATATTCTTCTACTCAAAAGACAAAACTCACTTTCATGTAAAGATCTTCCAAATCAAAAGATTAAGAAGCTGTGAGTTACTATAAATCTCTTTTCTTCTCTTCTCTTGTTCACTAATGACGGCATGAAATCTTACTCATTTTGAGGCTAAGAAGTAATTTTTTAGATATATTGAGTATTCTCTAATGATCTCTTTATGTGTAAATGTGAACACAAGCTGGTTATTTATAGAGAAAATAGTTATGACCATCTGTAATTGATTAAATCTATAAGGTAATCGATTATTTCAATGAAGTAATTGATTAGACTATCCAAGTAATTGATTAAAGTGTCCATCCAACGTCTGGAAAACAACTCAAGAACAATGTAATCATTAGATGACCTAAGTAATCGATTAAAGTGTTCTTGCTCACCTCTGAACAACTTGAACGAGAGAGTAGTAATAGATTAATCCACCTGGAAATCGATTAAAGCAGAGACTCCTGAAAAAATCAATCATTGTCTCAAACAACAATGTAATCGATTAAAATACTACCATAATTGATTAAACTGATACAAGACTTAACTCTTTAAGCTTCAGACAACTTGTTGTAATCGATTACGAAAAAAATTTCTTCACTCACACTATGATAATGCACAATGCAACACAAATATTAAATGTACTATGATGCAACAATCAAGTTAACATCCAATACAAATGCCAATCAAATGAGTTGGGCATGTAAAAGCCAAAACTTCTTCAAACATTTCATTGAGCTTCGAACTTTAACCTTAGGTTGTTCCATTGATATTTGTTTGAGAAAAACTTTTAAAAGTTTTCAAAAGACTAAGTTTTTATCCATCACACTATTCACCCCCCCCCCCTTTAGTGTGTTTCAGGTATTTCAATTGGTGTCAGAGCTGTGAAAAAGGATATGTTGTGAACAAGCCTCCCTTTTTCAAAGAAGCCAACTATGACTAGTGGAAGGAAAGAATGATTTCCTTCTTTGAATCCACTCACATTGATATATGGGATGTTGTAGAAAAAGGCAAATCACATTCCTTTAGATGCTCAGAAGAACGAGATCCCCAAGGAAAAATAATCACAAGTTCATATTTCTTCTCAATTCATGTGCAAGGAATGATTTGTTGTGCACTTTATCACAAGTAGAATATTCCAAAGTTCACAGCTTTAGAAGCACCAAATAGATGTGGGACACCTTAACCATTACATACAAAGGGTCCTCTGAGGTAAAACATTACAAGTTGAGCCTTTTGACACGTAAGTATGAACTTTTCAGTATGGAAGAGGGAGAAGATATCCAAACCATGTTTGGATGCTTCCAAAACATTATGTACGAGTTTCACTCTCTAGGTAGACACTATGATAATTATGACCACATTGATAAAATCTTACAAAGTTTATCTAGAAAGTGGAGACCGTAGGTTACGACGCTAAGAGCCATCAAGAATCTTGATTCAATGACTATCAAAGAGCTCATTGGGATTCTTAAAGTCCATGAGCAAGAGCTTGCTCAAGATGAAGGAACAAAGAAAGAGAAGTCCTTAGCCTTTATAGTTTAAAGACCAAAACATAACTCTGTGTCCAAAGATTCATCATCCAAGGCCCTTGCTATTAATGATGCTTTAGAAGAAGAATCAAATGATGATGACTTTGATGAAGAAGATGATGAGCTAAGTTCTGTCACCAGAAAGATCAGAAAGATGCGGAAAAAACAAGAACTCCTCTAAGTTCAACAGTTTGCCCAAAAGATCCTTCCACAAGAGAGAGAAAAGTCCAATCATCTGCTATGAGTGCAAGAAGCCAGGGCACTTCAAGTAAGAATTTCCTGACCTTGAAAAGGCAAAGGATAAGAAGAAGAAATTCTTCAAGTCCAAAAATAATAATCCTCATGAGCACTTAGGAGGACTTGAATGATTCATCGTCTGAAGAAGATAGTGAGGAAGAATCCATCCTGTGTTTGATGGCTGATGCATCCACTAGTATAGTTGAATCAGATGATGAGGATTCTCAGGCTAATGACACTGTCAATTCTGATGGTGTAGAGGTAATATTCAAATCTAGATAAGATTTAGTTAAAGGGTACAATCAACTTTTGTCTACCTCTGCTCGCGTCTCTAAAGCATATAGAAAACTAAAAAAATGTTTTCAACATCTTAAAAGAGAGCATGAGGATATTAAGAATACTTACCAAGCTCATTTAGTTGATTTTGTCTTGGAAACCAATTCACCTTGTAATGTAAAAGGTACCTCTGTTTGTGAAGAAGTCAAGGCATTATTTAACAAAAGGTATCCAGTGGATGAAAAATTTCTTCTTAAGGATTTTCAAGACTTGGAAAAAAGGGTGAAATCCTTAACCATAACTCTTAAAGACTTAGAAGAAAAGCACAAAGAGATGCTTAAACAAAAGCTCTTAAAAAAGAATGCAATCTTGCTAATAATGAGCTTGATAAGTTGAAAAAGAACTTAAATCTTTGGACGGAATGACAACATTATAAAAAGATTTCTTCTTATTTAAACTATAAGCTTAGAGGATATGAGGTCTTAAAGGAACTACCTCTTGAGATTGAAAAACTCTATAAGGAAATAGAAACCTTGAGAGACAACCTAGGAAACTTTGTTGGAGGTCATGAATGATGCAATCCTACCCCACCCCAAGGACATTGGATAGAAGACTCCAAAAAGATTGGGCCAGAGATGCAAGAGAAGACCCTAGGGTTCTCATGGGCCTTAGGGTAGATTTTGGGCCCATGGGCTAAGTATGAGCCCACTTATCTTTTTACATATTAGATTAAGGTTTCATTATTTTTGGAATTTTATTTAGGGCTCCATAATGTAGGTAGGGTACCCTAGAAATGTAGGATTTTTCACCCCTTGTATTTTAGGGCATCTAGACTAGTTTTTGTATTAGGGGTAGTTTTGTAATTTCACATGCATTACGTGAATGTTCGATGTCTGTCTTGGGAAATAAATATAATTGAATTGGGAGAAGCCAAATCCAATTAAATTTTAGAGGGGGAGGTGAACATTTTCTTGCTACACCCCATTGTCACATCATATAGTCACACTTTGTGCATGTCCTTCATGCTTTACATGCCTCATGACACCTAAGCACACTTAGTGGAGAATCTTGGACTTGATCTTGGATTAGTGGGCTGAACCATAGCTAAAATTCACTAATCATAATTAGTAAAATTTTGGCTCCACAAATTCAATTTCAAATTCAAGTAAAATTTGAATAAAAATTCAAATTTCCCTCAAATTTTGTGTGACACTTAGGCTATAAATAGAGGTCATGTGTGTGCATTTTTTTGAACTTTTATCGTTTGAGAATTAAAATTCAATGTTCAGACCTCATTTGAGGTACAAAATTTCATGCTCCTTTTCTCCTTCTCCCTCCCCTCATCTTCTCCTCCTTCAAGCTCTTATCCATGGCTTCCTATGGTGGTGAGCTTGTGTTTGACTCATCTTCTCCTTGAAGTGGCGTCTCCAATCATCTTTCTTCCTTCTCCATTCCGCTGCCATTGAACTTCAAGAAGCAAAGGACTCCATTGATGGAGAAGATCCAAGGCCTATAAGTTCCATATGGAGCTACGTCATGTGGTATCAAGAGCATCTTCATCTAGGTGATGCTCTTTTGCTTCCTCTATCTTTTTGTTCGGTGAATTCTCTTTAATTCCTTGTTCTTCATCTTATTCTCCATGTATATCCTCCATTTTGTTGTGGTTTGGTTCTTTTTATAGTATATTCAAAAAAATAAACCGATTAAATCTTGGATCTACACTTGTTCTTGCATTTCTATGGTTCAAATTTTATAGATCTACTCTTGAATCATGTTTTTGTGTTGATTTTAGGTTATATCATTTTTCAGTCATAATCTTCTTGTGCTGAACCTTTAGATCTAAATTTTCTTCCAAAATATTGATTAGAAAAAAAAACACAAAAATCTAAGTGTAAATCTCTTAATCTATGTTGTCTTAGAGTCATGTTTAGTCATAGTAATTGTCACATTATGTTCTAAGTTTGGGTTGAATTTTTATTTTGTTGATTGAATTCTAGATACATTTGTTCATGTATTCTTTTAATTCTTAGCCTATCTTTTGAATTTTGAGTCTAATTCATGCATGTTATTTTGTTCATAACATGTTCTAAATCAATTCCTAGAAGTAATCTTGTTGTTGAACTTTTTTTTTCGTTTTTTAAGTTTCCTACATCATGCCTATGATGAAGTTGAGTTGTGGTGCTGAGTTGTGGCTGGATTTGTGAATCAAAATAAGTCTTAAGCTCTCTTGAATTGTGTTATTCAATACATTTGAGCATAAGCAAACACAAATTGTAATTATCCAAGCCTTAAGCAACATAAACACTACTCTTGATTTCTAGGTTGAAATCGCTGGTGCTGGCAGCTTAAATATACGAACTTGTAAACATTATTGGGAATTGGTAACTTCGAATTTTGAGATGAAATTTTTACTAAAGTTTCTAGACATCTGGACCAAAATTATAAAAAAAAGAACCAAGTGATTTGGATAAAAGGAAAAAAAATACTATAAATCACTCAATTTGGCAGGAAAATCAATGTCCAGGAAAAAGAAAAGTGAAAGGGAAGTGTGCTTGTTGTTTTGTCTTGAAATTTGTTCTATAATTGGTGCCTATTTTATACCAATCTTAGTTCTGAAATTTCAATTGAAAATTAGTGTGAAAACAAGTGCCAAAACTATAGGTTTCTTAAGTCTTATTTTTTTAGTTTTTTTTACTATACTCTTGAGCCATTCTAGGTTTCTCTGAGTCCTAGCTTGCTTTTATGTGCTTTTCATTGCTTTAATTGTTGAATAATCCTTGAAAATTTGTCTTGTTAAAACTATATTGTTTTAGCTTTCATTTCATTTTTTGGTCTTTGGTTATTGCTTGTCTCTTTGTTTCCTTGTTTGTGAGTTGCCATATAGGGAATTGGAAAGGAGGATTGGTGTTATCCCTTGAATAACTTGAGTCAAGAAGCAAGGGGCCAACCACCTTAAGAGCTATTGGACTAAGAAGCACTCCAAATTGAGTGAATCACCAAAGAGAGAACAACCACCAAAATTGAGGACCGTTTTGTAATTTTGTAATTGGCAATTTACTTACCTTCATTGCTTTCAAGTTTTGTAACAAAAAGGCCTTTCATTGGAAGTGTGTTGGGAGCCTCCAATAGGCTACCAAACTTACATTTGTGTGTAATAATTTTAGGCAATTTTCCCTTAGGATAGTGAGTTTTTTGTTGGGAACCTTAAATGTGGTCATCCATACACTCCTAGGATCTGCCTAGTTTACATTTCTTGCACTTTAATTTCTTGCTTACTTTCATAGCTTATTTTCATTACTAGTCACACCTATTTTATCTTGTAATTACATAATACTTTCTTCTTGCTTATCATGCTTATGTTGAGTTCTTTTGAACCCTAGCTTTTACCTTATACAAACCCCCAACAATAAAGAACCACAACTTAGGAACCAACATGAGTCATCATTCATCTAGTGTTAATGGTGAGGGTACTAGTCATAAGGATCCTCTATCTAGAATCTTAGGTGAGTTAAGTTCCCTCAAGTTATGGAAAGAAAAACTAGAAAGAAAAGAAAAAAGAAAAGAGAGGGTAGAAATAAATCAAGATGAGATAGAACAAATAAGAAAGGAAGAAAGAAGAAAAATAATGAAAGAAATGAAAAGAGAAAAACATGCCACCTATAGTAGTCATGACTCATGCAAGAGCTTAAGTGAAGAACTTAGCGACTATTATAGAGGGCATCATAGTTCACATACTAAACATCATTCCCAAAGAAGAGAAAAGGATAGAAGGCCTTAAGAGGTCAACATTAGCCTCCCATATTTCTATGGAAAAGATAATGTCGAGGCCAACTTAGATTGGGAAATGAAGGTTGAACAACTCTTTGCTTGCCATCATATTAGCGAAGAGAGAAAAGTTCCATTGGCTACCCTTAGCTTTCAAGGGTATGCCCTCTATTAGTGGACTTCCCTTGTTATGGAACGAAGGATTCATGGGGATCCTCCAGTAGAGTATTGGAATGATCTTAAGAGTGTCCTTACGAAGCGGCACATTTCCTCCTACTATGAAAGAGAGCTTATGGACAAGCTCCAAAGGCTTAGACAAGGGAGTATGAGTCTTGAAGAATATAGACAACAAATGGAACTACTCATTTTAAGAGCTGGACTTAGGGAGGAGGAAAGAACAAGCATAGCTAGGTTCCTTAGTGGGCTTAATATGGAAGTGAGGGACAAGGTTGAACTCCTTCCATATAGGAACCTAGATGAGCTAGTCCAACTTTGTATAAGAGTGGAGCAACAACTTAAAAGAAAGCCTTCTTCAAAATCTTATGGCTTTCACTCTTATCCAAGGAAGGACCAAGCCCAAAGAATTTTGGGGGCTGCACCTTCAAAAATCACGGAAGATAATGGTAAGACCATAGAGAAATCCACCCCTAAGACTAGTTCCCAAGAAAGGACTAGCAAGTTTAAATGCTTCAAATGTCTTAGGAGAAGTCACATTGCCTCTCAATGCCCGCACAAAGAAAATCATGATTATGAGGGGTCAAGACATTTA
The DNA here is from genome assembly GCF_004193775.1 of Glycine soja. Classification (NCBI taxonomy): domain Eukaryota; kingdom Viridiplantae; phylum Streptophyta; class Magnoliopsida; order Fabales; family Fabaceae; genus Glycine; species Glycine soja. Next base: position 14,900,340 of record NC_041017.1, on the reverse strand, counting down.
TAGTAGTCAAGAGGAGACTACTTCTTCCCCTTCCTCTAGTGGAAGTGAAGATGAAGTAATGGGTGAAGAGTCTAGTGAGGAAGTCTACCCCCATGAAGAAGGTGACCTCCTAATGTTTAGAAGGCTCCTTGGAGGTCAATCTTGTGATCTATCTCAATCCCAAAGAGAGAACATCTTTCATACAAGATGCAAAATTTTAGATAAAAATTGTTCTCTCATTGTGGATAGTGGATCTTGTTGCAATTGTTGTAGCACAAGATTAGTTTCCAAGTTGAACCTCACTATCATTTCCCACCCAAAACCTTATAAACTTCAATGGCTCAATGTGCAAGGGGAAATGATAGTTAACCAACAAATGAAGGTACCTTTCTCCATTGGCACATATAAGGATGAAGTTGATTGTGATATAGTTCCCATGGCGGCAGGGCATATTCTTTTAGGAAGGCCATGACAATTTGATAGGAAGATCATTTACCCTCACCTATCTTGGCACAAAATTTGTGTTGCATCCTCAAACACCTTCACAGGTGGCAAAAGATCAACTAACTATGAAAGATAAGAGGGATGAGGAAGAAAAACTAGAAAAACAAAAGAAAAAGAAGGATAGTAAGGCATTGTCTTCAAAGGCCAATGGGAAGGAAAAAGAGGAAAAGGATTCCTCTAAGAAGATTGTTAAGAAGGAAAATCATTTTGCAACAAAAGGTGATATCAAAAGAGCACTCCTTCTTGAACAATCTTTCAACTTTCTCCTATCAAGGGAAACATCCCTTAGCACTGTCATACCTCTTGAGCTTGAGGTTATTCCTCAAGTAAAGGAGTTATTGGATGAGGGTTTGGTTCGTAAGAGCTTAACTCCTTGTGCTTTGTTGGCGCCCAAAATAGATATTATTAGGCACTAAATCCCTATGATAGGTGATATGATGAATGTGTTGAGTGGTGCAACCCTCTTTTTTAAAATCACCCATGCATCCAACATCTTCATGATTCACATACATATGGACTCATTAGGTAGGTTTGTTCTTATTTTTAGTTTCAATAGAAACTTAGGGGCTCATATGGGACACCTTAGGTTTGTCGTACTTTTTGGTAGGAATAATCAACATGAAAATACAGAAAAATGTATGTTTTATTGCATTATTTTCCTTAATTTTTTAAATAGTGATCAAGGGGTTCCCACAAACCCTAAGAGAATAAAGGTCATTCATGAGTGGCCCACTCCACCAAGTATAAGGAAAATTTGGGGCTTCCATGACTTAACAAACTTTTACAAAACTTTGTCCCATATTTTTCTATACTTGTAGCACCACTCATTGAGTTGGTGAGGAACCATGTTACCTCATGGGAAGTTTCCCAAGAAATGGGTTTTCAGACCTTACCTTACTCCAACATACCAAACACCACTAATATATATGTTTTTATTCCTTTTACAGGTGTTGAGGGAAGAAGCCCAGAGTTTCAAGAACCTCTGGATTTGAGGTCAAATCCTTTTCAAGGGGGAGGGAATGATGCAATCCTACTCCCCAAGGGCATTGGATAGAAGACTCCAAAAAGATTGGGCCAGAGATGCAAGAGAAGGCCCTAGGGTTCTCATGAGCCTTAGGGTAGATTTTGGGCCCATGGGCTAAGTATGAGCCAACTTATCTTTGTACATATTAGATTAAGGTTTCATTATTTTTGGGCCTTGTATTTAGGGCTCCATAATGTAGGTAGGGTACCCTAGAAATGTAGGATTTTTTAGCCCTTGTATTTTAGGGCATCTAGACTAGTTTTTGTATTAGGGGTAGTTTTGTAATTTCACATGCATTACGTGAATATTTGATGTCTGTGTTGAGAAATAAATTTAATTGAATTGGGAGAATCCCAATCCTATTTAATTTTAGAGGGGGAGGTGAGTATTTGCTTGCTACACCCCATTGACACATCATATAGTCACACTTTGTGCATGTCCTTCATGCTTTACATGCCTCATGACACCTAAGCACACTTAGTGGAGAATCTTGGACTTGATCTTGGATTAGTGGGCTGAACCATAGCTAAAATTCACTAATCATAATTTGTGAAATTTTGGCTCCACAAATTCAATTTCAAATTCAAGTAAATTTTGAATAAAAATTCAAATTTCACTCCAATTTTGTGTGACACTTAGGCTATAAATAGAGGTCATGTGTGTGCATTTTTTTGAACTTTTATCATTTGAGAATTATAATTCAAATTTCAGACATTATTTGAGGTACAAAATTTCGTGCTGCTTCTCCCTTCCCTCATTTTCTCGTCCTTCAAGCATGACTTCCTATGGTGGTGAGCGATTGACTCATCTTCTCCTTGAAGTGGTGTCTCCAATCATCTTTCTTCCTTCTCCATTACACTGCCATTGAACTTCAAGAAGTAAAGGATTTCATTGATGAAGAAGATCCAAGGCCTACAAGCTTCACATGGAGCTACATCTATGAAGCTCTTAATAAAATTATTAAGGTGCAAAGAAACCACAAAGAAAAATCTGGTCATGGTTTCAAAGGCAAAAGGGTTGTACATGATGAAGAAGTCACTATTTTCTATTTTTTTTGGAAAAGTGGGCCATGAGACTCATAAGTTCAAGGACCTCCCTAAAAAGGGCAACGCATCAAAGGTTCCATCCAATTCTTATCAACGCCCACAAGCTAACAAAGAAAAAGAACCCAAAAAGATTTGGGTACCTAAGATCAAGATAATTCCTATTGTAGACCTCCTTGATAGCAAGAAAGAAACACTAGTCATGGTACCAATCCATATGATAGTTGAAAAGTCTATATTCCAATCCATAAGCCTTATGTCTAGTGGGGTGGTCACTTTCAAAGGGAATCAGAAAGGTTTGATAACTGGTGTAGGTAAGGTCTGTATTCCTCCATATCCTCCTATAAACAATGTTTTATTTGTTAAAGGGTTGAAGCATAATCTACTGAGCATAAGTCAATTATGTAACAATGGATACAATGTCACCTTCAACAAGGATATGTGTATCGTCCAAAACAAGGACAATTCTTCACTCTTATCTACTAAGAGACAAGGAAATCTTTATAAGATTAAACTTGGTGATCTGTTTAGTCAAAAGGTATCATGCTTACTTTCAATCAAAGAGAATCATTGGGTATGGCATAAGAAGCTTGGTCATGCTAGCTTGAGGTTAATCTCATAGCTTCAAAAGTATAGCCTCGTAAGAGGACTTCCAAAGCTGTCATATCAAGATGATTCTCTTTGTGAAGCTTTCTAGAAATGGAAACAAGTAAAAAGTAATTATAAAACAAAAAATGTTGGTTTCGACTTGTAGGCCTTTAGAGCTCCTACACCTTGACCTGTTTGGACCAACCAAGACTGCATCCCTCTGTGCACAGAGATATGGTCTAGTCATAGTGGACAATTACAGTAGATGGACATGGTTCAGATTCTTAACCCATAAGGATGAATCTTTTGATACCTTTTATAAATTTTGTAAAAAGATTCAAAACAAAAAAGGCATTTGTATCTCTTCAATTAGAAGTGACCATGAAGGAGAGTTTTAAAACAATCGTTTCGAAAAAAATCTATGAAGAGAACGGTATTCATCGTAATTTTCCCACTCAAATCCCAAACACTTATGGGCTAAAGTAGTAAACACTGTGATGCGATCCTATCCCCCAAGGGCATTGGATAGAAGACTCCAAGAAGATTGGGCCAAAGATGCAAGAGAAGGCCCTAGGGTTCTCATGAGCCTTAGGGTAGATTTCGGGCTCATGGGCTAAGTATGAGCCCACATATCTTTGTACATATTAGATTAAGGTTTCATTATTTTTTGGGCCTTGTATTTAGGGCTCCATAATGTAGGTAAGGTACCCTAGAAATGTAGGATTTTTCAGCCCTTGTATTTTAGGGCACCTAGACTAGTTTTTTGTATTAAGGGTAGTTTTGTAATTTCACATGCATTAAGTGAATATTTGATGTGTGTGTTGAAAAATAAATTTAATTGAATTGGGAGAAGCCCAATCCAATTAAATTTTAGAGGGGGAGGTGAGCATTTGCTTGCTACACCTCATTGCCACATCATATAGTCACACTTTGTGCATGTCCTTCATGCTTTACATGCCTCATGCCACCTAAGCATACTTAGTGGAGAATCTTGGACTTGATCTTGAATAAGTGGACTGAACCATAGCTAAAATTCACTAATCATAATTAGTGAAATTTTGGCTCCACAAATTCAAGTGAAATTTGAATAGAAATTTAAATTTCCCTCCAATTTTGTGTGACACTTGGGCTATAAATAGAGGCCTTGTGTGTGCATTTTTTGGAACTTTGATCATTTGAAAATTAAACTTCAGATTTCAGAGCTCTCTTTGAGCACAAAATTTGGTGCTCTTCTCTCCCTCTCCTTCTTCCTCCAAGCTCTTATCCATGGCCACCTATGGTTGTGAGCTTCTTCTAGACTCATCTTCTCCTTGAAGTGGCGTCTCCTCTCTGTCTTCCTTCTCCATTCCGCTATCATTCATCTTCCAAGTAGCAAAGGCATCCATTGATGAAGAAGATCCTAGGCCTACAAGCTCCAATGGAGCTTACATCATGTGGTATCAAGAGCATCTTCATCTAGATGATGTTCTTTTGCTTCCTCTATCTTTTTGTTCGGTGAATTCTCTTTAATTCCTTGTTCTTCATCTTATTCTCCATGTATATCCTCTATTTTTTTGTGGTTTGGTTCTTTTTGTAGTATATTCAAAAAAATAAACCAATTAAATCTTGGATCTACACTTGTTTTTGCATTTCTATGGTTCAAATTTTATAGATCTACTCTTGAATCATGTTTTTGTGTTGATTTTAGGTTCTATCATTTTTCAGTCATAATCTTCTTGTGCTGAACCTTTAGATCTAAATTTTCTTCCAAAATATTGATGAGAAAAAAAAACACAAAAATCTAAGTGTAAATCTCTTAATCTATGTTGTCTTAGAGTTATGTTTAGTCATAGTAATTGTCACATTATGTTCTAAATTTGTGTTGAATTTTTATTTTGTTGATTGAATTCTAGATACATTTGTTCATGTATTATTTTCATTCTTAGCCTATCTTTTAAATTTTGAGTCTAATTCATACATGTTATTTAGTTCATAACATGTTTTAAATTAATTCCTAGATGTAGTCTTGTTGTTGAACTCTTATTTTTGTTTTCTAAGTTTCCTACATGATGCCTATGATGAAGTTGAGTTGCGGTGCTGAGTTGTGGCTGGATTTGTGAATCAAAATAAGTCTTAATCTCTCTTTAATTGTGTTATTCAAGATAATTGAGCATAATCAAACACAAATTGTAACTATCCAAGCCTTAAGAAACATAAACACTACTCTTGATTTCTAGGTTGAAATCGCTGGTGCTGGCAACTTGAACATACAAACTTGTATAAATTACTGGGAATTGGTCACTACGTGTTTTGAGCTGAAATATTTACTGAATTTTATAGACATCTGGAAACAAATTATGAAAAAAGAACCAACTGATTTAGATTAAAGTAAAAAATAAGAAAAATCACACAAGTTTGTAGAAAAATCAGTGTCCAGGATAAAAAAAGTAAAAGGGAAGTGTGCTTGTTGTTTTGGCTCAAAATTTGTTCTATAATTGGTGACTATTTTATACCAATACTAGTTCTGAAATTTCAATTGAAAATTACTGTGAAAACAAGTGCCAAAACTAGAGGTTTCTTGAGTCTTTCTTTTTTAGTTTTTTTTACTCTACTCTAGAGTCATTCTAAGTTTCTCTTTGAGTCCTAGCTTGCTTTTATGTGCTTTTCATTGCTTTAATTGTTGAATAATCCTTGAAAATTTGTCTTGTTAAAACTCTATTGGTTTACCTTTCATTTCATTTTTTTGGTCTTTGGTTATTGCTTGTCTCTTTGTTTCCTTGTTTGTGAGTTGCCATATAGGGAATTGGAAAGGAGGATTGTGGTCATCCCTTGAAGAATTTGAGTCAAGAAGCAAGGGGAAAACCACCTTAAGAGCTATTGGACTAAGAAGCACTCCAAATTGAGTGAATCACCAAAGAGAGAACAACCACCAAAATTGAGGACCATTTTGTAATTTTGTAATTGACCATTTACTTACTTTCATTGCTTTCAAATTTTGTAACAAAAAGGCCTTTTACCATTTGTGTGTAATAATTTTAGGAAATTTTCCCTTAGGATTATGAGTGTTTTGTTGGGAGCCTCCAATAGCTCACCCTACTTCCATTTGTGTGTAATAATTTTAGGAAATTTTCCCTTAGGATTATGAGTGTTTTGTTGGGAACCTTAAATGTGGTCATTCAAACACTCTTAGGATTTGCCTAGTTTACATTTCTTGCTTACTTTCATAGCTTATTTCCTTTACCTTCCATTGTCAAACCACCTAGATAGCTTACCTTTTACCAATTAGTTTTTACCTTATCTTTCACACCTCTTTTAGTGTTTATTTTGGCTAGTTTCAACCATAGTTTCTTTTACCTTTTGTTTTCAAACCCCCAACAAGAAAGAACCATAACTTAGGAACCAACATGAGTCTTCATTCTTCATCTAGTGTTAATGGTGAGGGTTCTACTCCTAAGGACCCCTTGTATAAGATATTTGATGAGTTGAGATCCCTTAAGTTGTAGAAAGCAAAACAAGAGAGGAAAGAAAAAGGAAAAAAAAAGAGTGGAAGAAATAAGTCAAGATGAAAGAGAGAAAATAAGAGAGGAAGAAAGAAGAAAAATAATGAAAGAAATGAAAAGAGAAAAACATGCCTCTTATAGTAGTCATAACTCTTGCAAGAGCCTAAGTGAAGAACTTCGTGACTATTATAAAGGAAGGCATAGGTCACATCTTAGACCTCACTCTCATAGGAGAGAAAATGAAAGAAAGCCTCAAGAGGCTAACATTAACCTCCCATACTTCCATGGGAAGGACAATGTAGAGGCTTACTTAGATTGGGAAATAAGGGTAGAGCAAAAACTTAAAATAAAGTCTACTTTAAAATCTTATGGCTCTCACTCTTATCCAGGGAAGGACCAAGCCCATGGAATTTTGGGGGCTACACCTTCAAAACCCAAGGAAGATAAGGATAAGACCATAGAGAAATACACCCCTAAGACTAGTTCCCAAGAAAGGACTAGCAACATTAAATGCTCCAAATGTCTTGGGAGAGGTCACATTGCCTCTCAATGCCCCACAAAGAAAACCATGATTGGTCAAGACATTTATAGTAGTCAAGAGGAGACTACTTCTTGCCCATCCTCTAGTGGAAGTGAAGATGAAGTAAGGGGTGAAGAGTCTAGTGAGAAAGTCTACCCCCATGAAGAAGGTGACCTTCTAATGGTTAGAAGGCTCCTTGGAGGTCAATCTTGTGATCTATCTCAATCCCAAAGAGAGAACATCTTTCATACAGGATGCAAAATTTTAGATAAAACTTGTTCTCTCATTGTGGATAGTGGATCTTGTTGCAATTGTTGTAGCACAAGATTAGTTTCCAAGTTGAACCTCACTATCATTCCCCACCTAAAACCTTATAAACTTCAATGGCTCAATGTGCAAGGGGAAATGATAGTTAACCAACAAGTGAAGGTACCTTTCTCCATTGGGACATATAAGGGTGAAGTTAATTGTGATATTGTTCCCAAGGAGGCAGGGCATATTCTTTTAGGAAGGCCATTGCAATTTGATAGGAAGATCATTTACAATGGCCTAACTAATGAAATTACCCTCACCCATCTTGGCACTAAATTTGTGTTGCATCCTCAAACACCTTCACAGGTGCCCAAAGATCAACTAACTATGAAAGATAAGAGGGATGAGGAAGAAAAACTAGAAAAACAAAAGAAAAAGAAGGATAGTAAGGCCTTGTCTTCAAAGGCCAAGGGGAAAGAAAAGGAGGAAAAGGATTCCTCCAAGAAGATTGTTAAGAAGGAAAATCATTTTTCAACAAAAGGTGATATTAAAAGGGCGCTCCTTCTTAAACAATCTTTCTACCTTCTCCTATCAAGGGAAACATCCCTTAGCACCGCCATACCTCTTGAGCTTGAGGTTATTCCTCAAGTAAAGGAGTTGTTGGATGAGGGTTTGGTTTGCAAGAGCTTAAATCCTTGTGCTTTGTTGGTGCCTAAAATAGGTATTATTAGGCACCAAATCCCTATGATAGATGGTATGATGAATGTGTTGAGTGGTGCAACACTCTTTTGTAAAATCACTCATGCACCCAACATCTTCATGATTTGTGTACATAGGGACTCATTAGGTAGGTTTGTTCTTATTTTTTTGTTTCAATACAAACCTAGGTGCTCATGTGGGACACCTTAGGTTTGTCGTAATTTTTTGTAGGAATAATCAAGATGAAAATAAAAAAAAAGGTATGTTTTATTTCATTACTTTCCTTAACTTTTTAAATAGTGATCAAGGGCTTCCCATGGACCTTAAGAGAATAAAGGTCATTCCTGAGTGGCCTACTCCACCAAGTATAAGGGAAATTTGGGGCTTCAATATCTTAACAAACTTTTACAAAAGGTTTGTCCCATATTTTTCTATACTTGTAGCACCACTCATTGAGTTGGTGAGGAACTATATTCTCTCATGGGAAGATGGCCAGGAAAGGGGTTTTCAGTCCTTACCGTACTCTAACATACCCAACATCACTAATACATATGTTTTTATTCTTTTTACAGGTGTTGAGGAAAGAATCCATGAGTTTCAAGAACCTCTGGATTTGAGGTCAAATCCTTTTCAAGGGGGAGGGAATGATGCAATCCTACCCCCCAAGGGCATTGGATAGAAGACTCCGAGAAGATTGGGCCAAAGATGCAAGAGAAGGCCCTAGGGTCGATTTCGGGCCCATGGACTAAGTATGAGCCCACTTATCTTTGTACATATTGGATTAAGGTTTCATTATTTTTTGGGCCTTGTATTTAGGGCTCCATAATGTAGGTAAGGTACCCTAGAAATGTAGGATTTTTCAGCCCTTGTATTTTAGGGCACCTAGACTAGTTTTTTGTATTAAGGGTAGTTTTGTAATTTCACATGCATTAAGTGAATATTTGATGTGTGTGTTGAAAAATAAATTTAATTGAATTGGGAGAAGCCCAATCCAATTAAATTTTAGAGGGGGAGGTGAGCATTTGCTTGCTACACCTCATTGCCACATCATATAGTCACACTTTGTGCATGTCCTTCATGCTTTACATGCCTCATGCCACCTAAGCATACTTAGTGGAGAATCTTGGACTTGATCTTGAATTAGTGGGCTGAACCATAGCTAAAATTCACTAATCATAATTAGTGAAATTTTGGCTCCACAAATTCAAGTGAAATTTGAATAGAAATTCAAATTTCCCTCCAATTTTGTGTGACACTTAGGCTATAAATAGAGGCCTTATGTGTGCATTTTTTGGAACTTTGATCATTTGAAAATTAAACTTCAGATTTCAGAGCTCTCTTATAGCACAAAATTTTCTGCTCTTCTCTCCTTCTCCCTTCATTCATCTCCTTCTTCCTCCAAGCTCTTATCCATGGCCTCCTATGGTGGTGAGCTTCTTCTAGACTCATCTTCTCCTTGAAGTGGCGTCTCCTTTCTCTCTTCCTTCTCCATTTCACTACCATTCATCTTCCAAGAAGCAAAGGAATCCATTGATGAAGAAGATCCTAGGCCTACAAGCTCCAATGGAGCTTACATCACACTGCTTGTTATTTTTAGGACATAATTTATATAAGGCTAATCTTAAAAAAGACTCACTATGAATTGTGGAAAGGACATAAGCCCAACATCTCTTACTTCCACTCATTTGGATGTCAGTGTTTCATTTTAAACACCATGGATAACCTTGGAAAGCTTGACTCTAAATGTGATTATGGAATCTTACTTGGATACTCTGAATCGTCCAAGGCATATATAGTGTATAACTCAAGAACCTTGATTGTGGAAGAGGCTATTCATGTAAGATTTAATGACAATAAGCCCGACACTACAATGTCAGAGCTAGATAAGTTCTTTGTAGAGATGAAAATAGAAAATATTGTCAAATCTGTTGTTGCGTCCAGTCAAGACAAACATGCGTCAAACTCACCAGTGGACGATGAACTTGAAGAAGTCAGAGAACCAACTGGATGATTCCCGAGGAAACATAATCCAAAGTCCCAAATCATTGGTGATCCTAAGGACAAAGTCTAGACAAGGAACTCTCTCAAGCATACAACTCTACTTTCCAAAATTGAGCCAAAATACATAGATGATGTTATGTTTGATGAATATTGGGTTAATGCAATGCAATAAGAGCTGGACCAGTTTCAGAAAAACAATGTATGGAAGCTTGTAGAACTCCCCAAAGGAAAATCTATTGTTCGAGGAAAGTGGGTGTTTAGAAGCAAGCTAGACGAAATAGGTAAAGTTGCGAGGAACAAGGCTAGGCTTGTGGCCAAAGGTTACTCACAACAGGAAGGTATAGATTATATTGAAACTTTTTCTCTTGTTGCGAATCTAGAGGAAGTACACATTTTACTATCCTTTGCTACTCATCATGGTACGATGTTGTATCAAATGGATGTAAAAAGCATGTTCCTCAATGGACTTATTAAGGAAGAAGTCTATGTAGAACAACCCTCTAGGTTTGAAAGTTCTATCTATCCTCATCATGTTTTCAAACTTAATAATGCTTTGTATGGTTTAAAGCAAGCTCGTCGAACTTGGTATGAAAAGTTGAGTTATTTTTCAACTGAAAATGGCTTTATAAGAGGAAAGGTAGATACTACTCTATTTTGCAAAGATTATGAAAGTCAATTCCAAATCGTCCAGATATATGTGAGTGATATCATATTCGATGCCACTAATGACTCTCTGTGAGAGGATTTTTCTAAGCTTATGCAGGCAGAGTTTAAGATTAGTATGATGGGAGAATTGGAGTTCTTCCTTGGACTTCAAATCAAGCAAACAGGCGAAGGCATATACATACATCAAACCAAGTACATGAAGGAAATTCTGAAGAATTTTGAGATGAACGATGTAAAGAAAATGAAAACCCATGTGCATCCAACCATTGTACTTGGACTGGAGGAAGAATCAAATCATGTGGACGAAAAGATATACAAAGGAATGCCAGGATCTCTTTTGTATCTCACTGCATCCATACCTAACATTATGTTTAGTGTATGCCTTTGAGCAAGATTCCAAAAGGAACTAAGGGAAGTTCACCTATCTACTGTCAAATGCATATTTAGATATTTAATTGGAACTCCTAACCTTGGCATGTGCTTTAAGAGAGAAAAGAAATACAGGTTGCTTGGTTACTGTGATATGGATTTCACTAGAGATAAAGTGGAAAGAAAAAGCACTAGTGGAGGTTATCACTTCATTGGAAGATGTTCAATTTCTTGGACAGGCAAGAAACAAGGGACAATAGCTCTATAATAGTAGAGTCAGAGTATATATCAGCTACAACTTGTTGTCCTCAACTCTTGTGAATCAAACATCAACTTCAGGATTACAACTTGTTTAAGAGTAAAACTCCTATCCTTTGTGATAATACTACTGCCATAGATCTTTCTAAAAATCCCATCATGCATTCATGTGCCAAACATATAGAAATAAAACATCAATTCATAAGGACTATGAAGAAGAAAGGAAAGGTTCCTCCTCATAGCAAACCTATGCCTTATCCAAGTCCAAAGGACTTGTTTCCTTGCATCTAATTCCCTATGATTGAAGCAGGTACTTCACCAGGGATGCTACTAAGAAGATGATTGCTTTGAAGCCAGATGCTAAGTTCGATCAAAATGATGTCATGCTCTTTTATTTTAAAGACATGTATGAAATCTCTCGTCTTGCGTCCAAATCACAGTATGACAAGGAAGACACCTCCAATCATATGTGTGTGGTGCAAATCTTGCGTCCAGCCAAGATTTATAGATTCAATGATTGACAAATGTGCTATGAGAAGAGAAATAAGAATGACTACAAGATGAAAGCACATTTGCAAGAAGAATGACTACAAGATGATATATACTATAAAAATGCGAGGATCCCCAAGTATTTTGACTTGGAATGGTTCTTTCAACTAGGGTTCAACTTTACTAATCTACTGGAAGCACAAAGACTATCAAAGTTGGTGCATATGAAAAGAGCATTTTATCCAGAGCTAGTCAAGGTTTTCTACACTTGTGTACATGCTGACCTTGAAGCTAACCTCTTCTCTACTGTTAATGGAGTAAAGATAGTCATTGATGTTGTTGTGTGGAAGGAAGTAGTTGGTTTGGACATGGGTGGAGTCCGCAAGTTCGATGAAATGCTTGATGGGTACAATAAGATGTAGACCTATAGGGGAATACTTCTTGACCATGCTACGAACTTAAGGAATCGCTTAGCAGTTGGTGGAATGACTTAGAGGACAAGATGTTAGTTTACCTAATTACCTACATTCTCACATCGAGGTCAAGAAATCATGCTCAGGTAACGGATGATGATTTACAAATAGTTTATGATCTGAAACCAGGTATCAAGATGAACTAGGTACTACTGATTGAAGACATTATGATGAAAAGTCATCGCTTGGTGGATTATGAATTTCTGTATGTTGTGCTTGCCTCAAGATTCATTGACTACTTCAATGTTGATGTCTCTAATGAGATTGTGGACTTTACCAAATCCTCTAGCGATATTACCAAAAGGCATCTCAAGAAGCTTGGAATGAGATTTATTGATCATGAATGGATAATGATTGGAGAGCCAGTAGTTGGAAACATAGACCAGATGGAAGAAGATGTTGAAGTTGAAGCTCCACAAGAACCTGCACATCAATGGAGTCCTTTTGAGTCACTTATGATTCAAAAGATGGACGCTATGCTTCACCTCCATCAAGATCACTCAACTGAAGTTCATAGTTCGTTGGAGAATATAACTACCCGACTAAAAACATTGAAGTCTTAACAAAAGACATTGAAGTCTTTGAAATGTAAAGAAGACTATTAGAGTCTTGAATGCATAAAGATGGAGGACTTTGAGTCCGATGAAAGATAAGGCGTGGAACTATGGTATTGGATTTTGAAATCCTCACACATTTCCTTCTTCATCTTGTTGTTCAGATTAATGGCATTATCGGTGATGATTTTCCTAGGCAACCCATATCGGCAAATTATCTCCTTTTTTATGAATCTAATCACCACATTCCTAGTTATGCTAGTGTATGAAGCTGCTTCGAACCATTTGGTGAAGTAGTCAATGGCGACTATGATGAAGTGATGTTCGTTTGAAGCCTTAGGCTCGATGGCTCCGATCACATCTATGCCCCACATGGAGAATGGCCAAGGTGCTGCCAAAACGTTCAAAGGTATAGGTGGAGCATTAACATTATCAGCAAAGGCTTGGCACTTATGGCATTTCCTCACATGAATGCTGCAATTGCTCTCCATAGTGAGCCAGTAATACCCCGCTCTCAGAATTTTCTGGGCCATGGCATGTCTGTTGGCATTCATTCCAAAGGACCCCTCATGCACCTCTATTAACATTTGCTTAGCCTCTCTTGCATCCACACACTGGAGCAGTACCATGTCATGGTTCCTCTTGTATAAGATATTCCCACTCAGGAAGAAACCGGCCGCCAACCTTCGCAACGTCCTCTTGTCGTTGTCAGAGGCCTCAGGCGGTTAAACCTTGTCTTCGATGTATCGTTTGATATCAAAGTACCAAGGTTTACCATCCTTCTCTTCTTCTATTAAACAACAATGTGCAGGCCTACCACGACATATGAATTCAATGTACGACAAATCTCTGTGTGGGCTTAGTTGGAACATGGACGCTAGAGTGGCAAGGGCATCAGCCATTTGATTTTCCTCTCTAGGAATGTGATGAAAAGATATATCATCAAAGAATTCTATCAACTTCTTGATGTTTACTTTTTGGTTATTGTGTTTACTTTTTGACTATGACTGCTAAAAAAACAAAATGCAATGAGTAATGCAACAACAAAATAAACATGAATGCATGATAATGATATATTGTCGAAGTATTGAACCCACAAAGAAATTTCAGTAAAGACATAGAGTCAAATCAAATGTCATTTTCATTAAGAAACAACATTGTTTATCTTGCCAAAGCCAAAGCATAAATACAACAAAAATGCCTCAGCGGTTCCTAATTATGTGGGACATCAATTCAACCATGTGTTGGCAGTAATTGAAAAGCTCATGAACTTCATCAGGAGCTGAGCATACATCCGCCATTGCCTTGGCTCTGGCTAACAACCTCGAAAGCTCTTGACTCCCATTCAGAGTGAGAGCAAACCTATCCATCCATTTCATAGCTTCCCCATGCAAGGATTCTATCACCCTCTCTCTTGCTTCCCTTTCCATTTGCAGAGCTAATACCTTCACATGCTCATCTTCTAGTCTCTGCCTATGACTAGTAGCTGGGTTTACCTTCTCCTTATACTAATCAATAATTGTCAACATATTCTTTTTCATTCTACTCAGTTGTTCGGTCAAACTTCTCTTTGACCTTTGACAAGCCTTCAATTTATCCTCTAACACCATGTTTTCCATCCTTGACTCGTCCCTCTCGGCCCTTCTAAGCTTGAGCTCATTGTTGCTGCCCCATAGAGCCCCTCGGAACTTGTTCCTGCTCCATTCTTCCTTTCAAGCCCTCTTTGTTTTCCGCTCTAATGCTTTGACCGTAGTCATATTAACATCTTTTAGCTCGTCACACTCTTTCCTGACCCTAGTGACTGTCGTCTTTAGCTTTTCCTTGATCACTCTCGTTCTTTCAAGCTCTGCTTTCAATGCTTGCACTTCTTCACTTTCCTCGGGGACTTCAGCTTCTTTCCCACTTGGACCTTTTAGCTTTGGGAACTAAGTTATCCCTTGCATCCTTGCCTTCAACCACTTATGATAGCTGTCGATGACACCGTTACTACTTCCCCTAAGCTCCTTATCTTTCCTTTCCATTATGTCCCACGCTTTACAGATTCTCTGAAGTATTTTTGCATTGCCTTCATTGAAAACCCGTGTGATGAAAGACACGATAATCTCTTCCAACGGCGCACCTCTCATAGGGCAGCCTAGTTGTCTTATGGCCAGCATGGGATTATAATTAATACAACCCCTTGTTCCCATCAAGGGGACATTTGGGAATCCTTCCCATGAGTACAACACTCTGGCCACTCCTTTTTTCCATCGGGGGAACCAACTAACGGACGCTCCTACCATACCTGCCAAGACTTCTTCCCAATTTGCTTTTCCCTTTTCGGCGCACATGCGATCACCTTGTAGAGGGCAGGCAGGTCTACCTTCATGACAAAAAACGTGGGAGACCAACCACACATAAAGAGCAGGCATACAACAGACAATTCTTGCACCATTCCTTTCGCATCTTAGGTTGAAGGTGTCATATGCATCGGCTAAAACAGCAATGGTCGGGCTTTCCTTGCTATGATGATAAGCTAGAAAAGCGTCGATCATTGCTAAATCCACTAGCCCATCTACAATTGGAAAGAGTATGGTCCCAAACACCAAAAGTGCTAATATGTCAATGAACGAGGTCCATTCTCCTTGATCTACCAAAGCTTCTGCGTTCTCCTCCAAGCTCTTCCTTGGTAACCCTACCACCCCATTCCTATTTTGCTTTACTCAGCCTAACTCTTGTGTCAAGATCTTGACCATTTTTACTACTCTTTCCATGGAAGGGTAGAATCCGGAAAAAAAGATATGACTTCCTTCCTCATAGCAGGCATCCCAAGATCTTTTCAAATTCTTCTATGGTTGGTACTAACTGGAAGTCCCCAAATATGAAGCATCTAAGCAACTGGTTGTAGTATTGAGCGAGGGATGGGATGGCTTCAACGGACACTTCTATCATGGCCAAATCCCAAATTTTCCCATATGCCTTGCAGAAGGCTTGATGTCAAACTTGATCCATCCACTGCCCTAGCTCTTGCAAGCTGGCTAGTTCTAGGCTCTTGACTTTGACATGATAGAACCATTTTTTAAAAGAGAGCGTTTGGTTCGACCCCATGTTTGCTAGAATGAAAATTCTGATGATCAATACTTCAAAACCCTATCATAGAGGAGGTATAATGAATGCATTAGGGCATGTTTATGCTATGCATGACAAATTGCATTTATCTATGGGCACAAGAATCTGGAAGACCATCCCTTCTTACCCATAATGCATTAGGTATCATGGCTCATTTGCAGTCATTACCATGGTGCCCAACATATGCAATTAAGAAAGCGATGCAGACCTTTCGGCCTCCTGTGACGAAGATGATGAAAACAAATTCAAGGCATGAGCAATGACACAACATAAGTATGCATGCGTGAAAGGAATGACGGATGACAACAAAGAGCATGCGATTAGTAGCACAAAGAGAAACATGCTAGATGAATGAGCATGATAACACAATAAATTAATGCCAAAATGACATAATAACATGCTAAACACAAGAATGACACACACAATCACGACGCCATAAAGATATGCATGGCTAGATCAAGGAAACAAAACATAGCGTGTTTGTTTCGTGCCCCTAATTTAGGAACCTAATGGAAGGGATTAAAGGTTTGCTATTTAATGACAACTCCCAAAGGTGTTCATACATAACTTTCAAAGGCTTCTAGAGATATCATCCTCTTTGATATCAAACATTGTGGTGGTAGGGACTACCAGCGACAACCTATCATCAAAGAGAAAAACTCTAGATGAGGCTTTACTATTATCAAGCGAGCCGGAAACCTAGTATGACCACAGATCAACCTCCACTTACTATGTCTCCAAGAACTCGGGTATAGGGCCAAATAACTCACTATGTGTGCAAAGGTGTAAGTGCCATGTGCGCATAGAACAGACAAATATTTCTAAATATGCATGTAATAGGCAGACAACCACACTTAACATAACAACATAGAAAAAGAGTCATATGAATATAAGAACATAAAAGAATAAAGGGAAACAAAATAAAAGAAAAGGTCACGATAAATGTTGCACATAGATTAAATGGCTTAACTCTCTAACAAAAGTCCCCAGTGGAGTCGCCAACTGTCACAACCTACCCTTTGGCGGGAGGGCGAGGTGAGATAAAAAAGTGTGTCTTCCAAAAAGGAGAATGTGCGGGAGTCACCACCAACATTTATTCGAGGAAAACGTTAGAAAAACCAAAAAAGGGGTCTGCGAATTTCAAAGAAAAGGGTTCGCAAGTTGTTTACGCGCGAGGAAGGTATTAGTACTCCACGCGTCCATCACAAGGGACGACAACCTTTAATCGAGTGTGCAAAAACGTGACTTCAATATTATTTATTTTCCTTTTTTATGTTTCTTTATTTTTTTTTTTGGGTCGACAAGGGTGTTGCCCTTATTCCTACATATCCTCAAGTGCAATAAGGAATTCAGACCTACGTAGTTCTTAAAAGCAAGAAAGTTGTGTGTTGAGTTGATTTTAAACTTTTGAAAGGATTATTTTAAGCAACAAAAATAAAAGAGATCGTTAAGGTGTTGGACCTTGAACGGATTCAAGAAACTTTTATGGATAAAAACTCAATTAAATTCTGATTTCATCTTGGTTTCACTTATTAACTTTCAATCTCTTTAAAAGATGATTTATGACATAAATGGTCGGTCAAAATTTACTTTACAAGAAGAAAAGAGATTACTAATGGTAGAAGAATGAGATGAAGATGTGCAAAGCAACAAAGAGGACCGCTAAGGGTGCATAGATCGTATCCGAATACTTAAAACAAAAACTAACCAGATGACGAACGAAGAACGATGTAGAAGTCGATTATGGTGGTAATTCGGTAGCACCTCAACCTCGTTTTACTCTACTTTCTTCTTCTTCTCTTCAAATTTCATTGAATTCTCTCAATATTAAGATGTTGGACCCCTTCTTCAGCCTCCCTCATGACTATTTATAGGAAATTAGGGGGTTTGGCGCTTTGGCAGCTTGCCTAGGCGAGCTATTGCTTCAACCTGAAGTAACCTTGCTCGCCCAGGCGAGCTGGTTACTTCACCCCTAAACTATTTGGGGGGCCAGGCAAGCCAAAGGCTAGCTTGGGTGAGCCAGGGTTCAAAAAAAGCTTAAAATGACCCTTTTGCCCTCCCTTTTGGGTATTTTCCATATTCTTTATTGAAATGTCAAATGATCTTTCATCTTGCACGGTAACTGGTGTCGAACAGCTCAATTCAGCTAGCGAGAATCGAAATGTTAGCGAATGATACTCCCCGGACGAAATTAGGGTTTGACACTCGTGAAGGACTAAGGATTAATTTTGGACATATAAAGGTGAGGAAGAGCTCTTTGTAAAGAGTTACATTGAAGCTACCTTCCAAAACGATAGGGATGATTCCAAATCGCAATCAGGGTTTTTATTTTGCTTGAATGGTGCTGTTGTAAGCTGGATGAGTTCAAGGGAAGGGACAGTCGTTGATTCTATTACAAAGAATAAGTATATACCTACCTTTGGTGCAAGTTAATGATGTTGGATCAAGTGGACTCGGAATAATTAAGAAAGGGTGCTTGAATTAATTATGAACGTGTCTTGACTAATTAAAAAAAAATTATCCTTCTTAATGTTACTAGATTCAATTAGGCTTTACTACTAAGTTATGAGAAAGTAAAGAACAGAAACAATAACTTAGACAAAAGTAAAGCGGAAATAAAAAGTACACTGTGGAAAAGTAAAGAGTGTAGGGAAGAAGAAAACAAACACAAGTTTTTATACTGGTTCGGCAACAACCCGTGCCTACATCCAATCCCCAAGCAACCACCAGTTCTTGAGATTTCCTTTAACCTTGTAAATCCTTTACAAGCAAAGATCCACAAGGGATGTACCCTCCCTTGTTCTCTTTGAACAACCAAGTGGATGTACACTCCACTTGAACTGATCCACAAGAGATGTACCCTGTCGCAACCTACCTTTCAGTGGGAGGGCGACGTGAGACTCACGGGTGTGTCTTCCAAAGAAGGAAAATGTGCGGAGTCGCCACCAACGTTTATTCGAGGAAAACGTTGGAAAAACCGGAAAGGTGTGGTCTACGAACCTTAATCGTGAAAGGTTCGGGAGTTGTTTTTATGCATGGGGAAGGTATTAGCACCCCACGCGTTCGTCACAAAGGACGGCAGCCTTTAATCAAGTGTGCAAATATGACTTCAAAATGTTTTATTTTCCCTTTTTATGTTTTTTTGTGTTTTTATGCTTTTTGCGCTTTTTTGTATTTTTTATCTTTTTGTGGTCGACAAGGGTGTTTCCCTCGCTTCTACGTATCCTCAATTGTGATGAGGAAATCAGACCTACGTAGTTCTTTGAGAACTAAACGTTGGTTAAGTTGTTTTTATCTTTTTTCGCAAGATATATTTTAACCGAACAAAAGGTCATTTAAGGCATTGGACCATTAAACGATCTTTTGATTTTGAAAGGAGAGAAACGTTAAGGCGTTGGACCATTAATGATTTCTTGGTTTTTGAAAGTAAAGAAACGTTAAGGCGTTGGACCATTAACGATCTCTTGGGGTGGTCGACAAAAGCGGGACTTTTGCTCCTACGTATCCTCAATTGCGATGAGGAAATCAGACCTACGTATTTCTTGCAGAAGCGGTAAAGTTACGTGTTGATTTTATGCTTTTGAATGATCCATGTTAACCGATAAAAGCAAAGAGGACCGTTTAAGGCGTTGAACCTTAAAACGGTTTTGAGTGACTTTTGCGGACGAAGCTTCATTTATGAGTTGATTTTAGCCTTAGTTTCACTTTGGTTATTAGTCAATTCATTCAAGGAAACTTCCAAAGAAAAACGTCCGATAGATTTTTTTTTGTTATTTTATTCAAATATATTTTGATTATTTTATTATTATTTTTCAAGATATTTTAATTATTTTATTATTATTTTTTCATTTTTTTGGTTTAACCGTGGTTACAGCGTGAACGATCGGTTAGTTTTTGTTTTAACAGTGATTAAACGAGATTACAACACAAATGATCGGTTGAAATTCATTTTATCATTTATTAGGTGAGACAACGGCTTAAATAAACGGTAAAAAGCTCGTTAAAGCAGAAGAAAAGAAAACTAAAAGTAAGCGAAATTAAAGTGAAAGTACACAAAACAAGTAGGGCCCACTAAGGGTGCATAGAATGAATTGAAATATTCGATTTCGGGAACTTACTGGTTGAAGACTGAAAAACGACGAAGAACGAACGAAGAAGGATGAAGAACGATGAAGAATTTCCACATAATCGCTTACGGAAGCGTTACGGAAGCACCTCGGCTTGGATTTTCTTCACGAAACACATTTTTTCACCCAAAACAGCCAAAATGAATAGCCAATGGGTTTTGAATATTTTTGAAACAGCCCCCCTCCCTTATTTATAGGGAAAAAGAGAGGTGCTTGCCACCGAGAGACTTAATGAAGAAGATTTCTAAGCGCACCCAAATTACTAAGTTCACCCCCCTTTTCGTATTTTATGGAAAAGTTACGGAAGTGTTTTGGATTTGATTTTCATCTTTTTTTTCTCTTCCCTTTCACCAATGTTAAGTGAAATATGCTTACCCAAGGTTTTTGGAAATTTTACGGAAGCATTACGGAAGCCACGAAAGCCCCAGAAACCATTTTTCAAAAACATGGAGGAGCTTGCCGCCCAGTTGCTTCCTCCTTAAGCAACCCAACTTCCAAAATGTTTGGGAGGGCCTAGACTCGAATTTCTATTTACACCTGTATCTTGATAAGTTCACCCCCCCCCCCCATTTTTGTGTTTTTGGCTGTTTTCTTTCCAAAACATTACGGAACTTTACGGATTACGTAAGGACACCCATTCTCTTTCCAGAATGTTGTGAAACTTTACGGATTACGCAACAATGCCCTTTTTGACTTCCGAAATGTTGCGGAACTTGACGGATTGCGCAACAATGCTTCTTTTTTACTTCCAGAATGTCGCGGAACTTTGCGGACTACCTAACGATGGGTGTTAAGTATCTCGAGGCGGTCAAGCAAAGGTTGCATGCCACCAAATAATGGTCCCCGGATGAAATTAGGGTATGACATACCCTCTCTTGTTCTCAGTATTACAACCCAAGTAGATGTACGCTCTACTTGTACCACAAAGGATGTACCCTCCAATGTGTTAAGATAAAGAATTCTTAGGCGGTTAGTCCCTTGAATCTTTGTAAGGGGAAACAAAAGATATCTCAGGCGGTTAGTCCTTTGAAATCTTTTGTTTAATGGGAAGAGGAAGAATCAAAAGAATTCTCAGGCGGTTAGTCCTTTGAATCTTTTGGCAAGAGAAAGAAGGAATGAAGAAGAAGAATAGCACAAGTTTTTGGCCAATGAACTTTTCTTGAATAAAGAAAGTATTGAACAAAAACTCTTAGAAACATGTTGAGAAATGAATAAGAAAGTTCTTCTTAAATTTGTGCCATGGTCACATATTTATAGCCATTTGATGGCTCCTTAAAAACCAAGTTAAAAGTTGTGACTCTTGGCAATTTCTTCAAAACTAGTCACTTTAAAAGTTGTGACTCTCTTGAAAACTAGTCACTTTAAAAGTTGTAACTCTTTTGAAAACTAGTCACTTTAAAAGTTGTGACTCATGAAAAAATCTTCATAAACTAGTCACTTTAAGAATTGTGACTTTTGATAATTTATTTTTCAAAATAAGTCAATGGTAATCGATTACCATTATAGTGTAATCGATTACACATCAATAGATGTGACTCTTCATGTTTAAATTTAAAAATCAAAACGTTTAGAAATACTGGTAATCGATTACAAGTATTTTGTAATCGATTACACAAGCTTGAAATGATTTGAAAATGTTTTATCACAAGTTGTGACTCTTGAAATTTGAAATCTAACGTTTTAAAACATTGGTAATCAATTACATGATTATGGTAATCAATTAGAACTTTGTAAATCAGTTTGAAAAGAATGTTGGCTACTGGTAATCGATTACTGCCTTATGGTAATCGATTGCCAGAGAGTAAAACTCTTGGTAAAAGATTTTTCTTTGAAAAATTATTTTGGACAAATTGTGCTGTTCAATCTTTTCTTTTGAAAAAATATTTTTATACTTATCTTGATGCTTTTCTTGAAGTTCTTGTATATCATGAGTCTTCTCTTGAATCTTCACTTGAATATTGATTCTTGATTGAACGACTCTTTGATTCTTGAAACTTGCTTGACTCTTGATTCTTGACTTGAGTCTTTGGCATCATCAAAATAAACTTGGAAAGCTTTGCTTCCACAGATGATGATGTTTGGATCAAAAAGTTCATTGTTGAACTTGGCGTTGTTCCTAACATCGTAGACTAGATTGACCTCTATTGTGATAACAATGAGTAATCGTGCATGCTAAGGAACCTAGATCTCACTAACAATCCAAACCCATATACTCAGATGTTTCCATCTCATTCAAGAGATATGCAAAGATCCAACATTAGAGAATATTGTTGACCCATTTATAGAGCACCTTGCTTAGTTTAAGCATAATGCTCACACAAAACCAATGGGTATTAGGTTTATACCTGATTGGCACTAGTGCTAGTGGGAGATTTTTGGAGCTAGCCTTAGTGGCCAATCCATTTTAGACTATATGTGTATTGTGATTTTGGTTTATATATTTTATATATAATGCAACATCTCAATTA
This sequence comes from Glycine soja, assembly GCF_004193775.1. NCBI lineage: Eukaryota > Viridiplantae > Streptophyta > Magnoliopsida > Fabales > Fabaceae > Glycine > Glycine soja. The sequence goes on along the minus strand of NC_041017.1, from coordinate 14,877,739 downwards.
TTATGCTATTAGTTTTATAGCGTAATAATGTTCTCAAAATAGGCAATTCGTTTAATGGAAAATCAAGTTGGACTTGATTGTGAGATTCATTGAATAATGAAATGCAATTCTAAAAGCATTTGTAGTCAAGTATTATGGTTTACTAGGGCAACAATAATGCATTGCGACTATTGTGTGAGTAGATTGATGATTGCATCTCACAAGTCATGGATATCATATATCAAGTAGGCACGTGGGTATAAACATTAGGAGTAATATTTATACTAGATAGACCCACTATGAGAAGACGTCATAATAGTTATATAGGTTTCATAAGCGCTCCTCATGGCAACCATAAGGTGATAGTAGTCCTTCGACTTGAAGTCACTACAATTCCTACATGTAGGAGTTGAAGTCTTTAATCCAAGTAAACCCATCCGTGATAAGGTGATCATAAAGGTAGTACTTGGGTCTACAATGAATCATGTTGATGGATGTGAGTGATGTAGATATGATTAATCTCTCCTATGTTAGAGATAGAGGGAGCAATATGAAGAATAAGCTTTGAAGAGTTTTGTCTTTTTACATGCCCAACTCATTGAGTGGCATTTGTACTTATTGGTGCTTTTTTAATCTTAACCTATTTATATGTACATCATACATCATCATGTAGAGATAAGAAGATTATATATGACTAAGGTTAGAAACTTCTTCGGTGCATAAACTCTCTGTTTTAATCGATCACCAGCTATCAATAATCGATTACACAAGTCTTTTGAGAAGCTTGCAGAGAAGGGATTCCCACAGTTAGAAGCCATAGGACTAACCCTCGATTTGTAAAGATCATCAAAGTAGGTTTTCACTCTTCCAATAAAGTCTTCTCCATATGCATGGTTAGGGAATCAAACCCTTGTAAGCATGCTGAAGGAACCATCCAACTACCAACTATGTTGGACCTTGTTGGTAAAAGTGATTTAATTTAATTCATAGTTAATTAATAAAATTAGATTTAATTAATTAAAAATATATTTAATTAAATAAGACATGTCGCAACCTACCATTCAGCAGGGGTGCAAAAAGGCCATTATGGATAGGCCAAAGCGTTTGTCTCCAAGGGAGAAAACGAGCGGAGTCGCCACCAACGTTTATTTGAGGAAAACGCTAGAAAAACCAAAAGGACGAAGGTCTGCGAATTTTGAAAATGAGGGTTTGGGAGTTATTTATGCACGGGAAAGGTATTAGCACCCCACGCGCCCATCACAAGGAACAACAACCTTTAATCGAGTGTGCAAATCATGACTTCAAAATTGTGTATTTTCCCTTTTCATATTTTTTTATGTATTTTCCATTTTTTATATCTTTATTATTTTTTTTTTTGGGTCGACAAGGGTGTTGCCCTCGCTCCTACATATCCTCAGGTGCGATGAGGAATTCAGACCTATATAGTTCTTTAAGTGTGAAAGTTTGTGTGTTAGATTGATTTTATGCTGTCTTTTGAAAGATTGATTTTAATTGCGAACAAAAGTTGTTTAAGGCGTTGGACCTTGAAACGATGTTTTACTGGAAAAGTGGAGAGAATCGTTAAGGCGTTGGACCTTGAAATGATCTTTTGATTTTTGAAAAGAGGAGAGAGTCGTTAAGGCATTGGACCTTGAAACGATCTCAAGAGATATTTGATGAAATGAAGAAGTTTATGAGTTGGTTTTAGTTTGTTTTTTGCTTATTAACCTTCAACCTTTTTTAAAGATAACTTGCGGCACTAATGATCGGTTAAAACTTACTATACAAAAGAAAAGCGATCACCGATGATAGGAGAAGGAGATGAAGATGGAGAAAACAATAAAGCGAACCCCTAAGGGTCCATACATCATGTTCAAATCCTTAAAGACAAACACTAACCGGATGAAGAACGAAGAACGATGTAGAAGTCGATCACGGTCGCAATTCGGTAGAACCTCGGCCTTGTTTTTCTCTCCTTTCTTCTTCTTCTATCTCATTTCTCTCAATTCTTTCAATATATGAAGGCTAGACCTTGGACCCTTTCCTTCAATCCCCTCACGCCTATTTATAGGAAATGCGGGGACTTGGTTGATCTGGAGCTCGCCCAAGTGAGCTGTTGCTTCAACCTGAAGTAATCTTGCTCGCCCAGGTGAGCTGGTTACTTCACCCCTAAGTTATTTGGGGCCCCAGGCGAGTCAGAGGCTAGCATGGGTGAGCCAGGGGTCAGAAAAAGCTTCCAAATGACCTTTTGCCCCCCCCCCCTTTTGGGTATTTTCCACATTCTTTTGGGTATTTACCTCGCCCAGGTGAGCTGGTTACTTCCACATGCTTCTATTTATAGACTAGGTAGCTTCCTTGAGAAGCTTTCTTAAGAAAACTTCCTTGAGAAGCTTCTTTGAAAAAACTTCCTTGAGAAGCTAGAGCTTAGCTACACACACCCATCTAAAAACTAAGCTCACCTCCTTGAGAAGCTTCCTTGAGAAGCTAGAGCTTAGCTACACACACCCATCTAAAACCTAAGCTCACCTCCTTGACAAAATACATGAAAATACAAAAAAAAGTCCCTACTACAAAGACTACCAAAAATGCCCTCAAATACAAGGCTAAAACCCTATACTACAAGAATGGCCAAAATACAAGGCCCAAAAGAAGGAAAAACCTATTCTAATATTTACATAGATAAGCAGGCTCATACTTAGCCCATGGGCCCGAAATCTACCCTAAGGCTCATGAGAACCCTAGGGCCTTCCCTTGGATCTCTGGCCCAATTTACTTGGAGTCTTCTATCCAATACCTTTACGAGGTAGGATTGCATCATTCCCTCCACCTTGGAAAGGATTTGACCTCAAATCCCGAGGTTCTTCATACTCTGGGCTCCTTCCCTCGACACCTGTAAAAAAAACAAAAACATATGTATTAGTGGTGTTTGGTATGTTGAAGTAAGGTAAGGTCTGAAAACCCATTTCCTAGGCATCTTCCCATGAAGGAACATGGTTCCTCACCAAGTCAATGAGTGGTGCTACAAGTATAGAAAAAATATGGGACAAATCTTTTGTAAAAGTTTGTTAAGTCATGGAAGCCCCAAATTTTTCTTATACTTGGTGGAATGGGCCACTCAGGAATTACCTTTATTCTCTTAGGGTCCGTGAGAACCACTTGATCACTATTTAAAAAAATAAGAAAAGTAATGCAAGAAAATGTACCTTTTTCTGTATTTTGGTGTTGATTATTCCTACAAAAAAGTACGACAAACCTAAGGTATCCCATATGAGCACCTAGGTTTGTATTAAAACCAAAAATAAGAACAAACCTACCTAATGAGTCCCTATGTACACGAATTATGACAATGTTGGGTGCATGAGTGATTTTACAAAAGAGGGTTGCAACACTCAACACATTCATCATATCACTTATTTTAGGGATTTGGTGCCTAATAATACCCATTTTGGGCACCAACAAAGCACAAGGATTTAAGCTCTTACGAATCAAACCCTCATCCAACAACTTCTTTACTTGATGAATAACCTCAAGCCCAAGAGGTGTGGAAATGCTAGCAAGTGTCTTTTTACAAAAGAGAAAATATGGAGGTTGTCTAAGAGGGAAAGTTTCTTTAATGTTTGTCTTTATTGTAAAATGAGTTTCCTTCTTAGCTAACCTCTTGGAGGAGACACTTACCTCCTTACACTTCTCTTTAACAACTAATGGTTGTCCTTCTTCTTGGGGGTAGATTTCTTCACTAGATTCTTCCCTTTTTGCCTCTTCACTTTCACTATAGGAAGGTGAAGTAGTAGCCTCATCTTGACTACTATAAATGTATTGGCCCCTCATAATCATGGTTTTTGTGGTGGGGCATTGAGAAGTAATGTGTCCTCTTCCAAGACATTTAAAGCACTTTATAGAGCTAGTCTTCTCTTGCATACTAGCCTTAAGGGCTTGCTTTTCTATTGTATTCTCCTTACCATCTTTGGGCTTAGAAGGTGTCACCCCTAAGATGCCTTGACCTTGGTATTTCTTTGGATAAGAGTGAGAGCCATAAGATTTTGACGTAGACTTCTTTTTAAGTTGTTGCTCTACCCTTATTTCCAAAACTAAGTTAGCCTCTACATTGTCCTTCCCATGGAAGTATGGGAGGTTAATGTTAGCCTCTTGAGGCTTTCTTTCCTTTTCTCTTCTATGGGAGTGAGGTCTAAGATGTGACCTATGCATTCCTTCGTAATAGTCACGAAGTTCTTCGCTTAGGCTCTTGCAAGAGTTATGACTACTATAGGAGGCATGTTTTTCTCTTTTCATTTCTTTCATTATTTTTCTTCTTTCTTCCTCTCTTATTTTCTTTCTTTCATCTTGACTTATTTCTTCCACTCTTTTTTTTCCTTTTTCTTTTCTCTCTTGTTTTTCTTTCCATAACTTGAGGGAACTCAACTCATCTAAGATTCTAGATAAAGGGTCTTTATGACTAGTACCCTCGCCATTAACACTAGATGAATGATGACTCATGTTGGTTCCTAAGTTGTGGTTCTTTCTTGTTGGAGGTTTGAAAACAAAAGGTAAAAGAAACTATGGTTGAAACTAGCCAAAATAAACACTAAAAGAGGTGTGAAAGATAAGGTAAAAAACTAATTGTTAAAATGCAAGCTATCTAGGTGGTTTGACAATGGAAGGTAAAGGAAATAAGCTATGAAAGTAAGCAAGAAAAGTAAACTAGGTGAATCCTAAGAGTGTTTGGATGACCACATTCAAGGTTCCCAACAAAACACTCACTATCCTAAGGAAAAATTGCCTAAAATTATTACACACAAATGGAAGTTTGGTAACCTATTGGAGGCTCCCAACACACTTCCAATGAAAGGCCTTTTTGTTACAAAACTAGAAAGCAATGAAGGTAAGTAAATTGCAAATTACAAAATGGTTGTCAATTTTGGTGGTTGTTCTCTCTTTGGTGATTCACTCAATTTGGAGTGCTTCTTAGTCCAATAGCTCTTAAGGTGGTTGGCCCCTTTCTTCTTGACTCAAATTCTTCAAGGGATGGCACCAATCCTCCTTCCAATTCCCTATATGGCAACCCACAAACAAGGAAACAAAGAGACAAGCAATAACCAAAGACCAAAAAAAATGAAATGAAAGATAAACCATTGGAATTTTAACAAGACAATTTTTCAAGGATTACTCAACAATTAAAGCAATGAAAAGGACATAGAAGCAAGCTAAGACTCAAAGAGAAACTTAGAATGGCTCTAGAGTAGAGTAAAAAAACTATATAAAAAAAAAAGACTCAACAAACCTCTAGCTTTGGAACTTTTTTTCACAGTAATTTTCAATTGAAATTTCGGAACTAAGATTGGTATAACATAGGCACCAATTATAGAATAAATTTTGAGCCAAAACAACAAGCACACTTCCCTTTCACTTTTTTTTCCTGGATACTAATTTTTGTGCCAAATTGTGTGATTTTTAGTATTTTTTCCTTTTATCCAAATCACTAGGTTCTTTTTTTATAACATTTTTCCAGATGTCTAGCAAATTCAGTAAAAATTTCAGCTCACAATTCGAAGTAACCAATTCTCAGTAATTTTTACAAGTTTGTATGTCCAAGCTGCCAGCACTAGCGATTTTATTTTAACCATGGTATATTGATTGCCTTGGGCTTACTTTCAACCTTCCTATGTATGTTGAACTCACTAGGATTGTTTACCACAGTTTTAGGAGTTCAATATTCACTTAGGATCAACATTTCAGCCAGCAATTCAATCACCAAAACTCAAATTCACAATAGACACAATCAAAAGGAAACCTAAAAGTTCAAGAAAAGGTTCACAATCAAAGACTCTCTGAGAATTTTGCATGAACATGTTAAGGACTAATTAACATGAAAGATTTGACTCAAATCAAATAATAGGCTAAATTAATTTAATACACTCATGAAAAAATGAGTTAGACAAAGAAACAAGAAAAAAAAATTCAACACAACATAAGAAATCTTATGTGACAAGTTTCTTGACTAGACATGACTTCTATGACAAAACTACAATAGGTGAACAAGTCACTCTAGATTTTTGAGGTTTTCTACTACTTTAATATTTTTGTAAGAATTTTATGGTTTAGGTTTCAGCCACAAAAAATAACAAGACAAAACTCAAAGGAACCTAAACTCAACACAATTCATGGTTCAAGAACAAGAACAAGAAATTTGAACCATAGAAAATCAAATCTAGCTTCTATAGCAAGTTTAATCGGTGGAAACTCTAAAGAATCATGTTTAAGACATTTATCACAAGACATGTGAGGAGATACATGGAGAAAAAATGAAGAAACAACAATGGAAGAGAAGGTAAAGCAAAAAATTAATGGAGGTTTAAGGAGCACCTACCTGAAGCTCTTGTGCTCTGATTACCACTTGATGGAAGCTTGCTTGTGGGGCTTCTATGGAGGCTGGATCTTTGAGCTTCAATGAGGTCCTTTAATGGTGATTTTCCACCATGGAGATGCAGCGGAAGACAAAGGAGAAGAGGTGAGAGGAGGCACCATCCACTAGGGAATAAGCCATGGAAGAAGGAGCTTCACCACCAAGATGAGCCTTGGGTAAGAAGCTTGGAGAGGATGCTTCAATGGATGAAAAGAAAGAGGGAGAGAAAGAGAGTGGGGGGAGCACGAAATTGAAGGAAGAAAAAGGGAGAGAAGTTGAACTTTGAGTTGTGTCTCACAAGACTCTCATTCATCAAAGTTACAACAAGTGTTACACATGCTTCTATTTATAGACTAGGTAGCTTCCTTGAGAAGCTTTCTTAAGAAAACTTCCTTGAGAAGCTAGATCTTAGCTACACACACCCATCTAAAAACTAAGCTCACCTCCTTGAGAAGCTAGAGCTTAGCTACACACACCCATCTAAAAACTAAGCTCACCTCCTTGACAAAATACATGAAAATACAAAAAAAAGTCCCTACTACAAAGACTACCCAAAATGCCCTCAAATACAAGGCTAAAACCCTATACTACAAGAATGGCCAAAATACAAGGCCCAAAAGAAGGAAAAACCTATTCTAATATTTACATAGATAAGCAGGCTCATACTTAGCCCATGGGCCCGAAATCTACCCTAAGGCTCATGAGAACCCTAGGGCCTTCCCTTGGATCTCTGGCCCAATTTACTTGGAGTCTTCTATCCAATACCCTTACGAGGTAGGATTGCATCAATAAATGACTGAAGACATTGAAGTCTTTTGAAATTTAAATGAAATCATTGTCATCTTTGGAAAGCGTAAATGACGGAAGACATTGAAGTCATTTAAAATGTAAATAAAGACATTTTCATCTTTTGAAAGCGTAAATAACTGAAGACATTGAAGTCATTTGAAATGTAAATAAATACATTGTCGTCTTTTGAAAGCGTAAATGACTGAAGACATTGAAGTCTTTTGAAATGTAAACGAAGACATTGATAGTCTTGACAAAAGACATTGAAGTCTTTGAAATGTAAAGAAGACATTGATAGTCTTGACAAAAGACATTGAAGTCTTTGAAATGTAAAGAAGACTGTGATAGTTTTGACAAAAGACATTAAAGTCTTTGAAATGTAAAGAAGACTGTGATAGTCTTGACGAAAGACATTAAAGTCTTTAAAATGTAAAGAAGATTGTGATAGTCTTGACAAAAGACTCTGATAGTCTTGACAAAAGACATTGAAGTCTTTGAAATGTAAAGAAGACTGTGATAGTTTTGACAAAAGACATTAAAGTCTTTGAAATGTAAAGAAGACTGTGATAGTCTTGACGAAAGACATTAAAGTCTTTAAAATGTAAAGAAGATTGTGATAGTCTTGACAAAAGACTCTGATAGTCTTGACAAAAGACATTGAAGTCTTTGAAATGTAAAGAAGACTTTGATAGTCTTGACAAAAGACATTGAAGTCTTTGAAATGTAAAGAAGACCGTGATAGTCTTGACAAAAGACTCTGATAGTCTTTGAAATGTAAAGAAGACCATGATAGTCTTGACAAAAGACTCTAATAGTCTTTGAAATGTAAAAAAGACTGTGATAGTCTTGACAAAAGATATTGAAGTCTTTGAAATGTAAAGAAGACAGTGATAGTCTTGGCAAAACACATTGGAGTCTTTGAAATGTAAAGAACAGAGGACTTTGAGTCCTATGCAAGCATAAAGACTGAGGACTTTGAGTCCTGTGAAAGATAAATGCGAGGACTTTGAGTCCTATGAAAGATAGAAGTGAGGAGTTTGAGTCCTATGAAAGATAAAAGCGAGGAATTTGAGTCCTATGAAAGATAAAGTGAGGACTTTGAGTCCTATGAAAGATAAAGTGAGTCCTATGAAACAAGCCAATAGGTACTAGTACCAAGGGCTTAACCTTAGGAGAACGCAAGAGGTTGACTCTTTGAGAGGGCCTCTCTTCCTAAACTTAAAAGATAGAGCACTAGATTTGGGAAATTGGTATGCAAAGAGAAATCTATAGCCTAATATGAACATGATGTTTGGAATGCAGATGCATGCAATCTTCATCTTGAAATGCTAGTAATGCAAAAAGGTTTTGAATCATGAAAGATGTGTAATGCTCATGACATTTTTTCCTATTTCTGTGATTTTGATTTTGATTTTGATTTGATTTTTTTGCCTTTTTTTTTTCTTTGTGGAAAACACAGATTGACTGCCTCTTTTTTTGAAAGATGTGATAACTCATGCAACCTCATCCTATCTTTATGCAAATCTCTTCGGGGATTCCCTCAGAGTGTATGTTTTGTTTGATTTAGTCACTTGAAAATTTTGGAGTGATAATAATGGAGTCGTTTGACATTTAATCAATCAACCGAAATATGGATCCTAGGGTTTTCCCCTTTCCTTTTAAAAACTTCAATTATTCTGCACAACAAGAGAAAGATAAGGCTTTAGGACCAATCGTATGCACCATTGAAGGATGGCAATGGATTGTTATATGACCAAGTGAAAACTTGATTTAAGGTTATAGAGTGATGTCAAGGGTCTGTTGAGCCCGCTGAAATTTGATGACATGGGCTGATCACGAAAGAATTTATAATGAAGACCACCCTTGGATTCAAAAGGAATCCCAAGGAGTCTGCATGAGCGATTAACATCAGATGTACCCTACTATCACAATGGTCTTTGGGCATCTTCCACGAGCTCCTGGTCAAATGAGTTTTCTTCTCAAATGTGCAAGTGTGAACCTCAAGGGTTTTTCTTTCTTTTTATATTTTTTAAACAATCACAAGCAGGTGTGTGTTCCATTCCAAAATCCTAACTTAAAAGCAAAATTAGTCATTCCTTGATCCACATGGGCTTTATTGGGCTTGTAACGTGGTCAGGGGTAAGAGGGCTATGAAAGAAAGGATTAGAGAGGCACAAAGAGTGTTTGAGGGTTATATTGAGTAAGAACCTTGAGAGCGTTGCTTGTACTTTTGTTCCTTTTAACTCTTGGGTTGGGCACTACTCCTTTTGTCTTATACATTACTCTTTCATTGCACTTTTGTGCCTTTCTTGCAAAATTTGGAGATCTTTTGTCTCTCTTTTCCTTACTCGCCTTTGGCGAATTTTTATTTTTCTCTTTTTTTGTTGTTGCCCAACTTCATGCATGAGTTCTTTGCATTTCTCTTCCCATTGGTTTAGCAGTGGTTCCTACTTAGGGTTCGTGTTTTGTTTTTGTTGCTTTTAGAAAATGAATATGCTTTGGATCGAAGGGGGTAGCAAGGGCTAAATTAGTGTTTGGGATGTTGAAACATGGCCATGTGCCATTTCAAATCTTGACTTAGATCCTTTTGTAGTTTGGATTTTGGGATAAAACCTTAATAACATGCCCCTGATTGTTTTTTATTTTATATCAACCCTAAGAATTTCTAATCTACCCCTAGGTTTTCTTGAGGCTCAGGCATGATGCCTCTCATTGCCCCAGCATAGGGCTTTAAGGTATCTATTGATGTCTTTTTTCATGACCTTGTAACAAAGAAAAATGAAAGAAACTGTGCAAGTTCTCGAAAATGAATTTTCAAGGATGACAAATATTTAAAGGATTTTCAATTGACAGATTAAGTCGAACGACTCTTGTTCTTGACAACTCACTTTTCTCTTAAAAAGAAACTTTTAAGAATGAGGTCACATGAATGTCTGTACTTCTTATTTTTTATTTAAAACATAGTCATTCAAACATTTTTTTTTACTTTTTACTCATCATTTACAACACCCTCACCAAACGTGTAGAACGAGCAATTTCTTATTGAACAGACTTGGAAGTCAAACTCAAGAGCACAGGTCACTAGAGCAAATAAACCAACGACTTACATTCACATTCTAGTGGAAGTTAAATAAGCAAAGATGTATTTGTGAGAGAATGAGAGACAAGGACATCAAATTTATCCATAATATTAGCATTGTGACTGTTGTTTACAGTAATGGCATGAACTTGAAAATCTTAATGAGTCATTGGAGACATCTAATGACAACCTTCAAATTGCCCCATGCATAGTGTCGCTTGCCAACGTCAGAATGCATAAGCGATTATTCTCCTCAAATTTTAGCCAGCCCGCATCAATTAGACTTTGTACCTTATGTTTCAAGGTCATACAATGCTCAACGGAATGCCTTGGGACTCCTCCATGATAAGCACATGTTGCGTTCGATTTGTATCCTCAGAAAAATGGAGGTTGAGGAACCTTGGTTGGGGTTATGGCTATCATTGCATTATTGAGTAGATATGGGAGTAAGTTAGCATACGACACCGGAATTGGAGTGAATTCTACAAGCTTCTTTGCTGGAAAATTCCTTCCCTGGTTGGTGTTTTGGTTTGTGTTAAGGGTGGTGTTCGGTATTGGATGTGTGGCAGGCGGGCTTTGTGGCTGATTTAGGGGTGGCCTTTGTGGATGATTTAGTGTTCTTGGTTGATAGGGTGGTGGGTAATGAGAAGGGCTGATATTGACTGAGTATTGATATTGTTGAGCTGGTGAGGAATTTGGCCATGTAGGAATGACAGTCGTAGCATGGGTTCCTCCCTCATTCTTACTCTCTCCATTTGCCCCAGGCTTCTTATTTATCAAAGCAAGATTATCAAATTTGCCTCTTTTCAGACCCACTTCGATCCTTTTGCCGGCGAAAACTAAATCGGCAAAGCTTAAAGGCGTGTAACCCACCATCTTCTCATAGTAGAACACTGGTAATGTGCCTACTATCATTGTCATCTCCCTCTCTATCATTGAGGGCGCTACTTGAGCTGCTAGATCCCTCCATCTTTGGGCGTATTCTTTGAAAGATTCATGCTCCTTTTTACACATGTTCTGTAGCAACATTCTATCCGAAGCCATATCATAATTGTATTGATACTGCCTAATGAAGGCAACCATTATGTCCTTACAAGAATGGACCCGAGAAGGTTCCAGATTAGTATACCAAGTGACGGCTGCCCCAGTAAGACTTTCTTGGAAGAAATGCATCAACAGTTTCTCATCTTTCACACATGCCCCCATCTTCTGACAGTACATTTTCAAGTGATTCTCGGGGCAAGTAATCCCCTTGTACTTATTGAAATCCGGCATCTTGAACTTATAAGGGATGACAACGTCCGGCACTAGGCACAACTCTACCATGTTAGCAAAAGCATGATCTCCGCCTCCTTCAATGGCCCTCAGCCTTTCCTCTATATAATCAAATTTTCCTCTTTCCACCATAGCAGGAGGGATTCTTTCCACCGTGAAATGCAAGGATTGTGGTTGTGGGTGGTATTGAGGGCCCCCGGAGGTGTTTGGCAGGGGTACACCACCAAATGCTTGCCCCTCAGTGGCATATCCGAGGTGAGGTTCAAAGTCGGCTAGATTGTGGTCTCAGGGTGCTTCATGTGTCTCCCCCATGGGTTGAGAGACACGTGCATGATCAGGTTAGGGTTGTTGGCTCTCAATGAGTATGGGAATGGAGTTATTGACATTCTCATCGGGAGTGTGTGCAACATCAGGTGGTGTACAGTTGGGAGGCAAGCCATATGGTGGGAAAGAATTCTTGCTCTGCACAACATGGGGACCGCACGTATTTCCCAATGCTTCTCTTCCCTGACCTACCATATCTGAGATTGGGTGAGTCGGGTCTCCCTTAGTGGCGACACTCGTAGTGGCGACTACAGCCACATTGCTTTCCATTATTTTCTTCATGCTTAACATGGCCTCCATCATGGCGGCCATTTGGTCTTTCATGGTCTCCATGTTGGCCTTCATCTATTCTTGCACCTCTTTCATTTCACTCATTACTCTAGCTCTAGCACGAGTTTGGTAATGGCATCGTAAAGCGCATTCTTTCCTTTTGATTACAATGATTACAGTTCTGATTTCAAGGAAATAATGCAATGAGCAATGCCACCAATGTGAAAAGAAAAATAAGCATGGATGTATGTGAATGATGCATTGTCGAAGTATTGCAAATCTTACACGGGACATTCAGTAGAACATAGGGTTGAATCAATTCATATTTTCATTAAAACAACATTGTTCGTCACATATTGTCAAACTAAAACTGGAAATAAAACATGGACGTCAATAGTCCTTAATTTTTTTTTGTAAATTATTTAGCTCAATCATGTGTTGGCAGTAGACAAAGAAGCAATGTATAATCATGCATTAGGTCATTATGGATTGGCCAAAGCGTTTGTCTCCAAGGGAGAAAATGAGGAGAGTCGCCACCAACATTTATTTGAGGAAAAGGCAAGAAAAACCAAAAAGACGAAGGTTTGCGGATTTTGAAAATGAGGGTTCAGGAGTTGTTTACACACGGGGAAGGTATTAGCACCTCATGCATCCGTCACAAGGAACGGTAGCTTTTAATCGAGTGTGCAAATCATGACTTCAAAATTGTGTATTTTCCCTTTTCATATTTTTTATGTATTTTCCCTTTTTTATATCTTTATTATTTTTTTTGGGGTCGACAAGGGTGTTGCCCTCGCTCCCACGTATCCTCAGGTGCGATGAGGAATTCAGACCTACGTAGTTCTATAAGTCTGAAAGTTTGTGTTACATTGATTTTATGTTTTTTTGAAAGATTGATTTTAATTGCGAACAAAAGTCGTTTAAGGCGTTGGACCTTGAAACAATGTTTAACTAGAAAAGCGGAGAGAATCGTTAAGGTGTTGGACCTTGACCTTGAAACGATCTTTTGATTTTTGAAAAGACAAGAGAGTCATTAAGGCGTTGGACCTTGAAACGATCTCAAGCAATATTTGATGAAATGAAGAAGTTTATGAGTTGGTTTTAGTTTTTTTTTTTTTTTTTGCTTATTAACCTTTAACCTTTTTTAAAGATAACTTGCGGCACTAATGATCAGTTAAAACTTACTTTACAAAAGAAAAGTGATTACCGATGATAGGAGAAGGAGATGAAGATGCACAAAACAATAAAGAGGACCCCTAAGGGTCCATACATCATGTTCAAATTCTTAAAGACAAACACTAACCGGATGAATAACGAAGAATGAACGAAGAACGATGTAGAAGTCGATCATGGATACAATTCGGTAGCACCTCGGCCTTGTTTTTCTCTTCTTTCTTCTTTTTCTCTATGATTTTTCTCAATTCTTTCAATATATGAAGGTTGGACCTTGGACCCTTTCCTTTAGCCTCCTCACGCCTATTTATAGGAAATGAGGGGACTTGGTTGATTTGGAGCTTGCCCAAAGGAGTTGTTGCTTCAACCTGAAGTAACCTTGCTTGCCCAGTCGAGCTAGTTACTTCACCACAAAGTTATTTGGGGGCCCAGGCGAGCCAGAGGCTAGCTTGGGTGAGTCAGGGGTCAGAAAAAGCTTCCAAATGACCCTTTTGCCCTCCCTTTTGGGTATTTTTTGCATTCTTTACCGAAATGTCAAAAAAACTTTCGTATTGCGTGACAACTCGTGTTAAGCAGCTCAATTCGGCTAGTAATGATCATAATGTTAGCAAATGATAGTCCCCCAAACGAAATTAGGGTATGACAAGACGCATTATGATGAAGATTTGATAATTATGTGAAGATTTAAATTTGATTTGCTAAAATCAAATAAGATTTGATAAGATCATTATCTATACCAAATAAGACATGATAAAGATAAAATTTAATTGGAATTTAAATAAATTCACTCAACTATATATGTGAGAGAGAGGTGAAAATAATGCAATACATGGAATTCATTATTCACTATTGAGAGAGAAAAATGTGTCACACCAAATCTCTACACATCTACCATCTGCTAGAACTGAGACCCCGCTCTGATTGTTGCTCAGGTGGACTTAGTAGAGGAATCGCACTTTCAACATTTGGTGATCCAAAAACAACCTCTTGCTTTTGAAAGTGTGCTACAAAAGTAACATTTAAACCCTTAGTGACTCTTGCTTAATGTGTGGTCCATGAGATAGGATTTTTCTACTCATGGTTTAATAAAATATTTTAAAATTAGACAATGAAACCCCAACACTATTGTGTCCCTAGCTAACTTCATGTCTTTTCTCTGAACAAATTAAAATAGAGATCTAGCTAGGTGGGAGACCTAAGTATGTCTCCCACAATAGGAAACCCAATATTCACCATTGGATATTTTAATTTTTGAATTAACAACTGAGATTTTTTACTTTTTTCTATTTTATATTTTTTTCCTCTTTCTCTTTTCTCGATTTACCCCTACCTTCCTTGTTGAAGAAACAACCACTCAACTACATACACCACAGGCATCGCCTCGGACCACCGAGCAGCGTCATCAAAGGTGATTTCTAATGGCACCAACAGTTCATTCTTTTCTCTTTCTTCTTTTATCTCCCTTTTGCACCCCCCACAACTCCATCAATTCAAAGCTTCAAACCTCAAACCATTTCTAACATCATTGTGCCACAATGATTTAGACAAGAACACCTCCTCCCAAGAAATAAATAGAACACGCAAACATAACAACATAGGAAAATAATTAAAGTTACAAACAATGCAGATTTTGCTCCAATTTCTTATTTCTTGTAGAGCATCGATTCAGTAACGATTAGGGGCATGTGACGGGCTGCATTGTTGAGAGTGAACATGAGTGCTTGATGAAGATGCTCCAATTTGGGAGTGAACAAAACTGCGACTACAAGCGTGTGATGTCAATGTGAAAGGCTTTTCATGAATGAGAGTAGGCGATGGTACTATACAAACATGAGCTTCACAAAATGTGTTCTTATCTCTATCGACAAAGGCAGTAGGAGGAAAAGGGAGGACCATGTTAGAATTAGAGAGGAAGAAGGTGGCTATTGGAGGTTGGGGGGAGGTCGGCGATATTAACAAAGAATGTGAAGGGTTAAGGTTTTAAGGATGTTAGGAAAAGAGAAATAAATTAAAATGAAATAAAAAGGAAGATAAATCTCATCTGTAAATTCAAAAATTAAAATATCCAATGGTGGAAAATGGGTTTCCCATGGTGGGATACATGCCAAGGTCTCCCATCTTAGCCAGATCCTTAAAACAGATACAAGCAGAATATAAAGAAAGCACTAACCTGGATGAAATGGGAAAATTTATGTAAAGAGCCATATCTTAGAGGGTAGGGGATTACTTCCTAACCATTCATACACTCCAAGTACTTATCCCACAATAAAATTAGAAATAAACATACCACAATGCAATATCCATTAACAATATAATTAAAAGGACAAATGACCTATTTAGTCTCTTGTCTTATTTTTTTAGTTCAGTTTGGTCTTTATCTTTTAAAAAGTTCATTTTATTCCTTTACCCTTTTAATTTGATTCAAAATAGTCCTTTCATCAATCTAAAACTAATGTCATTAATCAGATAAACATATTGTCAGCTAAAAATTGCCACGAAATGTAACCTTCTCCCTCCTTTTCTTCTCCCTCTTCCTAAACAAAAACAATTAATGAAAATAAAATTATTCCAAGAATCAACAATAATCATAAACCATGACAAATTCAAAGTTGGCAACTTTGAAGCCATAACGAAATTAAGGGGGCGTGAAGACCTCGAAATCACAAAGTCGTGACAAATATGTGCTCCACACCACAAATTCATACTCCGTTGTGACAGATATGCACTTCACTCCATAGACATGCACTTCATCGTGATAGATCTGCGAAGGAGTTCATGGTCCCCCGTTGATGAGGTCGGGAAGATTCCCAATAAGACGTTGATGATGACCTTAGTATTCCTCCTCTAACGCCAGGAAGATGTCATCTGGTGATGTTGTAGCTTGTTGCGGACGTCAACTTCCCCATTGGCCCCTCTAGCAAAACACCCATGCACACCATCACCGAGATGGTGTCACCAAAGATGGTGGTAGTGTTGCTAGACCACCACGTGGATGCCAACATCCACATCATGGAGGACATGACCCCTTTGGACATCCTCATAACCCTAACCTCAAACTTCATCTTAGACAATCCCACCCACATTGAACCCTAGCTCAGATTAAGAAGAAGAGGGAGAAGGGTATAACTAAGAAATACATTTTGTGGTGGCTTTTAGCCGCCAATATTTTAAATTATTAATGGTGTTAGTTTACAATGGATGGAAGGACCAATTTAAAAAGATAAAGGACTAATATGAACTTTGTAAAAGATAAAGGATCAAAATGAAGCAAAAAAAAATAAGATAAAGGACTAAATAGGTCATTTGGCCTAATAAAAAAATAAGGCTGCGATATTAACTGAAAGCCACGTCTTCCCCCACGAAGTAACCCCACCATGCCTCTGAATCCAATAATATGCCTTCTCCATTTCCCCTTTTCCCCCAATAGGTTCATCACCAACAATCTCATAGCAACATAACTCAAGATGTAGCCAAACATGGTGCTTAAACCTTCAATATGCAAACCCCACCCACCATCCTCATTATGCAGTTACATTTAACTAATTAGGAGAACTCTTGGGAGAAGCCCATAGATTATAGGGAAAGAGGGTGTAAAGATCTTGATGATTATTGATCAAATAATGAATTTCCTTTGTATGTTCTTCAGTTAAGGCTAAATTCAACACTCCAGTGATAGATAAAGTAATTACTTATTAAATCTTGGTTATTAGTGTGTAAAATGATTTTATCAGAATAAACTCAATTAACCATAGGTTTGACGTAGAAGTGTAAGGCTCTATTGCGTTCACATATGGAGGAATAATCTATTTAGCAAGAGAACTTGTGTTTGATTCATTCCTGTGCAAAATTTCCTTGGGTTAGCGATAACCACACACCGCGAATAAAGGATGTAAGATTTAATGTCTCATATGAGAGCCATGTGGCTTATTAAGGACTACTAATAAATAAATAATTAATTGTTATGGACTAAGTTGTAAATGGGTCATGGGCTTAAGTGGAACAGTTTCTAAAGACAACTATTGTTTAATGGGAGTAGTGGATATAAAGGGATTAATACCCACTAACATGGAATAAGGTCACCCTCCTAACATTAGAGTATTCTCTCAACCCTAGCCACCATCATGAAGGATAGAAAAAATAGAAAGAAGAGTTAAAGGAAGAGAAATCTTGTTTCTTCCTCTCAAGGAAATCAAAGTGCATCAGAGAGTATCACTATGAAAAAAGGTACTCATCATTTATCTATTAATTGTAAGAATCATTGATTTCAAGAACTTGTTTGGTTTTCTATTATTGTGATCCTTAGAAAAACACATTTAAAACTTACATGTGGTATCAGAGCATCTGTTGTGAAATTATATGATTCTCTATTAATGATATTTTTTTCCAAATTAAATGAACCTTAATTTTAAAATTAGGAATTATTAACTGTATGTTTTTCCACTACAAATATGTATGCTTTTTTCCGCTATCTAATGAAATTATGTTAGTAAGATTTTTGTATCAAAAGGACTATCAAATTGAATTGATTTTTGAATTGCCAAAATCATCATTCATGTTCACATTGCATTGCATATTCATGAAATTGAATGGCTTTTGTGGTACATTTGGGTATGCACATTGTATTGATTAACATATGGTAATGGATGATAAGTAATGTCCTTGTGAATGAACATCCAATATGTGAATTCATTGGAATTCTATTAACAAAGCTTGTTATTATTTTATTATTAATGTTTTGAATACTTTGAATCTTCCTGGACATGCATATACATGAATGTAATTGGTGGCTTATTTAACTAATTGTTATCTTTTATTCCTTGAATTTGATTGAATATATAAACTTCCTGATTGTTACATAAAGCAAATATTGTGTATTTCATGTGGCCTATTTAAAAATTGCAAGTGATAATGCTACGAATTGTTGGTAGCAACAAGTGTAGGTCATGGTTTCTTTTTGGAATTAAGTTTATGATAGAGTTATTAGTCGTCAAAGTGGCTAAATCTTTAACTTTTTTTAATTCCAAATTAATGATATTTTCTTCAATTACCCATTGAATAATACATGCTGAAAATATAATATTGGTTTATGGGTATATTAAAATTCATTGTTGTAAGATATTTATGGATTTCCCAAAGCTTAATTAGTTATTCTTATAATTAATGAATATAGTTGTAGGCAATTTGTGTATATCATTAGTTTTATTTATATACTCAAAGGTAGTATATATGATTCTAATTGGTGCATATTTAACTAGCAATAATGTTATAATTTTATCAGCATCATTATGTTGTATGTTGTGTGTTGGTGTATCACCCAAAGGAGAGCATTTGTATACATTTATTGTTGTTTTGAATATATTATATGTGTAGCACGTGTTTTTTGTCTCAAAACACTTATGTGAAATTTTCTTATGCAGTTTTTAGTTTCCAACTCACTTAATTCCCATGATTCGTTTGTACCAAATTTTAATAGGCTTAACTTCTCTGACTAGAATAAGCAAATCCAATTTCACCTTGGTGTTTTGGATCTTGATCTTGCTATATTGGAAGAGAAGCATGTTACTATTACTGATGCTAGTAGCACTGGAGAGAAAACACATTATAAAGCTAGGGAAAGATCTAACATATTCACTCTAATGTTCATGAGAATTACTATCGCATACAACATTAAGAAAGTTATCCCCAAGACCAAAAATGCTAAAGAATTTATGGGGTCAGTGGAAGAGCGCTCCTAAATAGTTGATAAGTCATTTGTTAGGACATTAATGAGTATGTTAATCACCATAAAGTTTAATGGTTCATGTACTATACATGAGAATGTCATTGAGATGACAAACATTGCAACAAGATTTAAGACCTTAGGAATGACCATGAATGAGAACTTCCTTGTATAGTTTATTCTTAGCTCATTACCAACTGAGTATGGTCTATTTCAAATGAGCTATCATAAATGGAATGTACATGAGTTGCATGTTCAACGGCTGGCAAGTGTATCGGATCGTGCAAGTAGTATAAAACGGTAAGAACCGAATATCGAACTCTCGGGGAACTTGTTTTACTTGGTAAAGCTGTGGTTCAGTAAATAAGCGTCTTGTTATAAAAGGTTTGTGTGTAGTATGGACACTTGTGTAAACTAACTAAACAAAGGTAAATAAAAGGTGAGCAGTGGTGGGTGCGAAGGTAGATGGTCAACGTGTTGGTCTTCCTACTAGGCGACTGATGCTACTAAAGATGTTCTCTGCCTAACAACGTTCCTGTGTTCTATGTTGTCTCCTAGACTGCTAAACCCCAATGTCTCATGCATGTTTAGTCTAATCCAGCCAAGCGTCATCCTCAGATCCCTCTTGTTGGACTAAACTTGACCAAAACTGCATTAAGACATACATACCAACAACTAGGTTACCGTACCCCGATCCCTAGTGAAAATACGATAAACTAGCCCTGTCCTATCTAGTTCTAAGGATCAAACATTTCCCAATGTTGAATGACCCTAACTGAGCACAGAGAACACATGCAACATCATTAGATAGATATAAGAGTATTTACATCAAGTACCATGTAGGAAGAACCAACTGAGGATTTAGCTCTCCATAACTGGGAAGCTTCTCTTACAAAGATGAAAAAGAGAAAATGAAAGATTAGGAAGTACAAGTGGTGAGGGTGTCTCCTTCACCTCTAGAAACCTCACAATCACTCAAACTCTCATCCAATACTCTGCATGATAACTTCCTCTTTAATCTCTGTTGTCCCTCAGGATCTTCACACCAGAAGTTCTCTCCGCCACTCAACCACTCAAATGAATGCTTCCAAGAACAGATAAAACGCCAAAAAATGAGAACTTCCTTCCACTTCTGATTTCAGACTTTAAATAGTGTTGCTGATTTTTGGTCATTCGCTCAGCCACATTCTGGTTCACTTAGCCAAATTAAGTGACATTTGGCTTAGCGCTCCTCTTCTTCGCTCAGCCTAGAGGTACAAGCGGTGCTCTTAGCGAGTTTTGACTCTCGCTCAACGCACATGTACAGGTCATCTTCTTCCAGATTCTTCTATGCGTTCAGCCAATCATGTTGCACCCAGCGGATCATGCGCTCAGCCAAAAGAGGATGGCTCAACGAACTGCAAAAATCAACTTCACCAAACTTGCTTATTTTACCTGAAATTGAAATGGAAAGGTTATTAAATACACAAAAGTGGGATACTAAGTACTTATTACCTAAATTTAAAAAAAGTACTTACAATACTACAAAAAGAACTGTAAATGGAAGGAGTCGAATACAATTTACACAGCTTTTTTTACACAAAAGTTAATCGTATTAACCGACTAACATTGCATAATATGTTAGTTTACGATGAAATGAGCCTTAAGAATTAAGGAAGTCACTTAATTCATTATTTAATCCACCAAGGGAATCAAGGGGCTGGATAGAATTTTATGAAGAAACATGATAAGGGCAAAGTGCCATTAAAGCTATAAGAAAACGTAAGGTTTGGTTCGAAAAGAAAGGCAAGCTTGATTCTTATGTATGTTTCAAATCAACTTTATCTAAAGTTCCCCATAATACATGGTGGATTGATTTTGGATATACGACTCATGTTTCTAATATGATGTAGTGATTTGTTACAATCCAAACCATAAGCCTAAATGAGAAGTTTGTCTTCATGGGGAATAGAGTGAAAGCTCTAGTGGAAGCAGTCGGGATTTATCGTTTAATCTTAACACTAGACATCAGTAAGATTTATTGGAAACTCTTTATGTACATAGTTTATTTAGGAATTTGGTTTCATTATCTAAAGGAGGAGAAGGACACGGCTTCCAGTCTCGTGCTCACTCCATCTACCACGCCTCCAAGCAAAATATCCAACCTAGAAATCCTCTTATCCACATGTAGTCAAATATGGATCATCACAGGCTCAAACCACACATGCAACATGTAAGGTTAAGCTCACCAGAACAAACATACATATACAAATAATCTAAAACAATTTATGAAGAAAAGGAGGATACTAAATTTTATATACTTTGCAAATACTTTTTGAACCAATAAGATATTTATAATAAAAACACAATCAGTATAACAAACAATTTATTGTTCATCAATAAACGTCAATATACATCAACATCAAATCATCCATCTCAATTAATTATATATAACATAACCTCAATCATCAACAACAACATAGTTCCATCACCATTCGTCATAAAGAGTCATAACATCATACCTCACATAAACCACAGTTGACATCAATTGTCATTGATTCTCATGGTATGCAATCATCAGAATTGACACACACTGACAGCCAAACTAGAACAAGGTTATCACTACTAATGTACACTAGCAGCCAACTAGGCCACCCCAAACTCAGACGTCAACACTGAATCTACTCCATGGAGTTTCAACACAATATGAGTGGGCTCCTAAGAGCCTCATCCCCTAACATGGTACTCACACTCTAACCATTCAGGGAGTCTCTTGGGTTAACCCGATGGAGGAAGTGTGGTTTTGTCAAAATATAGACAAATGTGGGTATTGGCTTACCTCTGTAGGTTTGCAAGACCATATATCTATAGGGATTCACCCATATGTCCAATCTATAGGCCCATTCTCATTAGCAACCATAAAAATCTCCAACACTAGGTTGACAACTCACTTAGTATCCTCAACTTACATGCCTACTCATATGTTGATGCACCAACTGAGCGCATATCATATACCAATGACAATATTATATTTTTATGCATCATGTACTAGCAACAACAATAGTACATTTCAATGGTGCACCCACCGTGTACTAATAGCAACAATAATACATTTATGTGCACATACCGTGTACCAACAGTAACAACAACTCATTCCCTATACACCAAAAGAGTCAACTAACCCTCTTGGTGTGTAGTTTCAACAACTTTGACATGCTATTTCAATTCACAATTCATCATAAACTCATCAACATTTCATTAAGATCACGATATCACATTTAAAAAATCCTTTACAATGCAAAAATCACATCGCATATCATGCTATCAATAGTAAATTCATCATTATAATATAATGTTCTTAAGAATGACAAGAAAAATCATTGACTAATCAAAATATTCTAACATTAATTTCACACTCACATGATACTTATCATCATATTAATCATCAAAGTTTAGTAAGTTAAACCATATAAAGATAAAACTTTGTTTTCCATTAATACCGTAATCATTTCAATAATATAGTTATCTCAATAACAAAGAAACACCTAGCATCATGGTCTAGCATAAGGAAATGACTTGATTATATTTTCATGCTAAGCCACAACTCATTTCGAACTATATATTCCATTTTGTCACTTCTTGGCCTAGCCAAACAAATTCTCACTAGGCCAAAACCGCTGGAATGAAAAAACAATTTTGCCACTTTTCTAGCCCTAACGAAAACCCTCTGTCACATTTATGGTCGAGCTGAACAATCTCTCATTGGGCCAAAATACTCGTGGAGTTGAATTCTCCATTTTTTCATACTTTAGCATAATCGAAACACAACTCTGGTTGAGCCAAAACCCCCGAGAGAGAAAGCTATTTTTCATCATGCTCTAGCCCAGACAAAACATAATTATTAATGGGCCAAAAACCATTTGAAGCTTAATGCTCCACTTTGTCATGCTCTGGCTAGGCCGAGACGTAAATAAAGGTGCGAATTGCAAACTCCATGAGTAACAATGGTATAGCCACTCATCCCAGCCTTGTGCAAAGACTCACCCAAGCTCATAGATATAAATAAACACCAAAAACATCATCTTTCCAAGCATTAATCACACAACCAAAACATCTAACAAACAAATTTTAGAGCTTCCCTTACCCTAAGAATTAACCCCGAGACCTAGAAGAAGCTATGGAGGAGGCTTGGTGATCCAAGAATGATCTTTACTCAACTTTTGCTAGGAAATCAACTAGAGGAGACCTAGATCAACACCAAAATAAGCTTCAAATAAATTTTGGTCCTTCAATCAAGATTTTGGATGAGACCCGTTTCTCAAGCTCTTGGTAGAAGAAAAGGAATGAACCAAAAGATCAAAGAGAGGGAGAAGATGAGCTTACCAGCTTATAAATCAACTATGAAGCTCTAGGGAAGTAGGAAATGGGTCCTATAGGTGCAAGAACTCAAAATCTCCTTATGCTAGGAAGTGGGTTTTTGAGAAAGAGAAGAAAATGGGAGAAAAATGAGAAGGATCTACATTTAAGGCTAAATGGATGATTCAAAATTTCTATTTTTCCCCTTCATTTCTTCTAAGCACACCTATTTTTATTCTATAGCTAAAGGAAACTCTCCTATAAGTTCCAACAATCTCATACCCACACAGTCTAGCCAAAACACTCATGAAAGTTATCAATAACGCTATATCACATGATGGAACAATCTATTTATTAAATTCGTTTATAAATATCATGAATCTAAATTTAATTTCCTCTTGTATCAAGCACTTAACATATATACATTATAAAAATCTACAATGTTATTATGTCAACTTACTGCATGAGAAATCTCAAGCAATAAATGCCTTAGAAATTTATTTGAATAAAGTAGAAAGGTGAAAGTTTTCAAGTCTAATAAAGATGGAGAGTACTACAAAAGTTATGATGAAACTAAAAAACACCCTAGTCCAATTGCTAAACTCCTTCAAAAACGTGGTATTTGTGCGTAATACACAATGTCATGTACATCACAACAAAATGGTGTATCAGAAAGGTGTAACAGAATATTAATAGATATGGTTAGGAGTATATCGTGTAAATCTAATTTACCCATATATTTGTGGTTGTATGCACTAAAAATTGCTATGTATTTGTTGAATAGGGTTCCTGGTAAGGCGATTCTAAAGACACATTTTAATTATGGACTAATAGAACACCTAGGATATGGCACCTGCATGTTTGGGGTTGCCAAACATAAATAAGAATTTATAATCAACAAGAAAAGAAACTAGATGCAAGAACAATCAGTGGATATTTCATTGGTTATCTAGAAAAATCAAAGGGGTATAGTTTTTACTATCCTAATCATAGTATGAGAATTGTTGAAACTAGAAATGCAAGGTTCATTGAAAATGGTGAAATCAATGGGAGTAAAGTTCTATGGAATGTGAAAATTAAAGAAATTAGAATGCAAGTGCCTTTGACTTCTGCCTCTAGTAGTAAAGTGAGGGTTCCTCTAGATGTTTCAAACAACAATGAAGAAAAGCAACACAATAATGAATCCATGATTCAGAATGAACTTATTGTAGAATAACCACAAGAAGTAGCATTAAGGAGGTCTCAAAGTGAAAGAAGGCCAACTATTTCAAAGGACTATGTGGTATATCTACATCAATTTGAAACTGACTTAAGCATTATTGATGATGATCCAATTTTGTTTTCACAAGCCATAAGTTATGATAATTTTGATAAGTGGGTGAAATTCATGAAAGAGGAGTTAAAATCCATTGAACATAATGGTGTTTAGGACCTTGTAAAATTTCCAAAAGGTTGCAAGAGAGTTGGTTGTAAGTGGGACTTTAAGACTAAACATGACTGTCATGGAAACCTTGAACATTACAAGACCAAACTTGTTGTTAAGGTGTTTACTCAGAGAAATGGTGTTGATTATAAAGAGACATTTTCACCAGTCTCACGAAAGCTTTCCTTTAGGATTATCATAGCACCGGTAGCCCATTATGATGTAGCTCCATGTGGAGCTTGTAGGCCTTGGATCTTCTTCATTAATGGAGTCTTTTGCTTCTTGAAGATCACGGCAATAGAATGAAGAAGGAGAAAAGGTGATTGGAGATGTCACTTCAAGGAGAAGATGAGTCAAGAACAAGCTCATCACCATAAGAAGCTATGGATAAGAGCTTGAAGGTAGGAGAAGATGAGTGGAGGAAGAGGGAGAGAAGGGGCATGAAATTTATGCCTCAAATGAAGTCTAAACTTTGAAGTGTAGTTTCTCAAATGCACACACAAGGTCTCTATTTATAGCCTAAGTGTCACACAAAATTAGAGGGAAATTTAAATTTTTTATTCAAATTTCACTTGAATTTGAATTTGAATTGGTGGAACCAAATTAGTGAAATTTTAGTTATGGTTCAGCCCACTAATCCAAGATCTAGTCCAAGATTTTCCACTAAGTGTGCTTAGGTGTCATCAGGCATGTAAAGCATGAAGTACATGCACAAAGTGTGACTATATGATGTGGCAATGGGGTATAGCAAGCAAATGCTCACCTCCACCTTTAGATGATCCAAAATTTAATTGGATTGGGCTTCTCCCAATTCAATTAAATTTATCTCCCAACACACACACATCAAATAGTGAACTTAATGCATGTGAAATCACAAAACTACCCATAATACAAAAACTAGTCTAGGTGCCCTAAAATAGTGTGGAAGCAAAGCTTCATGATGAATCAAAAGTGATTCAAAGGTGTTTTGATGATAACAATGATGACAACAAAAGATGATGACAAAGGTGATGAACAAAAAGCTTATAAGATCAAAGAACAACTCAAGTGAATCAAAGAACAACTCAAGTGAATCAAAGAACATCTCAAGTGAATCAAGAACAAGTCAAGAGTTCAAGAATCAAGAAGAATTCAAGACTCAAGAAGAAAGCCTACAATCAAGAATCAAGATTCAAGATCTCAAGAATCAAGATCAAGATTCAAGAATGAAGAAAAGACTCAATCAAGATAAGTATTAAAAAGTATTTTTTCAAAACTTTGAATAGCACATGAGTTTTTGACAAAACCTTTACCAAAGAGTTTTTACTCTCTGGTAATCGATTACCATATTGTTGTAATCGATTACCAGTAGCAAAATGAGTTTGAAAAAGTTTTCAAACTAAATTTATAACGTTCCAAATAATTTCAAAAGGCTGTAATCGATTACAATGTTTTGGTAATCGATTACAATGTTTTGGTAATCAATTACAATGTTTTGGTAATCGATTACCAGTGTCCTTGAACGTTGAAATTCAAATTTAAATGTGAAGAGTCACATTGTTTCACTCAAAAGCTTTGTGTAATCGATTACACTTATTTGGTAATCGATTACCAGTGTTTGTTTCTGAAAAATCTAAAGATGTAACTCTTCAAAAAGGTTTTGACTTTTTCAAATGGGTTTTAAGTTTTTCTAAAAGTTATAACTCTTCTGAATGGCCTTCTTGACCAGACATGAAGAGTCTACAAAAGCAAGGCTTTGTTTTGCATTTTCAATCAATCTTTCCAACAACAATCTTGAACAATTATTCATACAATCCTTTACAAGCCTTGAATCTCTTTGAACTTCTTCTTCTTCTTTGTACCAAAAGCTTTCTGAAGTTTTCTGGTTTTCTAAACCTTGAAAACTTGTGCTATTCATCTTTTCATTCTCTTCTCCCTTTGCCAAAAAGAATTCGCCAAGGACTAACCACCTGAATTCTTTTTGTGTCTCTCTTCTCCCTTTTCCAAAAGAACAAAGGACTAACCGCCTGAATTCTTTTGTGTCTCCCTTCTCCCTTGTCAAAGAATTCAACACGACACAGTCTAAGAATTCTTTTGATTCTTCCCATTCCCTAATACAAAAGTGTTCAAAGGTTTAACCGCCTGAGAATTTTTTTGTATCCTCATTCACAAAGTATCAAAGGTTTAACAACCTGAGATCTTTGTCTTAACACATTGGAGGGTACATCCTTTGTGGTACAAGTAGAGGGTGCATCTACTTGGGTTTGACTGAGAACAAGAGAGGGTACATCTCTTGTGGATCAGTTCTAGTGGAGGGTACATCCATTAGGGTTTCAAAGAGAACAAGGGAGGGTACATCCCTTGTGGATCTTTGCTTGCAAAAGGATTTTTACAAGGCTGAAAGAAATCTCAACGACCGCAGGTCGCTTGGGGACTGAAGGTAGGCACGGGTTGTTGCCGAACCAGTATAAAAACTCTTGTGTGTTTCTTTCTTTCTTCCCTACTCTTTTACTTTCCGCTGTGCAGTTAATTTTCGCTTTTACTTTCTGTTAAGTTTCTCTTCTACTCCATATTCTCTTAACTATATAAGTAAAAGCCTTAGAAGAATAATTTTTTAATTAGTAAAGGTTTAGGAATAATTAATTCAACCCCTCCCCCTTCTTAATTACTCTGAGGACACTCGATCCAACAAATAGAAGGGCTGAAAAATCTTACATTACTAAGGTACTCTCCCTACACTATGGAGCCATAAATACAAGGCCCAAAAATAATGAAACCTTAATCTAATATGTATAAAGATAAGTGGGCTCATACTGAGCCCATGGGTCAAAAATCTACCCTAAGGACACCTCACAAGGCCTCAGTCGAAGACAATCAACCCATCATTGCTCCCCTCATAATATTGGATACAAAATGGTAATCTTTGGGCAACGACAGACAATTATTAGTGCTTGTTCAATGGGCAGGATTACTTCCTGAGGGCACCTCTTGGGAATAGTGGGAAATGCTGAAGGTAGAATACAACCTTAAGGACAAGGTTGTTTTGGAAGCTCAAAGGGATGTTATGACTAGAAGCAGGGAGCAGCAAGGTCAAGAACCAAAGAATGCAGAACCAAGTAGAAATGCAGAATCAAACAAAGAAGATGACAGAAGGCCAAAAAGGGAAATCAACAAACCACACTACCTTAAGGATTTTTTTAGCAAGTAGTGGGTGAGCTGGCAGCTGAGTAGTGGCTCCCAAGATCCTTTGTCAGCTGAATAGCATATTCTGTTAGGATTGTCTCCTTTGCATTTGTATTTGTTTTTTCCTCCAAGGCACACAATGCCAAAATCCGTTAAGAATTGCTAGCATAATGTCTATATATATACGAATGATGTATTCTAATGGATAAGCAGAAATAAAATCTCTCTTGTTCTGGAGGTTCCTAGGCCTCGAATGCTAGGATTTCATTTCAGCTCTTAACAATATTCATTTCTGTTTTCATTTAAAAAGATACCAGAACAACTAAAAGTTCTTTATGGTTTGCTTTTCATGGTGAAGTTTAGGTTTGTCCTTCCTCTGTGTATTGACTATTGGTGGCATTACAAGTTACAAGTCTTAGAAGAATACAAATAGCAAAAGTTTCTACATAATATGTAGCAGAAAATCTTAAGTATAGGGAAAAGACAGACGAAAGGAAAAGAAAGATTAAAAAGGAATAAAAACATGTATAAATTTGGCCGAAAATTAAAAGTATGATGCAATCAAGAACCAAGATCAACTATAGCATAGAGTTCACGAGTATTAGATTTTAGAGAGGAAATGTATATTGAATTGAATTTCTAAAAAATGACTACATTGAGTTTCCTAGGAGCTGACAGCACACACACACACACCAGATAACTTCTCTAACTAACTATGCCAACTGGCCTACTAACAGCTACAGCAGAAGCAGATAACTGGTTGATAACAGAACTAAACAATGTGAGAAAATAGTGTTTTCACCATGAATAAAATAAATATTTAACCAAGTAGTCTTGAATTTGATCCTTGCCACTTTTAGTCATAATTTAAAATCAAAGCCAGCATTGGTACCTAATTAACAGCTTTAAAATCAAGTGATTCTTTTGCACCTGCCAGCAGCACCATTAGAATAGACACAAGACACTAGGGAAAAAGCATACCTGAAGAGCCTCGGCATCAGTAGTCATGAAGTTGGTTATTTTACAGTTGGTTATTCTTCCGTCGTTAGGTATATTTTCATTGACCTAGATCTTTGTAGTGAGAAAAATGATGATCAAAGACAAGTATAATAATCCTCATTTTCTTCCAAACACATTTGCCAATGACCAAAACTGACGGACCATTTTTTTAAAATTTTTATCAGCACTGGTTTCTTCCCTACTCCCATTTTTCAAGACTCGTGTCTCACTTTACAAACTAATGATTGCAACAGTGAGCCCTCTTTACATTGGGTTTCCCATTGATGAAAGAATCTTTATATGTTGGTGATCCTAAACCGATGACTTGTTAATATAATTGTTATATTACCTTCTTTAGAGTTCGATTGGTCGTGTGAATACAACGACGTTTTTCAAACGTCGTTGAATGTGACGTTGTCGAAGCTTAAAAATTTCAATGACAGGTCCCAAAACACCGTCTTAGAAAGTGAACAGCATTCGACACTGCTTACCTCAACAACGTCTTAGAAAACTGACTTTCGAAGACGTTGTTAAGGTAAGCACCGTCTTAGAATGCTAACTTTCAAAAATGGTGCTGATGTAACTATCGTCCTTGAATTAAATATTATTTTTAATTATTGATATTTTTCTGATTGATATCCCATAAGAAAAAATACAAATAATTAAAAATTATTATTTGTTAATTAAAAATTATTATTTTTAGCATGATTGTAATTAATATTAGTGGTAAAATTTATTTAATAAATAAATATTTAAATGATAGATTAAATAAAAATAAGAGGTTTATATATTATTTATATTTAATCTATCATTTAAATATTAATTATTAAAAAAAATTAATATTAATTACAACATATTAAGAAAATTAAAATATAAATTAAACCAACCTCTTGATCAACATATATGCAGACATTTGAACCACAAGCTCCTACCTAAAATTAATTGAAACATTTCATATTATAAAACATACCGGTATGTTTTAAATAGTAGTAATTGAGACTTAACTGTCACCCTAAATTTTTTAATACATAGGTGATTTCTAAAGTAGTTATTTTCTAAACATAACTATTAAGCGTTTAGAGATTGCAGGTCTTGCCAGCACCTATTATTTCGAACACATAATTGTCATAGTTGCCCCTAACTCTGAGCTCCTAATCTCCTATCATATATTATAGCTAAAAACCCATTAAATGTTAAGATTGGAACTTCAAAATCAAGAAAACTTCTTTATTGAAGCTGGTGCACAAATTCTTGTTTCGGTTATTTCCTCAATATCCTAATGAATGAAAAGCTTCAGCTTTTAGTAGTTGATTCCTATATAGCATTCTACAACTACACAAATAACTGAATAAGACATAGGGAGTGGGGACAATCGAGCAATGCCTAATCCACAATCCCCAGAAAGATGTTGTTGCTACAATGGAACTACAAGTTTCAGGATTTCTTTTCCCATTTTAATTGAACCAAACTCAAGAAGTTCCCCCACAATCACAAACTACAACCCTAAACAATTCACACTACAGAGCCGCCTATTCCTTACTAATTACATGACAAAAAAAAACACGATTAACCAATTACCTTTAATCATCTAGAACCCTCAAGAACGGGCAAATTCCCAAAATTAAAATAAAACAAAACATTAGAATTCCAAATAAAGAAAATAAATAAATAATTGTTGAAATCAAGTATAGGAAATTAAGTCCTTAAAAGGGACACTAAGAAAACAAAGAAACAAAGCTATCTTGATCTTCTAACCAACCAAAACAATTTCATAGGTCTTCTGCCACTTTCTACACTCCATTCATATATAAAGGCAAATTTAGTACATACCATTCATATTGTCTTTAATGGCAATATTGGTCATTATTAACTTACTCGGGCTTGCAGTTGATGTACTCGCACCAGCACCTAAAATTGAGACAAAAAAAAACCGTTGAGGTGAAAAAAGTAAACCATGATGAGAATTACGAAGGACAATAAACCTGTTTCTAACTTCTATTACGAAAGATTAAAGTTTGAATATTTGGGGTGACTAGGCTCTTGGCACTGAATATTCATTCATACAAGATAAGTCAACCTAGAGGGCACTGAATAAATTTTGTGTGCTATAACTATTTGTATTTGATGAATTAGTATTTATCATGATGTACTGGTTTTGACATTAACACAGAGAGGGAGAGAGAGAGAAAGGACAATAGATATCTAGTTATTGGAGGAATAGGCTCAATAATGGCTATTTCTAGAGATTTAGAACTTACAAATAGGCCTTCTTGAAGTGCAAGAAGCTTTGCGGTTTCTATTGCTTCATCACTTGATATCTACCAATCACTCATCCATTGTTTAACAAATCTTAAACTGTTACAAATGTCCAAACAAAAACCGCAAAATAATGACAAAATCATATCTGTCTAATAATTATATTCACATAGAAAAGTGTCCATATTTACACCATGGTGCAGAAATTAGAACTTAATCCTCAAGATTCCCTTCTATCTGAAACAATATTAAGTCTGACATGATGTAAAGGCACCATTCCAAAATTTCATAATTGGCTATTTGCAGTTTCCCCACACATCTCAGGACTTCACAGGGAAGTAGAGAACCATATTACTTAATGTAGAAAAGGTGCATAGCAGAAACTAACTGAACAACAAAAAAAGAATGTAAACCTAAATTGGAAATGCTTAATTAGTGGCAAAAATCTCAAGTCAAAGTATACACAATACATCACTATCACCAAATTGATATAAAAATAAGAAACTACAGTAGCAAACCCTGTATATATTAATTGAAAGTATAAGAATTTCAAGTAATTTATCAATTATCAGATGCAATAACCATATACACAGGAGTTATGACATTGTTTCCTAAAACTGCACATTGCATTTCCAAACAACTTTAGAATAAATTTATAATATATCATTTTGTATATTTATGTCAAGTCTTAAAAAGTATGACAACTATTCAAAAACCATTAAAAGCTTACTTGAACTACTTCATCTACAAGGCTAACTTCCAATACTTCAGGGACAAAACCAGCATCAATCCCTTGAATCTTGTGTGGACCTAGATGTTCACAACTTTAAGTATTTATTATAAAGAAAAACCATTCAACTTGAAGTAACTACTGGAGGGAAGACAAACAGGAAAACATATAAGAACAGACATAATTTAAAGTAATATCTTTTAGAGAACAAAAAAATTAAATCTAAATTAGGATTTTTTATTTATTTATGATTTGTGTATGAATTTGATTAACTTGGGGTTACAACTACTCTTTAGACGCCTTTTGTTATTCAAAAACTTTGACATAATTGTAATAGTAAGATTTCCTTTTCATCATATAGCATCTGAGTTACTAGTCAGAGAGTACTCTGCCCCCAAAAGAGTACTCTAGGCTTTTCTATATCACTGAAAGTCCTTCTAGTCTGCTAAAGTGACCATAAAAAGGTGAAAATTTGTGGGGATCATACAATCAATGCTCTACTAAATAAATAAAATCACTACAATCACCTTTTAATAATATGAGCAAACAGATCAAGACAAAAATGTCATTCCTGAATACACTTTAACATGGAAAAGTGAGGCAATCACCTAAATGAATAAATAGAAAAGTAAACAAAAATCTAATAGCCATGCAACATTTTCATGGTTCATGCGAGAAAGTATTCAAAATGAGCGTATAAGTTTTCACAATGGATCAAAGCATGTGTTATATAACTCACCAGGTTTTCCTCTAGAGAGTATTTGATAGACAAGGCTACTTACTCTCAAGTATTCCTTTTCAAAAATTGAGGCTATAACTTGCAACCACCCTGTTTTACCAACGCAGAGTTTAGGCAAAAATTGAATTCTGAAAGGTATGTAGTTTTATTTGAGCAGTTAATATTCTGGTTGTCACAAACACTTCAATCAGAAAATCAATGAAATCAAAACGTGAACCCACAATGCACATAAATGAAAATGGAAAGACAAATCAACAAAATAAAAATAGAAACACAAATTCAAGCAACAAACCCTATATCTCATGAAACAAAAAAACGTTAGACATGGAAGAGACGAACCTGGAAAGCGATAAATCTACTTGCCGCAAAACACAACTAGCTAGGGTCCGAACCCAGCCTATGAACCAAGGGAGAAAGTGATGAAGTTAGAAGTTCCTGAAAAGTGAAAATTGGACAATATTAGTTAGGTACAATATCTCAAACCACCACACCCAACTCTTCGTTCAACGAGGCCGATGTTACCTCTGTGAACAATGTCAGTGCAACGAACTTTGGGTTCTCAGAAAGGCACCGAAACGCCACGCGGAGCTCGGGGGGAGATTTGCGTTCAGAGGTGTGAAGGTGCTACGAGATGTAGCACGGGAAGTTTTCAAAGGTTCACTCAGAAGCTCACTCACGAGGAAGACCTAGCGTCGGAAGTTTTCGTTCACTCAAAAACTCACTGACTCACAGGACAAGAAGTTTTATAAAATATGGTTAACGGTGCACATTGAAGCCGGTCTTTGTTTTTAGTGATTTCAACGACGTGTTTAATATACATCATCAATTTTCTCGTTAGCATACGAAAACGATCCTAAATAAAAACGTCATTGAATATATAAGATATTTACAAAAATGTCACTGCCCCTAATACTATGATAGTCATGTTG
The DNA here is from genome assembly GCF_004193775.1 of Glycine soja. Taxonomy (NCBI): domain Eukaryota; kingdom Viridiplantae; phylum Streptophyta; class Magnoliopsida; order Fabales; family Fabaceae; genus Glycine; species Glycine soja. The sequence continues at coordinate 14,844,158 of NC_041017.1, read as the reverse complement.
CGACCGACTTTCAAGGTGCGTCATAAAAATCCTTTATTTTAGTAGTTGTCATACCCTAATTTCGTCCGGGGACCTTTGCTTGATGACATGCGACCTTTCTTTGGTCCTTGTGAGGTGCTTGGCATCCATCATTAGGCAATTTGTGAAATTCCAGGACATGCCGAAAAACCAAAAAAATATTGATGCACAATCCATAAGTTTCCGTGACACACCGGAAATCAAATGGAAGCATCGTTGCATAATTAAGTGAGGTTCCGTAACATTCCGTAAGTCAAAAGGGGGATGATTATGTAATCCGCAAGGTTCCGTAACATTACGGAAAGAAAACAAGTATCGTTACGAAATTCGTAAGTTTCCGTAACTTTACGAAAAAAAGAATCACCAAAAAACAGCATAGGGGGGTGTACTTAGTAAAAATGGGGGTGCAAATAGCACCCAGGCCCACTTGGGCCCTCCAGAATATTCCTCCAGAAGGATGTTGCTTCTGGAGGAAGCAACCTGGCTCGCCTGGGCGAGCTGGGCGGCAACCACCTCCCCTATTTTTCTATAAATAGGGGAGGAAGTGAAGAAGAAAGGGGTGCAGCCCCTTAGGCATTTCTCTCTCTTTCGAATTTGCTTGGAAAAATTGTTTCCGTGAAGAAAATCTAAGCCGAGGCGCTTCCGAAACGTTTCCGTAACGTTTTCCGTGAGGAATTTCGCAAAAGTTTCAACCATTCTTCAACGTTCTTCATTCGTTCTTCATCGTTCTTCGATCTTCAACGTGTAAGTACCTCAAACCAAGTTTTTCGATTCATTCTATGTACCCGTAGTGGTCCACATTGTGTTTTATGTATTTTTATTCCCGTTTCATTTACTTTTTATACCCCCTTTTGACGTGCTTAAGCCATTTTACTTAAGTCATTTCTCGCTTAACTTAAAAATAAAATAAATTTCCACCGAACATTTGAATTGTATTATCCATTAACTTCGGTTAAAATAAATTCCGACCGTTCGGTCGTGCCATAACCACGTTGGAAATCAAAAAGAGGTAAAAAAATAATATAATAATCAAAAAAACATCTTTTAGCAAAATAGAGCGGAAAATCAATCGGACGTTTTCTCTTTGGGATTTCTCATTCTTAATCGAATTGATTAATAACTAAAGTGAAACTAAGGCTAAAATCAACTCGCCTAGTCAAGCTCGTCCATAAAAAATAGGTTTTTGAAGTTTGTCATTTCAATTTCTCACTAAGTAAAATGGATCATTTTTAAGGTCCAACGCCTTAAAATGATCACCACTTAAGTAAAAAAGAATCACTTGATAAGAAAGAACTACGTAGGTCTGATTTCCTCATCGCAAATTGAGGAATACGTAGGAGCAAAGGGAAACACCCTTGTTGACCATAAAAAAGGAAAAAATATAAAGGGTATAAAGGATATAAGGACATAAAAGGGAACGAAAAAAATCAAAGTCATGTTTGCACATTCGATTAAAGGCTGCCGTCCCTTGGGACGGACGTGTGGGGTGCTAATACCTTCCCCGTGCGTAAATACAACTCCCGAACCTTTCACTTAAAAGTTCGTAGATCGCGTCTTTTCCGGTTTTTCCGACGTTTTCCTCAAATAAACGTTGGTGGCGACTCCGCGCGTATTCCTTTCGTGGAACACGCATCCCGCGAGTCACACGTCGCCCTCCCGCCGAAGGGTAGGTTGCGATAGTTGGCGACTCCACTGGGGATATTTTTTTAGAGAGTTAGGCCATTTAATCTTGTGCAAATGCTTTACCATGACTTACTCCTTTGTTGGTTTCCCTACATTATGTTCTTGTGTATATAAACTCTTTGTTGCTTCTAGTGCGTTTTAAAATGTATGCATGAGGTAAATATTTATTCATTTGATGCACACAAACACCAACACTATTTGCACACACTGTGAGTGAAAAAGGGCCCTATACCCGGGTTCGTGGGAACATAAGGAGTAGAGGTGAATCTGTGATCATGCTAGGTCTCCGACTTGCTTGATTACAGTGAACCCTCATCTAGAGCTTTTCTCTTTGAAAACTTATTGTTCCTAGTAGTCCCTGCTGCTACAATATGTTCTTCAAAGAGGATAATACCTCTAGAAACCATCAAAAGAGATATGACTACCTTGGGGGTTATCACTAAATGCCTAGTTAGTTCTCTCCCTTATAGGTCCCTTAAATAGGGGCACGAGCAGACACGCTGCGTGCCATTTTTCACACTGCCATGCATAAGTATCATATACCCTTTTGCTTATGTTCAGTAAATATCATCATACTGTGTACATTCCCGCATTGTGTCTTTTGCATAGGCATCGCATATGGGTTCTGTCTTGATCCCTTCTGTAAACAAACCAACGGATGGTCCGTGTCGCCTTCTTAAAAACGTGCGTTGGGGCATTCTGCTACCCCTAGACGTCGTATCTAAGAAGGGGACAAATTCCCCGGACCCCCGCTTTTCTAGATTGCATCTGTGTCATATGCATTCCATCATGCATTCATCCATCCCACCCATGATAGATGTCGGAGTTTTGATTCGCACTAGATTTTATTTCACTTTAGTAAAACATGGGATCAAGTCAAAAGCCTTCGCTTAAAAAGAGGTTTTATCAAGTCAAAATCAAGAGCTTAGAGGTCACCAGTTTACGAAAGTTGGGGCAATTAATGGGTCAACTTCAACGGCAAGCCTTCCGCAAAGCCTATGGTAAGCATTTTGGGACCTAGCTAGGGTAGAAGTCTCCATGGAACCAATTGCCTCCCTCGCCCAGTATTATGATCAGCCGTTGAGGTGCTTCATCTTTGGGGACTTCCAGCTATCACCAATGGTGGAAGAATTTGAAGAGATCCTAGGATGTCCTCTAGGGGGAAGGAAACCATACCTCTTCTCAGGGTTCTACCCCTCATTGGCCAGAATTTCTAAAAAAGTCCAAATCTCGGCGCAGGAATTAGACCGCCAAAGGCAAGTCGAAAATGGGGTGGTCGGAATACCGAGAAAATATTTGGAGGTAAAAGCAAGAATCTTGGCAGATAAAGGCGAGTGGACCCCATTCATAGATATTCTAACACTGTTGATTTTCGAGGGAGTCCTCTTTCCAAATGTGGATGGGTTGGTGGACCTGGCAGCGATCGACGTTTTTCTCGCCTATCATAACCACAAGGAAAGTCCGGTTGTCGCTATGCTAGCCGACCTATATGACACCTTCGACCGAAGATGTGAAGAAAGCAATGCAAGGATTGTTTGCTGTACTCCAGCTCTCTATGTGGGGCTGGTTTCACACCTTTTTTTCCAAGAAGGTAGGCCCGTCTATCCGCTACAAGGTTACCGCTCGTGCGTCGAAAAAGGAAAGGCGAATTGGGACCAACTCTTGGCTAGCATGGGGGGGCGTCTGTTAATTGGTTCCCTCGCTAGAAGGAAGGAAGAATCAAGATTCTATCTTCATGCGAAGGATGTCCAAATGTTCCCTTGATGGGAACAAGGGGTTGTATTAATTATAATCCCGTTCTCGCCATAAGACAGCTTGGCTACCCCATGAGAGGAGCGCCATTAGACGAAAGCATCACGCCTTTCATCGCACGGGGTTTTAGTGACCACAACGCGAGGGTACTCCAAGGAGTTCGCAAGGCATGGGATGCGGCGTGAAGAAAGGACAGAGAGCTTAGGGGAAGCAGTAATGGGATCATCGGCGGCTATCATAAGTGGCTGAGAGTCCGAACACAAGGATTGGATTGGCTCCCAAATCTAAAGACTGTGAGGGACGATGAGGTTAAAGCTTCGGAAGAAAGTGATGAGGTACAAGCCCTAAAGGCAGAGCTTGAAAGAGCCCGGGTAGTCGAAGAGAAGTTCAAGTCCATAGCCATCAAAGTCTGAAAAGAGTATGATGAACTAAGGGACGTCAATATGGCCACCGCTGAAGCCTTGGAACGAGAAACCAAGAAGGCCCGAAAGGAAGAACACGACCAAAGCAAAGTTTTGAGGGGCTTTATATGGCAGAAATAGTGAGCTCAAGCTCCGAAGAGGTGAAAGGAATCATCATGGGTCAAAGGCATGATCTTGAAGGACGAGCTAAAGGCTTGCCTTAGGTCGAAAAGAAATTTGTCCCAACAGTTAAAGCGAGACTGAAGGGAATATGTCGGCCATCATCGATGAGTGCAAAGAGAAGCTAAATCTAGCGGCGACTCACGAGCAAAGGCTAGAGGATGAGTACGCCAAGATATCAGCAGAAAGGGAAGCAAGGGAAAGGGTAATTGATTCGTTGCACCAAGAGGCAACAATGAGGATGGACCGATTTGCTCTTACTTTGAACAGGAGTCAAGAACTTCCCCGATTGTTAGCCAAGGCCAAAGCGATGGCAGACACCTACTCCGCCCCCGAAGAGATTCACGGGCTTCTCGGCTATTGTCAGCATATGATAGACTTAATGGCCCACATAATTAGAAATCGTTAGGAAACTTGTATGGTCTCTCAGACCTTGACTAGATATGACTTCCTTTTTGAAATAAAATGAGTTGGTCCCATGTTTCTACTCCAAAAAACTTGTGCAAATCAAATCACTCCTACGTTTCATCTCTAGCATGCATTTTCTTTCTTTACCCACTCCTCACGTTTGGTTTTTTAGGGAAAAAACACCATAACTAAACGCGCCGCAAGGGATCCCTATCGCACCAGATCCAAATCTAGAACGATGGGTGATCAAGAGGAGACGCAGGAACAGATGAAAGCCGACATGTCGGCTCTGAAAGAACAAATGGCCTCCATGATGGAGGCCATGTTAAGTATGAAGCAGCTCATAGAGAAGAACGCAGCCACCGCCGCCGCTGTCAGTTCGGCTGCCGAAGCAGACCCAACTCTCTTGGCAACTACGCACCATCCTCCCTCAAACATAGTAGGACGGGGAAGGGACACACTGGGGCACGATGGCAGCCCTCACCTGGGATACAACCGAGCGGCTTACCCTTATGGATTGCCGCCCAACTATTCACCACCCGTCTTGCAAGAAGATGCGGGCCACATTGCTTCTCCCGTCCATGAAAGAGAGCCTCCTCAGCAGCCCGACGAAGTCCACAAAGACCCTCAAGATTATGCTCGAAGGGATGTCGAGTTCTATCCCCCGATCCCCGAAGGGCCGGCACCAGGCACGTTGCCTCAACCCAACATCACAGCATCACCAATAGTTTTGTCCACGGAAGGGCTGCCCCCAGCAACTGAAGAAAGGAGGAAGCTCGATCTCCTTGAGGAAAGATTGAGGGCTGTGGAAGGATTTGGGGAATATCCGTTCGCAGACATGACGGATCTTTGCTTAGTACCCGATGTTGTTATTCCCCCGAAGTTCAAAGTGCCGAACTTCGACAAGTATAAAGGGACGACTTGTCCCAAAAACCATCTCAAAATGTACTGCCGAAAGATGGGCGCCCACTCTAAAGATGAAAAGCTGTTGATACACTTCTTTCAGGATAGCTTGGCCGGAGCTGCGGTAGTGTGGTACACTAATTTGGAAGCTTCCCGTATCCGTACTTGGAAGGATCTGATTACCGCCTTCCTAAGGCAGTATCAGTACAATTCTGATATGGCTCCTGACCGTACTCAACTGCAGAATATGTTCAAGAAAGAGGGTGAAACCTTTAAAGAATATGCGCAGCGATGGAGGGATTTGGCAGCACAAGTAGCTCCTCCCATGGTTGAGAGAGAGATGATCACCATGATGGTAGACACTCTGCCAGTGTTCTACTATGAGAAGCTAGTAGGTTACATGCCGTCCAGCTTTGCGGATCTGGTGTTTGCCGGGGAAAGAATCGAGGTTGGATTGAAAAGAGGAAAGTTTGATTACGTTTCCTCCACAAACGCGAATGCCAAAAGAATCGGGGCAACAGGGGCAAAAAGGAAGGAGGGAGATGCCCATGCCGTCTCTTCAACACCCGGGGCATTCCGTCGAAAAATGCTTGGCCCTTAAATACAAGGTCCAACATTTAATGGATGCTGGATGGCTGACTTTCCAAGAGGATCGGCCCAATGTGAGAACCAACCCACTCGCCAATCATGGAGGGGGAGCAGTTAATGCAGTTGAATCCGATAGGCCGCACAGGTCTAAACCTTTAAAGGATGTGGCAACCCCTAGGAGGTTTATCTTTGAGGCCCTACAAAAAGGAGGTGTGATTCCCCATAGTGAGTGTAAGGAGGATTCCTGTCTGCTACATTCCGGCGAGATGCATGACATGGAGACGTGTTTGGAAGTAGAGGAATTGTTACAGCGGATGATAGATCAAGGTCGATTGGAAGTCGGCATTGAAGGAAAAGAAGAGCAGCATATATGCATGCAATCTACGGAGGGGAGCGGTGTTACGAAGCCCAAACCCTTGGTGATATACTTCACTAAAAGCGCAGCTTCGCAAAAGCCCGAACACCCCTTAATAGCCAAACCTGTTCCTTTCCCGTACCAAAATAGTCACGCGGTCCCGTGGAGATATACACCTCCGGGGAAGAAGGAAGAAGAAGCCACTGACGTCAGCTCGCTGTCAGCTAAAGTAACAAATATCACGGGACTGAGTGGTGTGACCCGTAGTGGTCGTGTGTTCGCACCTCCGGACCTACCAGTCCAACCCGCCGACGTCAAGGGAAAAGGAAAAGTGGTGGAGGAACAAGATGGCGAAGCACCCCACGCTTCGAATAAAGATATTCCAGCAAAGGGGCCCCCGGAGAAAAAGGATGGTAGAAAGGAGGTGTCGCTAGAGGAAGCCAGCGAGTTCCTTCGGATAATTCAGCAGAGCGAATTCAAGGTTATCGAACAGCTCAACAAAACCCCGGCTAGGGTCTCGCTGTTGGAGTTACTTATGAGCTCCGAGCCTCATCGGGCTCTGCTAGTAAAAGTGCTGAACGAGGCTCACGTGGCCCAAGATATCTCGGTAGAAGGTTTCGGAGGGCTGGTCAACAATATCACTGCCAACAACTATCTTGCCTTCGCCGAAGAAGAAATCCCCGCCGAGGGGAGAGGGCATAATAAGGCTTTACACGTATCAGTCAAGTGTATGGACCATATCGTAGCCAAGGTGCTCATCGATAATGGTTCCAGTTTAAACGTGATGCCTAAGAGCACTTTGGAGAAGTTACCATTCAATGCTTCCCACTTAAAACCAAGTTCAATGGTGGTTCGGGCCTTCGACGGCACTCGCCAAGAGGTTAGGGGAGAGATCGATCTCCCAGTACAAATAGGCCCTCACACCTGTCAAGTCACCTTCCAAATAATGGATATTAACCCCCCCTACAGCTTCCTGTTGGGGCGCCCGTGGATCCACTCAGTGGGAGTTGTGCCTTCTACACTCCACCAAAAGCTGAAATTCGTAGTGGAGGGGCACTTGGTCATCGTGTCAGGCGAGGAAGATATCTTGGTAAGCTGCCCATCCTCCATGCCTTATGTGGAAGCCGCAGAAGAATCGTTAGAAACTGCTTTCCAGTCTTTTGAGGTGGTCAGCATTTCCTCCGTGGACTCCCTCTTTGGGCAGCCTTGTCTGTCCGATGCAGCGGTAATGATGGTCCGAGTTATGTTGGGGAACGGTTATGAACCCGGGATGGGTTTAGGCAAAAACAACGGCGGCATAACTAGCCTGATAAATACCCAAGGAAATCGTGGGAAGTATGGTTTAGGCTATAAGCCCACTCAGGCGGACATGAAAAGAAGCATCGCGAGAAGGAAGAACAGTGGTCAAAGCTCGCGTTGGAGACAAGAAAGTGAAGGAAGCCCGCCCTGCCACATAAGTAGAAGCTTTATAAGCGCGGGTCTGGGAGACAAAGGTCAAGCGTTCGCGATATGCGAGGATGATATTCCGAGTACTTTGGATTTGGTACGACCATGCCCTCCTGATTTCCAACTGGGAAATTGGCGAGTGGAGGAACGCCCCGGCATTTACGCAACGAGCATAATGTAAACCTTTACGGTTTTAAAAGCTCTATAGTTGGGCCTAGGCTTTAGAGTTTTTCCTTTTGTTAAGGCTTCGTGTCTTTTGTTTTTGAATTTATAATACAAGGATCTTTCTTCATCTGTTCCTGGTCTCTACCCATTCTCATTCATTTGCATGTTTACTTCTTTTTCTGAAACGGCAGATCCGATGACGAGTCCCCCGAAGGTACTAATACCTGGGACCCGCCTATCGACTTCGAGCGAGAAATGAATCAAACAGAAGATGAAGGAAATGAGGATGTGGGACTTCCCCCAGAACTAGAAAGAATGGTCGCCCATGAGGACCAAGAAACGGGGCCTCATCAAGAAGAAACATAGCTAGTAGACTTAGGAATTGGCAGTGGAAAGAGGGAAGTAAAGATAGGTACAGGTATTACCGCACCTATCCGTGAAGAATTAATAATCCTGCTAAAAGACTACCAAGACATCTTTGCTTGGTCATACCAAGATATGCCCGGTTTGAGTTCTGACATTGTACAGCACCGATTACCTCTAAATCCCGAGTGTTCCCCGGTAAAACAGAAACTGAGGAGGATGAAGCCCGAAACATCCTTGAAGATAAAAGAAGAAGTGAAGAAGCAATTTGACGCTGGATTTCTGGCCGTCGCTCAGTATCCAGAATGGGTTGCCAACATCGTACCAGTTCCTAAAAAAGATGGGAAAGTACGAATGTGTGTAGATTATCGGGACCTGAATCGGGCCAATCCCAAGGACAATTTTCCTTTACCACACATTGATATCCTCGTAGATAACACGGCCAATTTCGCTTTATTTTCCTTCATGGACGGTTTCTCTGGTTACAATCAGATAAAGATGGCGCCCGAGGATATGGAAAAGACTACTTTCGTCACCCTGTGGGGAACGTTCTGTTACAAGGTGATGTCCTTTGGACTCAAGAATGCCGGGGCAACTTATCAACGGGCCATGGTAGCTTTGTTCCATGATATGATGCATCAAGAGATCGAGGTCTACGTGGACGACATAATTGCTAAATCTAAATCCGAGGAAGAACACCTTGTCAACCTGCGGAAATTGTTCGAAAGGCTTAAGAAATATCAATTAAGGTTGAACCCCGCTAAGTGTACCTTCGGGGTCAAATCAGGGAAATTGCTTGGTTTCATTGTAAGCCAGAAAGGGATAGAGGTAGATCCCGAAAAAGTGAAGGCTATCCTTGAGATGCCAGAACCCCGTACAGAGAGGCAAGTCCGAGGTTTCCTGGGGCGCTTGAATTATATTGCCAGATTCATATCGCAGCTCACCGCCATTTGTGAGCCGTTGTTTAAACTCTTGCGCAAAAACCAAACTGATCGGTGGAATGAGGATTGCCAAGAGGCTTTTGGAAGGATCAAAAAGTGCCTAATGAATCCTCCCGTGCTTATGCCACCAGTACCTGGAAGGCCTCTCATTTTGTACATGACAATCTTGGACGAGTCAATGGGGTGTATGCTGGGGCAACATGACGAATCCGGGAAGAAAGAGCGCGTTGTTTACTACCTAAGTAAGAAGTTCACGACCTGTGAGATGAATTACTCCTTGCTCGAAAGAACGTGTTGTGCTTTAGTATGGGCATCCCATCGCCTAAGGCAGTACATGCTGAGCCATACTACCTGGTTGATATCCAAAATGGACCCGGTTAAGTACATCTTTGAAAAGCCAGCTCTCACAGGACGAATCGCCCGGTGGCAAGTCTTGCTATCTGAGTTTGATATAGTCTACGTCACCCAAAAGGCGATAAAAGGAAGCGCTTTGGCAGATTATTTGGCTCAACAGCCTCTTAACGACTACCAGCCCATGCATCCGGAATTCCCGGATGAGGACATCATGGCCTTGTTCGAGGAAAAGTTGGTCGAAGATCGGGACAAATGGACTGTATGGTTTGACGGAGCGTCAAACATTCTAGGTCATGGCGTTGGGGCAGTGTTGGTCTCTCCGGACAATCAATGTGTACCTTTCACAGCCAGGCTAGGATTCGACTGCACCAACAACATGGCCGAATATGAAGCATGTGCCCTAGCCGTCCAGGCAGCAATTGACTCCAATGTCAAACTACTCAAGGTGTACGGCGACTCAGCGTTGGTAATCCATCAGCTGAGAGGGGAATGGGAAACTAGAGATCCCAAGCTGATACCCTACAAAGCCTATATCAAGGAATTGGCTAAGACTTTCGATGAGATCTCCTTCCATCATGTTCCCCGCGAGGAAAATCAAATGGCGGATGCACTTGCTACGTTGGCGTCTATGTTCCAGCTAACACCGCACGGGGATCTACCCTACATTGAATTTTGGTGTCGTGGCAAACCCGCACATTGTTGCCAAGTGGAAGAGGAACGAGACGGAAAGCCTTGGTATTTCGACATCAAGCGATATGTCGTAAGCAAAGAATACCCGCCAGAGATTGCCGACAACGATAAAAGGACATTGAGGAGGTTGGCAGCCGGTTTCTTCATGAGCGGAAGCATACTGTATAAAAGAAATCACGACATGACACTCCTGCAGTGTGTGGATGCCAAGGAGGCAAATCGCATGATCGAAGAAGTCCATGAGGGCTCGTTTGGAACGCACGCCAACGGACATGCTATGGCCAGGAAGATCCTAAGAGCAGGTTATTACTGGCTTACCATGGAAAGTGATTGTTGTGTCCATGTGAGGAAATGCCACAAATGTCAAGCATTCTCAGATAATGTCAATGCCCCACCACACCCTCTGAATGTCATGTCCACCCCTTGGCCTTTCTCCATGTGGGGGATAGATGTCATCGGGGCCATCGAGCCCAAGGCCTCGAATGGTCATCGCTTCATCCTCGTAGCGATAGATTATTTCACCAAGTGGGTCGAGGCGGCTTCATATACCAATGTCACGAGGAATGTGGTGGTCAGGTTCATTAAGAAAGAGATCATCTGCCGATATGGTTTGCCAAGGAAGATTATCACGGACAATGGCACCAACCTGAATAATAAGATGATGGCGGAAATGTGCGAGGAGTTTAAAATCCAGCATCACAATTCCACGCCCTACCGGCCAAAGATGAATGGAGCCGTGGAAGCGGCCAATAAGAATATCAAAAAGATTATCCAAAAGATGACCGTGTCATACAAGGATTGGCACGAGATGCTCCCCTTCGCGTTGCACGGTTACCGGACTTCAGTGCGAACGTCAACTGGGGCAACGCCGTTCTCATTGGTATATGGGATGGAGGCTGTGTTACCGTTTGAGGTAGAAGTCCCGTCATTAAGGATCTTGGCAGAATCCGGATTAAAGGAATCAGAGTGGGCTCAAACACGCTATGATCAGCTCAACCTCATTGAGGGTAAGCGCTTAACGGCCATGAGTCATGGGCGCTTATACCAGCAAAGAATGAAGAGTGCATTCGACAAGAAAGTACGCTTACGCAAGTTCCATGAGGGAGACCTTGTGCTAAAGAAAATGTCCCATGCTATCAAGGACCATCGAGGGAAATGGGCCCCGAACTACGAAGGGCCTTTTGTTGTGAAGAGGGCTTTTTCCGGAAGAGCCCTGGTGCTTACCAACATGGATGGCGAAGAGCTACCTTCACCCGTGAACTCTGATGTCGTCAAACAATATTATGCTTAGAAGCTGGGGCAATTAAGGATTTCGCTGCATGTTCTTTATCTTTATGCGTTTTCTGGATTTCCCCCAGGGATTTCCTGTCTGTTGTATCTCTCGTTACAATCTTTCAAAGAAATGAACGTGGATTCGAGGCTTTTAGTCCTCACGTTAGTTTCACACCTTGCGTTAATCTGTGATCACCTGAGCCCTTCCGCTCAGTTCATGGGATCCCCCAAGCGCTTAATTAGAATTGAACCTGAACCAACTTTCCCTAAATTTGCTGCGTTTGAAAACATTCATGCATACGCATATGCATACGCATGTATATTGTTGTGGTAAAACAGGGGCAGGATCACCTTGGGCTACCTTCTGAGGTAGAGACAAAACGTGAGCGGCAGAAACCAATCAAGGTAGGGTAATGACGCGGTCAAGATTGGCCATACCTGGTTGTTTATTACTTGCAGGTACTTAAGGACGGATGCAAGTAGGGATGGGGTCACGATCGACCGATCGTTGCCCCTTCTCTGTGCGAAACAAGCAGAGAATGTCGCTGCAAGGCAGCCCCGTATCCTTTGTATTTTGCAGCTTTCTTTTACTATTTGTTTGTTTTAAAAAGTAAAAAAATAAGTAGTCAACGCCTAATTCTAACCTAAGTAAGTTCAAGTTAGGCAAGATGCTAATCCATGAGAAGGGAGGGGACATGGTTAATGTTCCCCTCAAAAAAAAAAAATGTGCAGGTTAGCTCGCCTGGGCGAGCCACCCCTGCACCAAATTATAAGAATGACGAAAGGGGGGGCATTTTTGCATTCAAAAACTTCTTTTCCCCCCTTTCAAAAGCCATACCCACGGGATTGACGAGTTTGCAACCCTAGGGTCATCCTTTTTCGCATTTTTTGATTCCGTTTTGCGCTTTTGTTCATCACCAACAAGTAAGTGTTCCATCCCTAAGCTTTCTAGCTTTTCATTGGTGTATTTTGATCTCCTTTTGGTGCTCTAAATTGTGGGAATGTGCTCAAATATATGGGGCAATTTTGGTTTGTTTTCTTGCTTGATTAGGTTGAATTAGGGGTTTGTATGGGATGGCCCTAGGCCTATAATGCATTTTGGAACGATGGGACATGCCACATTGTCCCCGTTCTCTTGCTATTGACGCCTAAACGCGCGCCCACCAAGTGTTCGGTGAAATGCCTCAATGGCATTAGCGCGTGACTTTTGTAAGGAAACAATCCATGGGGCATTTTGGTTTGTACATATTTTTGGAATATGCATTCATTCCCGAAAAAGGCTAGAGTAATTGCCCCGCATATATCCTAGGCCTAGGAACTAAAATTTTATGCAAAAAGAACACAAGAGGAGGTGCATATTGGGTAAAGTTACCCTTTTTGGCCAGCAATCAGCTATGGGCCATGCTACAATAATTTCCCTACGCCTAGATGTTTAGGAATTTTTCTCGTCATGAGTGTGTTGGTTTAGAATAGGAAGCAAAATACCTTTGGCAATTTACACTTTGGGTATGATAGCAAAATACTTGGATGTATGTACATATAATTTTTGGTAGTCAAAATGTCTCACAAAAAAATATATATAAATATGTTGCATGTTATGTAAAGAAAATACATTACAAAAAGAATATATACCTTTTAATACAATTTTAGTCAGCAAAGGAAAATATACTTGAATTTGCATGCGGCTTTAGGTAGCAAAAACTTGAAAAGAGCATGAAATGTAGCACTTTATTGTGTAGATAGTCAATATTCATCATGAAGTTTGTGTATGTATAGGTATTAGAAATACCAAGATGTGCACATGTGCAATTTTTGGTACCCCAAAATGCTTTGAGTATGCATGTATGTAAATTTAGCCAAGGAGATGTGTGTGATGTAAGTAACAAATACACCTTGGAAGTACATGTAAATAATCTAGGTAACGAAGCTGCCTTGATTGTATATGGGTGCATTTTTCTTAGTTAAAAGAATGTCTTGTGCAAGCGAACGTTCGTAAGGAAATATGCGCATAAGCTTGCTCTAAATTTACATTGATGTTTATGGGAAGAGGTTGTATGCCATTTTTGTTTTAAGAGTAGTGTCCCACTGGTAAAACTAACTTTCCAAATGTTTGCCTTCGCAGGAAATGGCCCCAAGGAAGCTTGCCTCAAAGAGGTCCAGGAAGGACAAGGCAGCCGAAGGAACTAGTTCCGCTCCGGAGTATGACAGTCACCGCTTTAGGAGCGCTGTACACCAGCAGCGCTTCGAGGCCATCAAGGGATGGTCGTTTCTCCGGGAGCGACGCGTCCAGCTCAGGGACGACGAATATACTGATTTCCAGGAGGAAATAGGGCGCCGGCGGTGGGCATCACTGGTTACTCCCATGGCCAAGTTTGATCCAGAAATAGTCCTTGAGTTTTATGCCAATGCTTGGCCAACAGAGGAGGGTGTGCGTGACATGAGATCCTGGGTAAGGGGTCAGTGGATCCCGTTTGATGCCGACGCTATCGGCCAACTCCTAGGATATCCGTTGGTGTTGGAAGAGGGCCAGGAATGTGAGTATGGCCAGAGGAGGAACCGGTCTGATGGGTTCGATGAGGAGGCCATCGCCCAGCTGCTATGTATACCGGGGCAGGATTTTGCCCGGACTGCTGCAGGGAGGCGAGTGCGAATCATGCGCACCAACATGACCACCCTGACCCAGATATGGATGACGTTGCTCCTCAGCAACGTCCTGCCCACCGATCATAATTCCAACCTTCCCATGCCGAAGTGTCAGCTGGTGTACGCCATCCTGACACGGATGAGCATCCATGTGGCTCAGTTGATCGCTGATGCCATCTATATTTTTGCAGGTATGGCGCCCACTAGGCACCCTTTGGACCCAGATAAGTCCAACAGGGCCCTGGGATTCCCCGCACTGATCACAGGACTCTGCCAGTCATTCGGAGTCCCCGTTGCACCTACCAAGGTAATTCGGCCGCCCATCACCCGGGCTTTTATTGAGAAGTACTGTACCCAGAGACAGGCTCAGGGTGATGCTCCACAGGCCGCAGGCGCGCCACCACCATCTCATCAGGCTGGCCAGGCTGGGGCATTTGACATGGAGCAGTATTTACGGCATTTGGTTCGCCAGCAGGCGGCCAACCACCGAGCACATGTACAGACCCATGATTGTCTGTACCAGATGAGCCTCAGCATGCAGAGCCAGGGCTTCGCTTCTTTTTCATGCCCTACTCCAGACCAGTTCAGGGCAGAGGTTGCATGGCCCGGAGATTGGCCCGAGACCCAAGCAGGAGAGGCACCCCCAGAAGCTCCCGGCGATGGAGAAGAGGCCCACGAGGATGAGGAGATGGCCGATTTGCTTGACTTCTTGGGAGGGAGTGGAGATACGTGACTGGGAGATCCCCAGATTCATGTTTTCTTTCATATTTCTTTTGTCATTTTTATTCTATGTTATTGTTTTGACTTGAGAGACTAATGTTTGTTTTTGTTGTTTCGATTGTCATTTGTACAGCGCATACATTTTTGTTTAGATTGTTGCGTTAGTGTTTATATATCATTACTATTGATGATGTTTGAAATTCTGGAACCGTGTAGAGTTCTTCGTTTAGGAACATCGTCCAAAAAATATATGTGTAAAATAAACAAAAAAAATCATGATAAAAATAGAAATAGAAAAGAAAAAAATGAAATGAATGAAATGGGAAAGAGAACAAAAAGGAAAAGAAGAAAGCAAGTAAGGAAAAAGGTGGAAAAAGAGAAAATAAGTTGTCTAGCTAAAAACCGACATGCTTTTGAAAAGAGACGATTTCCAACTTTTCTTTGAAAAAAAAATTCATTCATTGATCATAACCGATTTTTGAAGAAAAAAACGTGTCTACACCTGAAGAGTGAATGCTGTGAAATTTCCCTGGACGCCCGAAATGGACTCGGAGGAATGCACAAATTGATAAAAGAACATATTTTGGAAACATTGGGTTGACTAAAATAGAGGAAATGAATCCTGAACCCTAGCATCACATGACCATAAAAATTTGACACTTGAGTGTCCGCATAGGTGCATGCATGACCAGTTTTGCATAAAATTTCCAAATCATCATTTTTGCATTTGTGTCATGGAAATAATGTGGGGCATCCCTTTTATCCTTGAACCAAATCAAACCCTGACATGTATCATGTCTAGCCATTCTACAAGCTTTGAGCCAAAATCCTGACTCACCATAAACCTTGACCCAGGGTGAGAATGTCAATTCTTACCCTCGGAAGCAAAAAAAAAAGGAGAGAAGGAAAATTTCCAATCAAAGGAAAAAAAGAGAGGAAAGGGAATTCCCAATCAAAGAGTGGGAGAAAGCAAAAAGAAAAGAAAGAAAATTCCCAATCAAAGAATGGGAGAAAGAAAAAAGAGAAGAAGAAAGGGAAGAAAGTTCCCGATCAAAAAAAATAATATGCAGAAAGGTCTTTGGACCGGACAATATCTGAACAATACAGAATTGTCACCAAATGAATAAAAAGAAGGAAAGGGAACCATGACCTAAAATGGTCTTCCCCCTTTAGTTGCCAGGCAAAATCTTGTGCGCTAGCAACCTTTTTTCGCCCCGCACTAAACCAGAACAGAAAAGGAAAAAGCCAGAAAAATCAAAAGCCAAAAACACACAAAAGCCGAAAAAAAAAACCACCAAAAGAACCCATTCCCAAGGGAAGTCCTATTGATCCATGATCACGCATGTAATTTTTGATTTGATAGGAAATAATTTGCAAAGTCAAGTCATGACATATCTATGGTTCGGAATTAGGATGAAACACTTACCTGTGCGAGATTGATACACTTTGAGTGGATTTCTTCTATTTTTGTCGAACCCAGTGTTTCCTCTAAATGGTCATTTAGAAACGAAATGCTAACATCCAAAATCTCATTTATGGTTATGGGGGATTTCATCAGCAGACTCTCCTTCCCCGGTAGACGCATTGTTTTTCACTCAAAAAAGCATATGCTGCTCTAAATCAGTTGGAATATTTGTCTCTTTGCTAAAGCATGTTTGCATTTTAGTGGAGAAAACACCGAGACTTTTTCAAGTCTCACAAGTTATCCAGAACTACGTAGGTCTGAGTTCCTCATTGGAGGATACGTAGGAGCAAGAGCCTTGCTTTTGTCGGCCGCCCCATAATCTTTGTCATACTGACCCTGAGGTCATGTGACGTGCACCCTTGTATCATCCAGAGGCGACGGGCCCGATGATACGCGGAGATACCTTACGGTTATCCGCACCCTTTTGTCATCCAGAGGCGGCGGGCCCGATGACAAGCAGAGACCAAGTTTGGTCATTCTGCACCCTTGTATCATCAAGAGGCGGCGGGCCCGATGATACGCGGAGATACCTTACGGTTATCCGCACCCTTTTGTCATCCAGAGGCGGCGGGCCCGATGACAAGCAGAGACCAAGTTTGGTCATTCTGCACCCTTGTATCATCCAGAGGCGGCGGGCCCGATGATACGCGGAGATACCTTACGGTTATCCGCACCCTTTTGTCATCCAGAGGCGGCGGGCCCGATGACAAGCAAAGACCAAGTTTGGTCATTCTGCACCCTTGTATCATCCAGAGGCGGCGGGCCCGATGATACGCGGAGATACCTTACGGTTATCCGCACCCTTTTATCATCCAGAGGCGGCGGGCCCGATGACAAGCAGAGACCAAGTTTGGTCATTCTGCACCCATGTGTCATCCAGAGGCGGCGGGCCCGATGATACGCGGAGATACCTTACGGTTATCCGCACCCTTTTGTCATCCAGAGGCGGCGGGCCCGGTGACAAGCAGAGACCAAGTTTGGTCATTCTGCACCCTTGTATCATCCAGAGGCGGTGGGCCCGATGATACGCGGAGATACCTTACGGTTATCCGCACCCTTTTGTCATCCAGAGGCGGCGGGCCCGATGACAAGCAGAGACCAAGTTTGGTCATTCTGCACCCTTGTATCATCCAGAGGCGGCGGGCCCGATGATACGCGGAGATACCTTACGGTTATCCGCACCCTTTTGTCATCCAGAGGCGGCGGGCCCGATGACAAGCAGAGACCAAATTTGGTCATTCTGCACCCTTGTATCATCCAGAGGCGGCGGGCCCGATGATACGCGAAAATACCTTACGGTTATCCGCACCCTTGTGTCATCCAGAGGCGGCGGGCCCGATGATACGCGGAAATACCCGAGTGGTTATCCGTATAAATATTCTTTTGCTATCTGTAAGACAGAACGCTTGATAGCATGCAGAGGCTGACATAGTCTTCTGCACCTTTTGTTCCTCCGGGAATAACAAGTCATTTACATGCAGAAATTTCATGGTCACCCGCGACTCTCGTCAACCGAGAGGAGCGAAATTAGTGTCATACCCTAATTTTCGTCCGGGGACCTTTGCTTGATGACATGCGACCTTTCTTTGGTCCTTGTGAGGTGCTTGGCACCCATCATTAGGCAATTTGTGAAATTCTAGGAACGACAAGTCATGGTCACCCGCGACTCTCGTCAACCGAGAGGAGCGAAATTAGTGTCATACCCTAATTTTCGTCCGGGGACCTTTGCTTGATGACATGCGACCTTTCTTTGGTCCTTGTGAGGTGCTTGGCACCCATCATTAGGCAATTTGTGAAATTCTGGGAACAACAAGTCATTTGCATGTGGAGATTTTATGGTCACCCGCGACTCTCGTCAAATCGAGAGGAACGAAATTAGTGTCTTATCTTTACTTTCTTTTTATCTCCAATAAAAGACAAGTAAAGAGGGGCAACTGTCATACCCTAATTTCGTCCGGGGACCTTTACTTGATGACATGCGACCTTTCTTTGGTCCTTGTGAGGTGCTTGGCATCCATCATTAGGCAATTTGTGAAATTCCAGGACATGCCGAAAAACCAAAAAAATATTGATGCACAATCCGTAAGTTTCCGTGACACACCGGAAATCAAATGGAAGCATCGTTGCATAATTAAGTGAGGTTCCGTAACATTCCGTAAGTCAAAAGGGGGATGATTATGTAATCCGCAAGGTTCCGTAACATTACGGAAAGAAAACAAGTATCGTTACGAAATTCGTAAGTTTCCGTAACTTTACGAAAAAAAGAATCACCAAAAAACAGCAGAGGGGGGTGTACTTAGTAAAAATGGGGGTGCAAATAGCACCCAGGCCCACTTGGGCCCTCCAGAATATTCCTCCAGAAGGCTGTTGCTTCTGGAGGAAGCAACTTGGCTCGCCTGGGCGAGCTGAGCTCGCCTGGGCGAGCTGAGCTCGCCTGGGCGAGCTGGGCGGCAACCACCTCCCCTATTTTGCTATAAATAGGGGAGGAAGTGAAGAAGAAAGGGGTGCAGCCCCTTAGGCATTTCTCTCTCTTTCGAATTTGCTTGGAAAAATTGTTTCCGTGAAGAAAATCTAAGCCGAGGCGCTTCCGAAACGTTTCCGTAACGTTTTCCGTGAGGAATTTCGCAAAAGTTTCAACCATTCTTCGACGTTCTTCATTCGTTCTTCATCGTTCTTCGATCTTCAACGGGTAAGTACCTCGAACCAAGCTTTTCGATTCATTCTATGTACCCGTAGTGGTCCACATTGTGTTTTATGTATTTTTATTCCCGTTTCATTTACTTTTTATACCCCCTTTTGACGTGCTTAAGCCATTTTACTTAAGTCATTTCTCGCTTAACTTAAAAATAAAATAAATTTCCACCGAACGTTTGCATTGTATTATCCGTTAACTTCGGTTAAAATAAATTCCGACCGTTCGGTCGTGCCATAACCACGTTGGAAATCAAAAAGAGGTAAAAAAATAATATAATAATCAAAAAAACATCTTTTAGCAAAATAGAGCGGAAAATCAATCGGACGTTTTCTCTTTGGGATTTCTCATTCTTAATCGAATTGATTAATAACTAAAGTGAAACTAAGGCTAAAATCAACTCGCCTAGTCAAGCTCGTCCATAAAAAATAGGTTTTTGAAGTTTGTCATTTCAATTTCTCACTAAGTAAAATGGATCATTTTTAAGGTCCAACGCCTTAAAATGATCACCACTTAAGTAAAAAAGAATCACTTGATAAGAAAGAACTACGTAGGTCTGATTTCCTCATCGCAAATTGAGGAATACGTAGGAGCAAAGGGAAACACCCTTGTCGACCATAAAAAAGGAAAAAATATAAAGGGTATAAAGGATATAAGGACATAAAAGGGAACGAAAAAAATCAAAGTCATGTTTGCACATTCGATTAAAGGCTGCCGTCCCTTGGGACGGACGTGTGGGGTGCTAATACCTTCCCCGTGCGTAAATACAACTCCCGAACCTTTCACTTAAAAGTTCGTAGATCGCGTCTTTTCCGGTTTTTCCGACGTTTTCCTCAAATAAACGTTGGTGGCAACTCCGCGCGTATTCCTTTCGTGGAACACGCATCCCGCGAGTCACGCGTCGCCCTCCCGCCGAAGGGTAGGTTGCGACAGTAGTGATAGAATATGATATGATATCAGGGTACTGGAATAGGGACAGATACACAAGTATATTAAAGGAGATCGATTTTTTAAAATAATTATTTAAGTATCTAATAATAAATAATTAAATTGTATGCGTAAAATCAGAGAAAACATCCACTAGTAGAAGGAAATTAAGTTCATATAAACTCAAAAATATATTTCTCTTTATTAATTTTTTTTATTTTTTCTCATATAAAGGTCTTGTGGTGGTCACTTTTAAGAAAAGAACATAATAAGCTCTAATCCTATTCAATATTTAGTGTGTCCTAGATAATAAATCATATAATGATAGGATATAATATGAATTATATTCAAATAAAAAAATTATTTTTTCAATATAATTACATAATTTTCTAAAAAATAACTTTTAATTTATTTTTTATAAATTATGAAAAATTATATAAAAGATTATAATTTTAACAAAATTATACCAAATTATATTTTATTTATGTAATTACCTTTCTTAAAATTATTAACAAATTATATAAGATTTTTAAATTATAGGTTTAAATGTCACTTTTTGTCCATTATATTTAAGTACTTTTTTCATTTTGGTACATTAAGTTTTAAAAGTTTTATTTTAGTCATTTATATTTTCAAAAGTTTCATTTTGATCATTTTTTTTAAGTTAAAAACATTAATACTCTATCAAAATTGTCTCATTTCTACAACTTGAAGATAAATTCAGCAAACTTAAAGACAATAATTTGAAGAGCACAATGAGCCCAAGAGTTTATACTCAAGATGTAGCTCTAGGTTGGAGTTTATTTGGATGAATTACATAACTTTTGGTCTAAAGAATTAATTATGACCCATTTTCTAATTTTCCTTTAATTTTCGTATTTTATTTTCATGTAATAAGTTTAGATGGTTGTTGATATCTTTTAGGTCAGTTTTTATTTTTTTAGGTTTCCCAAGTTATTATAGTAGTTATTGGGGTTTTATTTCTAGTGGATATTTTAATGTAAGTGGGAATTTAAAAATGTGGAAATTAATTCCTAGTGGAATGTTTAGAAGGAAGTATAGCCTATAAACAATAGAAACTTTGTAGCTTTGAGGGAGGTTGAGTGTCAATGAAAGTTTGAGTTTTCTTCCGTTTGTGAGAGATTTCCTTGGTTCTTGGGCAAAGAACTGGATCTAATCTTATCAAGGGAACTTGTGATAATTAAATCTATGACTTATCACTCACCTTCTTACTTATTTCTTGAGTGTGATGTCAATATCCTTCTCTAAAAGAAAACTAAATCAATTCCTAAGTTTGAAATCTTCAAGGTGATCTATCCTATTTTCGTGTGTTTAGAAGGAAGCCTAGTCTATAAACAGTAGAAACTTTGTAGCTTTGAGGGAGGTTGAGTGTGAATGAAAGTTTGAGTTTTCTTCATTTTGTGAGAACTTCCCTTGGTTCTTGGGCAAAGAACTGAATATAATCTTATCAAGGGAACTTGTGACTATTAAATCTATGACTTATCACTCATATTCTTACTTATTTCTTGAGTGTAATATCAATATCCTTCTCTAAAAGAAAACTAAATCAATTTCTAAAGTTTGAAATCTTCAAGGCAATCTATCTCATTTCCGTGTTCATATTATAGAGGTTGTTGAGAACTGTGAAGTGATTTTTAGTGTGATCATCGTGACCTATTATTAATTTTATAAGTTGTTATGAAATTTGTCATTAATGATTATGTATATTAAATTTTGCTTCCACAATTTAGTTTTATTTTCAATTTGAAATTCAATATAATAACAACTTTTTATTATTATTATCTAAAGTTTATGTTATACAGATTAATAATACATATTTGATTTATTATTTTATTTATGTATGTATTAGATATTGGCAATTAATTAATATTTTGTGACTAAGTGGGACAAACAAGATAATAGAAAGAGGAGTAAAGGCAGATAAAAATAAATAAAAGATTGAATACATCAAGAGAAAAATAAAATGAAAAAGATTGAATACATGAAGAGAAAAATAAAATGAAGTTATTTTTTTATAAAAGGTATATGAAAATGATATGAAGAAGAAATTAATAACTAAAAGGTTTGTAATTGATTTATGTTTAAAATAAATTTTAAATGATAAGGACTTTATAATACATTTTGAGATTTTTTTTAAAAAAATATTTTTTATTTGAAAAAAATACGATAACAACATAAAAATATGGACATTCGGGCATGTGCCTGTATTTCCACCGGTATATATAAAAAAATGAATATGTTTTTTGTTGGTGCTAAAATAAAACTACCGGTATTTCCACTAGTATATATAAAAAAAAAATGAATGTATTTTTTGTTGGGGCTAAAATAAAACTACCTTTAGTCATTATTATCGTAGATTGCTAATGTGGGCCCACTATATTCCAAAATTGGATCAAGCAATACAGGTTGAGAACTAGAACATGGGAAGCAGTTTCTTCATAAGTAATTAATTAATGTGGCAAAGGTGGCATCTCTATGGATTTGGATCCTCTGCCATAGTAGCATCAATTGGAGGTCCAGTTAAAACAGTTTCAACCGTTGGATTAGACAAATGATTCTGATCCACGTGTATTATTTCAAACAGAAAAAAAAATAAAAAACACTCTTCTCTCTTGAACAGTTTGACGTTCAATGCTCTTCGACGCTGCTGCATCCTTATGCAAACTTCTCTCTCACAGACCTCACCGTTGAGCAAATCATCACTTGATTCTTGACATGGTTCCCTCTAGCCTTCACAATCAATCTTTTAGGGTTTTGATTTTACCCAAGTCTCTAACAGTGCAGAATTTCAACAATGACTGCTATGGTGTTCAATTTTGTGAATAAGAGCATGAGATCCCAATTCTTTGTTATGTTTCTTAATATGTAGTTATTTACTTACTTGGACTTTGGTGATTACTAGATTTGCATCCAAGAAAACAAGTCTCACTTTTGTTTGCTAAGAAAATTAGGAAAAGCATTAAACCCTTGAATAATTGAGATTTTGTTTTGCTTGGATTGGGGCCAGAGATTCTGTACCAGCCTAGCTAGAGTTGCCTGAAGTTAAGGTCCAAATGGTGGAGGTTTCGCCAACATTCTTTTGAGAAAAGGGAAGGGTGTTGTGCCCATTTAATGAAACGGTGAGTTTTTTTCTGAATAGATCTGAATCGTCCATTTAATCTTTAAGGTCTATATTCATTTAATTGGACACTTTCCAGTTTTTAACGGGAAGATGAAAATCCCATCTCTATGATCTCCTAAAAGCATGGGGGTAGTGGTAGTTGAATTTAGGAAAAATAACTAACAATTATAAGCCTTATAAATAGGAGAAAACATGATTCTCTCGACCAAAATTAATGAAATTTATCTTATTTATTCATTTATAGGTTTATGGGTTAAATGAATTTTTGCTACCTATAAAATAAGGGTATTTTGATTTTGGTACATAAGCTTTATTTATTTATTTATTTTAGAACCTAATTAATTTTTATTTTTAAATAGATACTTTTAGTTAGAGAATTTTTATTAATTGATTACATGACTAATTAACGGAGTGTCACGTTAACAAATCCATATCATTGAAAAATTACTTATTTAACAGTCAAGTTATTTTCATGTAGATATCTTTTGTTAAAAATAAATAATATTTGTCAAGTACCAAAAAAAAGATTAGGTACCAAAATCAAAATCATCACTATTTTATAGATACAAAAAAAATTTATTTAAGCCTAGAGCAATCTTAATCGTGCTTACATTTTGTCCGATTTTCTGCATAATTTGGATTTCATTGCTCCCTAATTGACCCAAATCTTCAAACACAAAAACCTAGGGGTCTAATATTAATTCCTACATGTTTCAAATTGATTTTAAACATGAGAATCCATGAAATAAATGCAACACACTACAAGGGATTGAATAGTGTGTTAAGAAAAACTTAACTTTTTTGAAAGAGATTTCCTTATAAGATTTGGAGAACAAGTTTATAAGACTATTGTCCAAAGATGTCTTCATAAGGAACTTCTTCACAGAGCAAGCTCGTTACTACTATTAGATAGCTACTAATACTATTGCAAACTGTAATTGTTTTTTTAACTTAATTATATTACACTTGTTTATGTATGTGTTTTTCTCTTGACTTAAATATAATTTTGGTCATTTTATTTTACTCAATACGTAATTTTGGTCTCTCTATTTTAAAATTGAAATATTTGATACTCCTATTTTTAAAAATCTACAATTTTGGTCTCTCTATTTTAAAATACAAACATTTTGTCCCTATATTTTAGAAAATTCATAATTTTGATTCTCATATTATAGAAAATTCACAATTTTGGTTTAATATATAATTTTTCCTATGTTTTATTTCTTTTATTTTTTACTTTGTAGTTAATTAAATCATTTCTTGATGATATCTTAAATGAATATGTAGATTTAGGATTTAATTAGACCAAAACAAAAGAAATAAAATATAGATAAAATTGAGAGTTTGATCTAAATTACAAATTTTCTAAAATAGAATGAATGAATGTCTCTATTTTAAAATAGAATGACCAAAATTATGGATTTTTTAAAATAGAAAAATCAAATGTCTCAATTTTAAAATAGAGGAACTAAAATTACGAATTAAACAAAATAAGAAAATTATAATTACATTTAATTCTTTCATCTTTTTAATAAAATAATAAAGAAAATTGAATCAAACCCAACAAAATTTACTGAGTTGGATAAAAAAAATCATCTAAAACCAAATCAAATAGACCAGTGGGCACCCCTAAGGGTGGGGAAAGTAAGAGATCACGGTTAAATTGGTAATTTACTGTGTTTTTTAAAGCTGGGGAGGGTTACCAAAAAAAGGGGTTGTTAATAACAATGGCCTTGGGGCCACCACTGGATGCCACCACTTACAGCTTAGTCTCGTCTAAAGTCCATCTCATCTCAAATCATTCTGTCATAGTTAATTAAGATGAAAGCAACATTTGGAAGTTGAGGTTTTCGCATATTGGATTGGATAGATTTTGAAGGAAAATATTCATTTGACTTAATCACTTTGGTTATTTTAAACTTATTATTTAATTGATTTTGTTTAAAATTTTAATTCCATCCAATCCATTTTAAAGCGGTTTAGATTGGATCGATTTTCAATTTTAACCATACCATTATTTTTTAAAAATATATTAAATAAATGATAAGATATATAATATGTATGATAAAAAATTAATTAAAAATATCAAATATTTCATTTATATGTCATTATATAACTATATTTATGTATCTTAACTCAAATAGTTAGTAAAAAATTACCTTTATTTAAATATATTTTTATAAATAGGTATAAGTTATATGATAATTTTATAAATATATAAGAAACAAAACTATAAACATGAGTGATATTATCAAGTTATGAATAAAAATGTATATACATGTACAAGTTTGAATTTGATCAATTTTGAAAATTAAATCCGCAAATAAGATCCAATTCAACAAAAAAATGGTTTTTTAAATTTTTAATCCATTCAATTTTTGGTTTATTTGATTTTCATTTTTTTTATTTTCATTAGATTGGATCAGTTCATAAATAACCCTATTCAAAAGGGACCTAGGCACCAAGCAAAAGAGATCAATTTCTTTACTATTTCAAAAACCACTTTCTAACCTTATCATACCTATTACAAAGCTAGCTATCTATCTATTTATAATATGTAAAAGTTGAGTTTCTCAATATCACGCTGTCAGGTAAATAAAATTAGTGATTTGAAAGAAAGAGATCATAAGCTCAGCTTTTTAATATCATGATGCCATGTTAGCAAAATTAGTGATTTGAAAAAAAAAAGAATATTTTACGTTTTTGTGTCACTGTATTAATTCAAAGTAGCACTGATTAATAGTCGTTGATATATTTTAATAAAATCAATAATTTTTCACATTAATAATAATTTAAATTATTTATAATATTTAATTTTACATATTGAATTAATATGAAGAAAAAATTATTAAATAAAATAAATGTAAAAGTTTACACTAATGTAATATTACGATCTATGCATAAATTTATTTATTATTATAATTAGTTACTTTAAAATATATTTTTGGAAAAATTAAAAATTAAATTCATGAATTAAATTTATAAAATAAGATAATCTAATATGAAAATAAAGAATATAATATATATATATATATATATATATATATATATATATATATATATTTAAAAATAAAATTATTAATAGTTATATTCAATGTTAATTATTTAAATTAGAAATAATTAGATATATGTAAATTAATGATAGAAGACTAATAGTTAATATAAATATAAGAATTTTTACATTATTTTTATTGTAAATTTTATTTTATAAACTAATTTTTTTAAAAACTATAAATGTAATAATTAAATAATAAATATTATCGGCTTCACTTTTATATAAAAATACCTATATGTAAAAATATGTTACAAAATTTATTGTATGATCAAGTTAACAATATTTTTAATTTTAAATTATGTTTTCTAAAATAACTTTTTGTTCAATAATAAAAAAGATAATTATATTTTAGATTATTTTAATACCACATTGAAGTTACACAATAAATACCAACAAGATTTAACGGTTACATTATTAAAATATTATTGAATATATTAAACATGATTAATAGGAAATCGTTATTTATACATGAATGAGTTTTATGATTCAAATATAATTTTCAATTAAGTTCATCCATAATCATTTAAATGTATTAACCCTAATTATATAATTTTAATACTATTTCAAGTTATAATTTTTACATTAATAGTAAATTAAATAATATTTTACTGTGCTTAATTTTATTTTTTTAAAAAAATAAGGTACATTAAAGTATATATTTCACAAAATAACTAAAATATTTATAATACTATATACCATAAAATAATATATATTAAAATTGTCAAAGACATTATTATTATTATATATAATAAAATACTAGACATTATTATTATTATTATATTAAAATAGTATAATATATTTTCTGCTTCTTGCTTTTTTTGTTAGACAAGTGGTCTCAGATATCTTAAGAAGGGGGGGTTGAATTAAGATATCACAAACTTTTTCCTAATTAAAAAATTCTATTTTGATTTTAACTCAAATTCCAAGATTCCTTTCAAAATGAATTCCTAAATAATTATTCAAATTAAACTTACTGAATAGAAGCAATAAGAAATAATAAATAAAAGAGTTTAAGGGAAGAGAAAATGCAAACTCAGATTTATACTAGTTCGGCCACACCCTTGTGCCTAAGTCCAGTCTCCAAGAAACCCGCTTGGGAGTTCCACTATCTTGCAAAAGCTCTTTACAAGTTCTAAACTACACAAAGACAACTATTCCTTTGTGTTCAAATTGCTTTACAACAAGAGATCCTCAGTCTCTTAATCCCTTTCCAGAAATAAGATAAAGAGAAGAAGAAATCTCTCTTGAAAGAGATAGATTGAACAATGGAGCACTCAAAATAATTCCTTATTGAATTGCAAGTGTATTGACCAAGGAATTTTTAAGAGGATAAGATAATTTTACTTTTGAGAGGATAAGACCTTTTTGTTCTGAAAAACTCTAAGCAAATTCGTGTTTCAAGTCACATATAAATAGACCTTTGATGGTCATTCAAAAACCTTTTGGACAGATGTGACTCTTGAAAATATTTTTTGAAAAGCTCCTATGGTAATCGATTACACGACTTGTGTAATCGATTACAGGCTTTAAAATTTGAATTAAAACGTTCTGTAACTGCTGGTAATCGATTACCATACATGTGTAGCCGATTACACATTGTAAGATTTTAATTCAAATTTCTAATGACTGTTGTAAATATTTTCAGTTGCTGGTAATCGATTACAATTCTCATGTAGTTGATTACAAGCTTTCTAGAATATTCAAAATCATTTTAAAAATGTTTTAGGAAGTGTTTTTGGCCACTGGTAATTGATTACATCCTCTGGTAATCGATTACAAGAGAGTAAATCTCTTGTAAAAATATTTTAGCTTAAATTCATTGGCCAAACCTCTTGCTGTTTCAACTTAGAGATTTTCTTGATGATGTATCTTGAATTTCTTTGATTCTTGTCTTGAATTAAACTTGAGAAACACATGATCACATGGCATCATCAAAACATCAAAGTCTTTGCTTCTACAATCTCCCCCTTTTTGATGATGACAATTTAATTCCTAAAATCAAGATACAAGATAGAATATATTCAAGATATAACGTTCACTCATTCCATACTCCCCCTATGTTATGGAATTAATGATCTCTTGATTTCTAAGCTTCTAATTTCTAAGTTTCTAAACCCCGTTTCTCTCCCCCTTTGGCAACATCAAAAATCCTAAGCACGTGATAAGCAACATAAGGTGGAAGAATAATAATCATATATAACTAAAGTTCACATAATCATTCATAAGTCAAAACCAAATAGAATTCAGTCATAAAATACTAAGTCACATAATCATACTAAGTGCCAAATACTGAAATATAACTAAAGTTCAGAGAATGATAACTAAAAAAGCATAGCCAAATACACGGCTTAAAATAAAAGATAATAATAATCTAAATCTAGGAAGGTGGTGGAAGGTCGAAGCACCGACGAAGATAACTCACATCCTTTTCAAGCTGAGTGATGCGGGTATCCATTCCTTCAAAGCGAGCATCAATGGCATCTATGCGACCATTCAAGGAATCAAATCTTTCACCAACATAGGTGTGAAGGCCTCGTAATTCCGAAAGAACTTCATTCATGAGGGTTGAGGAATCATTCTCGTTGAGGCAGAAGAGAGGGAGTACACTCGTCTTGCGGAGGTTGCGCTTCCTTCTTCAGCCACTACCCATCTACGTCCTTACGGTAGCCAAAGGAGCTTACCGCACCGACACCAATAGCAAAGGAGCATTTAACTAGCACAAAAGGCTCAGAATCCAAAGGAATTTCAAAATGTCAAAGAAATAAAGTCATAAGCTGAGGGTAAGGGAGAGGTGCATCAGACCACAATGCCTTATGCATGCGGTAACGAACCAAATGGGCCTAGGCGATTGGACGACCGGTCAAGAAAGCCCACATCAAAATCAAGTCCTCCTCAGAGGCTTGAGAAAGATTAGAAGAATGAGGCATCAAAATTCTAACAATGATATAATGCATGATGTGACAATCAAATGTCAATGACCTGCCAAGCAGTCTGCCGGTCATATCCGCCTGGTCAATACAGACCATGCGGCGGGCATCATGACTAGAGTAATGAAACTTCTAGTCATCAACAAGGGTACCCTCAAAAGGTGCACCCTGATTGGGTAATTGTGTCAAAGAAAAGAAAAGAGACTCATCAACAATCATAGGTATACCATGCACCTCAGAAATTAAAGTTCCATCCTGAATTTTCAAATTTGAGTAAAAGACTCGTACTAACTCAGGATAATATGGTAATTTTAATGACATAAAAGGAGTCAGACCAGTGTTTTGAAACACTTGATAGCAATCAAATGTTTCCCCATCAAAAAATTGAAGGTCAAGATATTTGGGATCAAGAATTTGACGAGATTGAAAGAGAGAGGAATACCGGATACGCTATTCATCAAATGAAAACAGTGTAGAGGATGACAAGGATGGTGGAATTGGTGCCGGGGATGCTCTGGTGGCTCCGGAACGTGATGTTCGATGTGCCACAACGGAGGAGGATGGACCCTTGCGCTTCTTGAATGATTCTACCATTTGATGAAGTTATTGAAGATTTTGATTGGTTAGAATGAAAGAGAATAAAAAATGGGCTTTGTGGGAGGTGATTTTGTTGAGAAACGACTGAGATATGAGGATTGGAAGTTTTGGGAGAAAAGGGGTGTCGCAACTCATGATTTTCGTGACTGCAGCTTCTGAAACGTGGTTATTTATAGAAGATGGCGTTATGTAATCGATTACAAGGTTTAGTAATCGATTATAGGATCACTTAGCCTTCTGGTAATCGATTACAGGATGTTGTAGTCGATTACAGGCTATCTGTTCTTGTGTAATCAATTACACGTAATGGTAATCGATTACCAGAACACTATCTAGGTTGTTCCCCCAAAGAATAGCTATGTCTATGCTAAAAACATGTATCTATGTCAATTATCAATACTAATATTCATTTAATTCAATCAAAAAAGCATCAATCACACAATAACACCAATCAAACACAATCAAAATCTTAGAATCAAATACAATCAATCAATCATCAAACATTAATATTTCATTCAACCAATCAATCCTAATTTATCCAAATCACTAATATCTAAGAGGCCTAATTATATTCTAATTGAAAAGAACTTTTCCTTGGGGAGAGGTTTTGTGAAGATATTAGCAAGTTGATTCTTTGTATCAACAAATTCTAGCTTACAATCTCCCTTTAGAACATGATCTCTCAGAAAATGGTGCCTAATTTCTATATGCTTGGTTCTAGAATGTTGAACTGTATTTTTGGAAAAATTAATTGCACTTGTATTATCACACCTAATAGGTATTTGGTCAAGAAGGATTCCATAATAAGAGAGTTGTTGCTTCATCCATAAAATCTGTGCACAACAACTGCTAGCAGAAATATATTCCGCTTATGCAATGGATAAAGCAACACTATTTTGTTTCTTACTATGCCAAGAGACTAGAGCAGATCCAATGAATTGACAAGTTCCACTTGTGCTCTTTCTATCTGTTTTAGAACCGGCAAAGTCTAAATCAGAGTATCCTATTAAGGTACATGTGGAATTTCTAGGATATCATAAACCTATATTCATAGTGCCTAACAAATATCTTATGATTCTTTTAACGGCACTAAGATGTGACTGTTTGGGGTTTGATTGAAATCTAGCACACATACACACACTAAACATAATATCAAGTCTGCTAGCGGATAAATAAAGAAGGGATCCGATCATACCTCGATATTGTTTAACATCTATTGACTGACCGGTTTCATCTTTATCTAAATAGCAAGCAGTGCTCATTGGTGTAGCCATGTGCTTAGCATTTTCCATCCCGAATCTGTGAATTAAGTCTTTGCAATACTTGGATTGATTGACAAATATTTCAGTCTTGGTTTGTTTAATTTGTAATCCAAGAAAGAAATTAAGTTCTCCCATCATTGACATTTCAAACTCACTTTGCATGTCATGAGAGAATTCCTTGCACAATAATTTATTAGTAGATCCAAAAATAATATCATCAACTTAAATTTGAACTAATAAAATATCATTTAATTTTCTCTTTATGAAAAAAGTAGTATCTACTTTGCCTCTAGAGAAATCCTTTTCTAAAAGGAACTTACTCAAACGCTCATACCAAGCCCTAGGGGCTTGCTTTAAGCCATATAAAGCCTTTTTTAATCTAAAAACATGATTAGGCTTGTCTGAGTTTTCAAATCCAGGGGGTTGATCTACATATATTTCCTCTTGAATTAAGCCATTTAAGAATGCACTTTTTACATCCATTTGATAAAGCTTAAAATTCATTATGGATGCATAGGCTAATAGCATTCTGATGGCTTCTAATCTAGCAACTGGAGCATATGTCTCCTCATAATCTATCCCCTCTTCTTGATTATATCCTTTGAAGACTAATCTAGCCTTATTCCTTACAACTATGCCATTTTCATCTAATTTATTTCTAAACACCCATTTTGTTCCAATGATTGGGTAGTTTTCAGGTTTCTCAACTAACTCCCAAACATTATTTCTTTCAAATTGGTTTAGTTCTTCCTGCATAGCTATTATCCAATTTTCATTTATTATGGTTTCATTTAAATTTTTAGGTTCAATCATAGACACAAAAGCCATGTTATTGCATAAATCTTTGAGAGAGTGTCTAGTTGTTACCCCTTTTGAGATGTCACCAATAATGTTGTCAAAGGGGATGATCTCTTGAAGTTTTCCACTCTCTTGGAAAATCATTAGTTGCTTTGACTTCTACTGGAGGATCTTCATTGCTTCCTTTTCCTTTTCCTTTAGAATCTTGTCCATGAATGTGCATTTGTTCTAAAGATTCTGCAAAATCATCTAAAATATCCTTTCTTGGAGAGATAGCATTAGACTCATCAAAGGAAACATGAATTGATTCTTCAATTGTCATTGTTCTCTTATTATATATTCTATAAGCTTTACTATGCAAAGAGTATCCAAGGAAAATTCCTTCATCTGACTTAGCATCAAACTTTCCTAAGTTTTATTTTCCATTGTTTAATACAAAACACTTGCAACCAAAAACATGAAGATGCGAGATATTTGGTTTCCTACCATTAAACAATTCATATGGAGTTTTCTTTAAAATGAGTCTTATTAAATCCCTATTCATGATATAACATATAGTATTAACGACTTCATCCCAAAAATATTTTGGAAGAGGAGTATCATTTAATAAGGTTCTAGCAATTTCTTCCAAAGACCTATTTTTCCTTTCAACAACTCCATTTTGTTGAGGGGTTCTAGGTGCAGAAAAGTTATGTTCAATGCCATGTTTTTCACAAAATAAATCAAATTCTTTATTTTCAAATTCACTCCCATGATCACTTCTAATAGATATAATTTTGAGATTTTTCTTATTTTGAATAACTTTTGCAAGTTTCTTAAAAAGCTTGAAATGCATCATTCTTATGAGTAATAAATAGTGTCCAAGTATATCTATAATAATCATCAACAATGACAAGTGCATAATAGCTTCCACCAAAACTCATAATTCTAGAAGGACCAAACAAATTCATATGTAACAATTGTAATGATTGAGTAGTTGAAACAATCTTTTTGGATTTGAATGAAACTCTAGTTTGTTTTCCCTTTTGACATGCATCACATAATCTATCTTTTTAAAATTTCAATTTAGGCAAACCAACAACTAAATCTTTTGAAATTAATTTATTTAAGTGTTCCATGTTTATGTGAGCAATTCGTTTATGACATAGCCATGGATCATCATCTTTGCTAAGAAAACATTGATTATTATCTAGTTTATGGCTTAAGTTTATCATATAAACATTGTTGACTCTATACCCTATATGCTTTATATTAGTATCATGTTTATGTTCTATGAGACATTTTTTAGAATCAAATTATACTAGATAGCCTTTATCACATAGTTGACTAACACTAAGCAAGTTGTGCTTAAGGCCTTCAACAAGTAGAACATTTTCAATGGAGTTTGAAGAATTCATACCTATTTTTCCTACTCCAAGAATTCTACATTTGTTGTTGTCACCATAAGTTACATGCTCGCTTTTCTTGGGAGAGATATATGTGAACTTTGATGCATCTCCCATCATATGTTTTGAACAACCGCTATCTATGTACCATTTCTTCTTCAAAGATACCTACATGATCAAGTTTGTGACTTAGGTACCCAGACTTTATTGGGTCCTTGTGTGTTAGTGTTAACTAAAGATCCTTTTGGGACCCATATTATTTTGATATTGTTGCAATTTTTCTTAAAATAACATGTAGATGTGTCATGCTCTTTTCTTCTACAATAAAAACAAGTGATGAAAGGAGAATTATATTTTTGTGTGGAAGCAAAGAAATTTTTGTAAAATTTTTGTTGTTTTTCAGGTTTATATCCTATTCCTGCCTTATCAAAGACACATATTTGTTTTCCTAATATGACATCTAGGTTATTTTTACCAATAGAAAATTTAGCAAGTGATTTTTTCAAATCTTTAATTTCTTTTTCATACTTGCTACAACATTTACATGAATCAGATATTACTTTTTCATCATAAATAGTAGAGACATAAACTTTATCAATTGAAACTTCAGTTTTAAGATGATTTAATTCTTTATTTAATTTTGAAATTTCATTTTCTAAATCTGAAATTATTTTCTTAGAAGATGAAACTAACTTTGCAAGTTTGATTGATTCTCTATGCAAATTAGAAAATGCATCTTGTAATTCATCAAAAGAAATAGATAAGTTGTTATTTGAAGATGTCACCTCTTCATCGTTTTCATAACTTTTACCCATTAGACACAAGTTTATCTCTTCATTTTCTGAATCCTCAGATGATTCCATATCATTGTCATCCCATGTGATGTAGGCCTTCTTCATCTTCTTTTCACTAAAATTTTTCTTTTTGCATTCAAAGCATTTTGGAGTAGAGGATTAATCTGCTGTCCTTCTTTTAGGTTTAAAGTTTAGTCTCCTTTGATTTCCTCTGATTCTCAGGAACTTATTGAACTTTTTAACAAAATGGCTAAGTTCATCATCTTCATTCAAATCAATTAAGTCTTCCTTATCACTTTCTTCTTGGATTGAAGATGAAGCTTTAAGAGCAATTCCCTTCTTTTTCTTATCATTTTCTTGGTGTTGATTTAATCTCAACAGTTCCATTTTGTGTTCCTGTAACTTTCCAAATAGTGTAGCAAGAGACATGTTAGATAAATCTCGTGATTCAGTAATAGTTGTTACCTTAGGTTGTCATTCTCTGCTTAAACATCTTAATACTTTATTTATGAGATCCTCATTTGGAAAAATTTTCCCTAAAGATGCAAGATGATTTACTATGTGTGTGACCTCTTTTGCATGTCTTGTATACTTTCATTTGCATTCATCCTAAATAGTTCATATGCATGAGTTAATGTGTTTATCCTAGATCTTTTAACATCTATTCTGCCTTCATGTGTTACTTGTAAGGTATCCCACATATCCTATGCACTTTTACAATTTGATACCCTAAAGTATTCATCCATTCCTAAGGCAGATGTAATTATATTTTTGGCTTTTAAGTTATATTGTACTAATCCTCTTTATTCCTCACTCCAATCTTCCCTAGGCTTTTCTATTGTTGTATTTCCAGCAACCATGGTGGGAATATAAGGCCCTACTTCTATTGCATCCCATACATTTAAATCTATTGCCCATATAAAAATTTGCATACGGGTTTTTCAGTAATGATAACCCACTCCATTGAAAATAGGAGGCCTATTTATTGAATTCCCTTCAAGAAATAAATAGTTTTATGAGACCATTATTCTTGAAGCTTCTAAACTTTATACAAGAATGAAGCTCTGATACCACTTGTTAGACAAGTGGCATCAGATATCTTAAGAATGGGGGGTTGAATTAAGATATCACAAACTTTTTCCTAATTAAAAAATTCTATTTTGATTTAAACCCAAATCCCAAGATTCCTTTCAAAATGAATTCATAAATAATTATGCAAATTAAACTTACTAAATAGAAGCAATAAGCAATAATAAATAAAAGAGTTTAAGGGAAGAGAAAATGAAAACTCAGATTTAT
Organism: Glycine soja; assembly: GCF_004193775.1. Classification (NCBI taxonomy): domain Eukaryota; kingdom Viridiplantae; phylum Streptophyta; class Magnoliopsida; order Fabales; family Fabaceae; genus Glycine; species Glycine soja. The sequence continues at coordinate 14,808,933 of NC_041017.1, read as the reverse complement.
ACTGGTTCGGCCACACCCTTGTGCCTACGTCCAGTCTCCAAGCAACCCGCTTGAGAGTTTCACTATCTTGCAAAAGTCCTTTACAAGTTCTGAACCACACAAGGACAACCTTTCCCTTTGTGTTCAGATTTCTTTACAACAAGAGACCCTTGGTCTCTTAATCCCTTTTCAGAAATAAGATGAAGAGATAGATTGAACAATGAAGCACTCAAAATAATTCCTTATTGAATTGCAAGTGTATTGGCCAAGGAATTTTTAAGAGGATAAGATAATTTTGCTTTTGAGAGGATAAGACATTTTTGTTCTGAAAAACTATAAGCAAATTCGTGTTCCAAGTCACATATAAATAGACCTTTGATGGCCATTCAAAAACCTTTTGGACAGATGTGACTCTTGAAAATATTTTTTGAAAAGCTCATCTGGTAATCAATTACATGACTTGTGTAATCGATTACAGGCTTTAAAATTTGAATTAAAATGTTTTGTAACGGCTGGTAATCGATTATCATACATGTATAATCGATTACACATTGTAAGTTTTGAATTCAAATTTCTAATGACTGTTGTAAATATTTTCAGCTGCTGGTAATTGATTATAATTCTCATGTAATCGATTACATGCTTTCTAGAATATTCAAAATCATTTTAAAAAACGTTTTAGGAAGTGTTTTGGCCACTGGTAATCGATTACATCCTCTGGTAATCGATTACTAGAGAGTAAATCTCTTGTAAAAATATTTTAGCTTAAATTCATTGGCCAAACCTCTTGTTGTTTCAACTTGGAATTTTCTTCCTAAATCACTAGAAATCTCTTCTACATTTTTTCACTTGGTTCTTTATAAAAATTTACTATTATTTAGATTTTATAATAATGAAATTGTTTTTAAAATTAATAATATTTATATTCATTGATTAAAATTTACTATTAAGTATAATATTCTTTAACACTCAAATTTTTATTTTTAGCCTTTTTTATATTTTTATTTTTATTTTAGGTCTAATTGTTTCTTTAAATAATTTTTGTGAAATTGAATAAACATTTGAATCAATATCATACTTTTATTATAAAGTTCTTACATGAATTATCTTTCTCTTTGTCTTTCATTATTATTTTTTTCTTTGCAAGAATCATTTCTGTCTTTTTTCTTCTTCTCCATTTTAGAGTTATGTTATTATCAGTTTTAATTATTATTATTATTGTTCATGTTTTTTTTTTATATATGCTTTATATTTTTTCTTCTATAACTATTGTATTAGAAATTTTACTTTTACATTCTATTTTGCCAATAATCGGGGGTTCCTTAATTTTCTTATTTCCCCATAAAGGAAATAAGGTAATTAAATGGTTTAGTATTTGTATATGTTTAATTAATCTCCTTATAACAACCTATGTATTTTGTTATCAGTTCTAACTCATTGATCCACTAATCCAATTTACAAAAAATTATAAATGGATCAATTGTTTTGACTTTTACTGGAGCTTTGGAATAGATGGACTCTCTCTAGGACTCATTTTATTGACGGGATTTATCACTACCTTATCTACGTTAGCGGCTCATCCGGTTACTTGAGAATCCAAATTATTTTATTTCCTGATGTTAGCAATGTATAGTGGTCAAATAGGAGCATTTTTTTTCTGAGACATTTTACTTTTTTTCATCATGTGGGAATTAGAATTAATTCCCGTTTATCTACTTTGATCTATGTGGGGGTGGAAAGACATGAAGAGATTCTATTATTGTGGAATTTTTTATTTTTTTATCAATCATATTTTGAATAACTCCATTACAAATTTTTATTTTTTCTACTCAAATCAATTGTCGAATGATATGAATTATAATTTTTAACTATCAATGGATAATTTATTTTCTTTAAAATACATGTTATCGGTAAATAATTTAATAATTATCATTAACACAATCAAGTTAATAATAATATTTTTAGTTTTAAAATATATGATAAAACTTACAATAAATAATTTAAATAATTAAATTGATAATAAATATTATACAATAATAATAATAATAATAATAATAATAATAATAGCTATAAATTAATATCCTTATACATTTACACCATAAATGATAATAAATATCAATTAAATACCATTAATTTGAAATAACTAACATATGTAATAATATAATTATTATTACAAAGAAATAATGGAATGTAACAGTTAATAACATATTAAAGATTAATAATAAATATAAATAATTGGTGACATTTTTAATAAGTTAATAAATATGTAAACAATAATATTTAAAGTTAGAAACATATAATTATTTTTATAAATAACTTTTGAAAAAAGTTACTAAGCAATAAAAATAAAACTAAAACTAAGTGAAAATAATAATAATAATAATAATAATAATAATAATAATAATAATTATTATTATTATTATTATTATTATTATTAGTATTATTATTATTAAACTGAGATTATTCAATTTATATTACGCCATAGTGAGGTTAATTAATTCAAAATTCAAAACTTTAAAAATATTACACAAAACTAATATATTCAAAATAAGTAAAATCATAGTTTTAAAAATAATTAAGACCATATCTATTTAATAGAATTCATACCATTTCAACGAATTTAAAAAATATTTAAATTTTATCATAAATGTACACTCAAATTTAAATAAATATTATACATTATATATATATTATTTATTATTCTTTAATTTCTATGTTTCATATTGATATTGCATTAATATTATTACTTGAAGAAAAAATAAATTATAGTGAAATTCAACCGACTTAATAAGTTTAAAGAGAACATGTGTTCATTAAAAATTAATATTATTTTTCAATTTTAATATTTATATATTTGTTTCACTACAAAAAATCTTTAAAATGGATAATTTTATTTATGTATATTTATTTTTCAAAAGATATTGCATCACCATTATTACTTGAATGAATAAAAAATTACAAAAAAAATTAATATACTCAATTTTTAAGATAAAATTAACTCAATTAAAAATATAATTAATCAACTTTCTCATTAATAATATAATTATATTTAACATAGTATAAAATATTTAAAAACTATGGTTTTTATTTATAAATAAATAAATAAATATAAAATTTTATATATATATATATATATATATATATATATATAATTTAAAATAACCCGTGCAATGCAAGGGTTCAAAGTCTAGTTAATCATAAAAGCTTGACAACACAGTAATTATATATAATTAGTGATTAAAATAATTAGACTAGATAACACATTTGAATTAGCCTAATGAAAGAGATCTGGATAGTTTGTATGAAATTATAATAGATTCTAACTTTAGTAATACCATCATAAAAAAATTACAACAAATTGAATTTTCATTAGGGTCCATATCAACTTGAATATTATTCTGCCAACATTTCTAATAATTTAGACATCAAAATATCCCTGACAAGATGAAGAAATTATTAGTTGATTTAAAACCACCAGATCATTCATAATTCTTAACTAATAAACATGTGACATGTAAATAATTTAATTATTTAAATTGATCAAAGAAGATTTAAATTTCATAAGATTTATTAAATTCTTATTAAACAAGATCCATTAAATTAAGGAATAACACCATTAATTTTTGTTAGATTATTAATGTATATATCTTTGATTATCTGTCTAACACTATTGATCAAAATTATAAATAAGATGATAATTATAGACCACCTAATAATTTTTTTCATAAAACAACCCCGTCCAAGTGTCCAACCATAGAAAGAACCTCCATCTCCAATCTATGCAATTTGTGGTATCCTAGCAACCAGCAAATCAGGGACACAACACACAAGTCAATCTTTTCACGAACCATATTGTATATTAATTTTGTCACCTAAGGTCTTGTTGGGTATGCGACAAAATTAGAATATTGTAATATAAAACAGTGCGAGACCACACGGGGACACGAAAATGACTCCAGGGCATATCACGTCACAATTCAATAACTACACAACAAACTGTTGTGAATTACTGAGCCTAAACGGATGAAAGTGATATGGGAGTAAATATATAGGTAGATGTTTTTATAAATATACACAAATTCCACTTTTGATCATTTGACTTCACTGTTAGTTTATTTTCAAATTCCAATGTTTTAGTTAATCAAAATCAATCATAAAATACCAAAATTTTAATTCCTATCAAATATTTTGTCTAAACAAGTTATTTTATTATAAATTATTTTAAATTTCTTAAAAAATTGATTTTTCCCCGTGAATTACTCCATCCAAAACCATAAAGAGATTAAAGTAAATTTTTTAAAATTTAAGATTACCAAATTAAAACCTAAAATATAGACAAAAGAACAAAATTCTAATTTACCTATAACATGACTAATCTAATAAGTAATCATACCCCGGAGGCGTCAGCCTCTAAATGCATAGTCACAATCCGATAAAGAACACTATCATCTCGAGAATTTTTTTTTAATATTTTATTTGTACATCATCTTCATCTAGAGAATATAATAATAACAATGGTCTCTCTACTTTTTATGCCCTTAGTCAGCCTTACATTTAAATACTACAAGCATCATTTTCTAATAACAAAATCACACACACAAGCACGTAATCATTAATACTACACAATCATTATTATTGCATAAAGAAGTGAAAGCAATAGTTACATCCATAAGCTGTTCTCAATCCTCTATAGACCATGATACCTTAAATTAAAAGAACAAGAAAAAAAATGATATATACAGTTAACATTCCATAATTTGAACCACATATCCTAAGGCAAAAACACAACACAAGGAGGGACAAAAGATACCTACACCTGGCATAGGCTTCAAAATAATACTTTTATTTTAAATACATATTTAGCCTAGAGGAATATGATAAAGGTTTATTTACATACTAAAAAACCATACAACAAGCAAGGTAAAACAAGTACGGCTAAATTCTAGTAGCTACCAGAAGTGGTTGCCATTTACAAGTTGCCTTAGGCACAAATTTCGTGACACTCAAACGTTTGACTTTACATGATTTAGCTGCTTTCACATGTCTCCATTGTCACACTTTGGCAGCGTCTTTTCCTCAAGCTCACCTGAAAAGGAAAGGGTATAATTAGCATTGCATTGGTCATCAATATGGTTGCATTATGAACAGTCACAATACACATAAAAGTACAGTGTTCTCAGCTAAACAACAATGACATACAAGAAATGTACCAAGAATCGAAGAATCTGATGTTAAAACTAGCACCAACCATAATATGTTTATGGATAAGAAATGATGATGTACAAGAAAACATCATAGCAAACAAAATATTCTAATTGGGGAGTAAGCACAGCATTTGAGTTGGACCTTCATGAGTTCTGACTATGCTTTTTGGTAGAGGGGTGATTTGTGAAAGAGTGAACTGGAAGTGGAAGAGCATTGTGCTTGGTAAGAATCACAGATACACTTGATGACAAACAGAAATTGAAGAAAGTTGTTGAGACATAAAGCTACTTAGTTGAGAAGTGCAAGGGCGACTCCACTGAAAACAAATTGAATCAGCAACTTTCTAATAATCTCTCATGAACCCATCTTGATAATGTTCCTAGGTAATAGGAATTTGAAATGGTTCTCAGACATCACATCGATAATGTGGCTTGGTTTAAAACTACATGAAGATATATTTAATACAACATCGACAATACACAGAGTAAAACCAAAGTTCTTTTGATTACCATAATTAAGTATTTTTTATTTATCAAATTGTTAAACTCCTCAAGCTTACATTGAATTTACTCTACAATCATGAAACCCTTCATCATCAAATATGAGAATTTGAGCTTTAAACTATAAAGCTCTACAATCCAAATAAGATCTACCACAACAGGTGACAATTCACTACCTTGTTCTGTCCATATTCCGAACTTGTATTTGCAGAGTCATGTCAAATTCAAGCCAATTTTTGTCATTTGTCTCATATGACAGAAGCATAATGAACCATTATATGCTAGAAAGAATGACAAACACAATAACTAAAGAACTGTTTCACACACATTCTTCTAAAGACTAATTTGGTCTAGTTAAAAATTCAAGCAGTGGTACATAACAAGTTATACCTTAGATGAGGAAGGGGGTAAGGAAGCCCCACGCACAGGGTTTCTTGTCTGTTTAATCCTTTGGAGATGGTTTGCTATCTCCTCCAGAAGCTTCAGCTGGCCCTTTTCACTTTCTCCGTTCTCTGCAAAGAAAGACAATTTTTCCTTTTCATGTTTTAGCATCCTCAACCTTTCTCCGAGAATTTCAATCTCATTGCCAATCTTTAACTTCTCATTTTCAACTGCACTGGAAGAATCCCTTCCAGAATCTAAAGACAAAGTTTTGCGTCTTGTGTTTGAGAACATGGATAACTGACTCGTGGGGCCATCAACACTATTACCATTTTCTGGCTTATCTGTCCTTCGACGATTGCTTAATACATCACTGCTCTGTACTGTTTGACTTCCAAATTCAAGATATCTATTTGTGAGTTCATTTGTAACAGTACTCAATGAAGAGCTACTTAACTTTTCATTTTCCTCTTCCTTTAGTTTTATGTTGTCATTAATGACATGGACATCAAAAACATCCAGATCAGTATCATAAAAGGAGCTATGCAGGTTGTTATGCACTTGATCCTTACATTCTGTGTTTTTCTCCAGCTCTTGTCCGTCTTTCATATTGATGCAAGTCTGAGCAACCATATAATTAGAAGAAATATCTTTTATTTCATCTTTCTTAACAAATGATATGGTGCTTCGATTTTCATATGTTCCAACCGAAATTGGAGGCTTTTGTCCCCATTGATCATGTTGCACCTTTGCCTTGCCATATGATTGGTCACTACCTTTTGAATCCATCTGCCTGTAAGTTGCAAGTTCCTTTTCCAAAAAGTGGTTCTCCCTTTCCCTTCTTATAAGGATCTCTTGCAGAATATCCATCTCTTCTTCATCATAAGCAACTCTTTCTTCTATCATCCTCAGGTATTGCCTCATTTCCAATTCCATTGACGCCTTCTCCTCCTGCAGGCGTGATATCATAGCCATGGTTTCATCAGCAGCAGTAGCAGCTGCAGCTCTCTCCTTCTCTAGCTCAAGGTAAAGTGCAGCATAGGCAGCTTTCTCTTCTTCAAGTGCATTTTCTAACATCTTGATACGATCCTCTCCATTACCAACAATTTGGACATGGTCACACACATTATTTATGTAGTGTTCCAATGACAATAAATATTTGTCCTGTCCTGGACTATCAACCATTGATCCACTAAATTCATAACTATGACAGGTCTTTTCATCCAAATCATGGTCAGCTTGATCAACTTCGGCATCTAAATAAAAGGATTGCAAACTACAGCAAGTCAAAAACCATAGTATGTATACAACAATTAAAATTTAATATATATATATATATATAATAGGAGTTCAACAAGAATATAATTCAACTTGTTACCCTTTAGAAATCCTAGGAATATCATTCATCATTATAATCACAAGATGTGACTTGGTAGGTTGCAAAGAATCATAAATACACTAGCATATGGGAGCTAGCATAGCATACATTAGAAGACTACAAATTCCCATTAACAACATGTAACTTAAACTGTTTAACTTAAACCATCAAATGAACAATAATCATGTGGGAAATTTCTCACTTACCATCTACACTAACTCCTTTCCCCGAGGTAGGACTTATGCCTGCACTGGTTTTATCTCTAATTATACTGCCATCACAAGGCGAACAAGGAGTGAGGACAACATCAGATTGCAGATTTTCAGAAGGAACAGCTGAAGAGACTTTCGTACAATCATAACTAGCCCTCCTCCGGCGCCGAACTCCAGACCTTCGTTTCATACTCATGACTCTCTTCCCCTTAGCATCATACACGTTTTCCCTATCAACAAAGGGAAGCAAACGCGGTGCTGAACATGAACTGCAAGATGCCTCATCTTCCAACTCAACAACCCTATTATCATGTGTTCTCTCAGCAGCCACTCTATCATTAGCACTGCGTGAATGATCCTTAACCCGAACCAGATCAAAAGGGAATCTCTTAACCGCCATAACTTGAATGGAACATATCTTCCTTGAAGGCCATTGGAACATCAATCTATGCACACAGAAACGGCTACTCCTAAACCCAAAAGTCCCCTTGCAGGGACAAGGCAAACAAAATCCTAAAAACCTAAACCATTTGGACACAAAGAAAGCAAAAGCTGATCCACACAACAAGAAATAAGCTAAAACAAGGTCAATAAAGGCACCAATAAGTCCTCCCAACGTCCAAGAGTGAGTCTCCTGTGAAGCCATCTGCCTCTGAAGTGCTCAGAAAGAAAGACCATCACATAACACATAACATAACACACAACAGCCACCAAGCAAAATCAGAAATTTTCACCGACCCTTATCCCAAAATCCTAAATTTAATGCATCCATGAGACAATAAAGGTGTGTTGACAAAAAGGGTTCACATCAAAGCAGGTGGTAGAACAACCTGAAGAAAAATGCAAACACACACAAGAAACCCAAGATCATGGTTTGGAGAAACCACCAACCCAAACCACAATTTCAGCCCAACCCTTTTGTTATTTTTCTTCTTCCTATTCTTAGAGAAAAATTGCTTAGAGAGTTGGGATTTGAAAAGTGTACTTTCAGGGATATGATTTAAAAACAAAATATTAAAAGATAAAAGAAATGAAAAAACCAGAAAGGAATCAAGGAGAATAATAATGAATATTGATGATTGATCGAGGGAAGAATTATGAGATTGGCAGGTTTTAAAGCTTCCTAAAATAGTTTATTATTGCAACCACCAAAGTTGCATCCGATTTCTTCATTGTGTGTGGGACAAACTAGCAGGGAAAGTTAGAACGTGACCAGAGGAAAGCAACGACGTCGTTTGCGGACACTTCCAAACTTGCCACGTGGGTTTCATTAAAATGTTGGTACTTCATCTCTATAAAAAAATTTGTTCTTATAAAATTAAAATACTTTTTTTTCAGATATTCTTAATTTTTTTTATATCTGTTATATGTATTTTTTTTTCAGATATTCTTAATTTTTTTTATATCTGTTATATGTATTTTTTTTTTTCAGATATTCTTAATTTTTTTTATATCTATTGTATGTTTAACCTATATAAAAAATGTCACATTTTATATTGATTATAGAAATAATCGAGGTTAAAAACATCATATTTCCATTAATTATATATATAATAAATATAAAAAATTATCATTGATTATATATATGATAAATATAAAAAATTATCAAGTTTAGATTTATCTGAAGTTATGTTTAAATAAAAAATGATACATTTTAATTTTACTAGAATAAAAAAGTGACCTGAACCTTACGGGGCGGATCGCTTGATACAGGCTGTAGAGTTTTTGGTTGACGCCACTTCCAGTGAAGGAAGATAAGTCCGGGTAGACGCCACTTCCGGTGAAGGAAGATAAGTCAGGATAGACGTCACTTCTAGTGAAGGAAGATAAGTCAGGGTAGACGCCACAAGGATTACCTAGTCTGATAATTGGTTCAACAAGGAACCCAGAGAGAAACTCTCACCCAATTTTATGAAAATGCCAAAAGTTTCTTTATTGAAAACAAAAACAAATACTTATAGTGTATCTGAACAAAAAGATAAAAATAGACATGGGCCTTCTAGACAGTTTGGGCCAAAATTACAATAAAAATAAATTATAACTAAAAACTTATTTAACTTGGGCCTTCAAATTAGTTTAGGCCTTCATCAACAATTAATAGTCTTGATAGTGTCTTTGACTCTGGGCCTTCATCCTTCTCCACTTGGGCCTTCATCCTTCTCCACTCGGGGGCTTTGTCCTTCTCCACTTGGGCCTTCGTCCTTCTCCACTTGGGCCTTTAGACTGTATTTGGCCAGTTTCATGATTCTCATCATTCCCTCCTTCTTGGAAAACATTTGTCCTCAAATGTCCAGGATCATCATCGGGTTCAAGTACCACTTCCTTCCTTTTTTTGTTGGCTTGCTTGGCATAGTTTTCATTCTTCTTTGTAATTTGCACCTTCACTTGGTCATACAATCTTTTCACATACTCAACTTTGGCATGTGCATCCTTACGTTGAGTCTCTTGGGGATTGCTTTTGTAAGTTGGCCTGTTAGGCAATGAAGCTCTGGGGAGGAGATCAACTTGATGTTCTATGCCTCTTGAAGGTGGTAGTCCATGAGGAATCTCCTTAGGAAAGACATTTTTAAATTCCTGCAATAATGGTTGAACACTAGGAGAAATTGAAATAGTAAACTCATTAGAATTTTCAGTAGAAATTTTACTGTCTTTGCAATACTGTAGATTGAGTGGTTCATGAGCAAGTAACACTTTCCTCACTTCACTCGCCTCTGCAAAATAATTAAATTTTCTCTCTTGTGTATCACTCTCTCTCTTATGTGTATCACTCTTTTCCTCGGGTGTATCACTCTTCTTTTTCATATTCCTTTGTGGTGCCTCACTATTTTCTTTCTCTTGTTCTCTCTTTTCTCCCATTCTGATTTGGTCATCACACACTTCTCTAGGGGATAGAGGTTTAAGAGTAAATGAGGAAGATTCGGCTATTCGTCTGTAGGGCTCTTCTTTGTTACGGTTCAACAAACGTTTCATTTGTGTAGTCCACGCATCCAGAAATAAGCGTTGAGATTCGTCCAATTGATGATATACACCACCATTGTCACCAGCTCTTGCCATGATTAAGGAACAAAGAATTTTGCAGTAAATTAAAAAAAATTCAGGACCTCACCACACTCTACTCACGTGTTTCTCTCTTTGATGGTAGTTCACTCGTGTTTGATGCTCTCAATATAGGCTTTTGTGTGATGTTTTCACTCTTGCCTTTTACCACTCACTCCCTCTTAAGTTCCTGGATGAATCAAATTAGACACACAAGGTATATAACAAGAAAGACAGTTTAATTATCACAGACTGTGTAGCAGATTTAATTTGGATAACAAATCAGATTTGATTTTGGTTAACTGATTAGACTTGATTTGGATTTAGATTTGATTTGGATAACAGATTAGACTTGATTTGGATAGCAGATTGGATTTGATTTGGATAACAGATTAGACTTGATTTGATTTGGATAACAAACCTGATTTGGATAACAAATTTTGATTTGATTTGATTTGGATAACAGATCAGATTTGGATAACAAATTAGATTTAATTTGGATAACAGATAAGATAATAGATAGGATAGCATATAAGATAACAGATATGACAAGTAAACTTCAAATGCTCATAACTTTTGCTACGGTTGTCCGTTTGAGGCCCACATTATATCAAAATGCTCAGAATTCAAATGAGAATCTAGATAAGGGGATTTGGTACATGATTTTCTGCCAAAAAAAGCCTCTAACTTCCTCAATTTCATGTTCAAAGATCAAACACCCACTTTCTCTTTTTTCTCTTTCTTCTTTTCTTCTTTTTTTTTTCAAAATTTCTGCAACTAATTTTTTTTACTTGAAACAGAACCCAAACAATTTTTTTTTTATGACACAAAGTCTGAAAGACACTAGAAACAAGAATAACAACAAGAACACAAACGTGACAAGAACAAGAACGAAACAAAGACACAAACAAGAACGCAACAAGACGCAAACAAGAAAACAAATAACAGAACAAGGACAAAACACGAACCTGGAAAAATTACAAAGAAAAATAATAGGATAGGATAGGATAGAACCTGTATCAAGAGCCGAAGCTCTGATACCAGATGATGTGAATCTTACGGGGCGGATCGCTTGATACAGGCTGTAGAGTTTTTGGTTGACGCCACTTCCAGTGAAGGAAGATAAGTCCGGGTAGACGCCACTTCCGGTGAAGGAAGATAAGTCAGGATAGACGCCACTTCCAGTGAAGGAAGATAAGTCAGGGTAGACGCCACAAGGATTACCTTGATAAGTCTGATAATTGGTTCAACAAGGAACCCAGAGAGAAACTCTCACCCAATTTTATGAAAATGCCAAAAGTTTCTTTATTGAAAACAAAAACAAATACTTATAGTGTATCTGAACAAAAAAATAAAAATAGACATGGGCCTTCTAGACAGTTTGGGCCAAAATTACAATAAAAATAAATTATAACTAAAAACTTATTTAGCTTGGGCCTTCAAATTAGTTTGGGCCTTCAGCAACAATTAATAGTCTTGATAGTGTCTCTGCCTCTGGGCCTTCATCCTTATCCACTTGGGCCTTCATCCTTCTCCACTCGGGGGCTTTGTCCTTCTCCACTTGGGCCTTCGTCCTTCTCCACTTGGGCCTTTAGACTGTATTTGGCCAGTTTCCGGGTAGACGCCACTTCCGGTGAAGGAAGATAAGTCAGGATAGACGCCACTTCCAATGAAGGAAGATAAGTCAGGGTAGACGCCACAAGGATTACCTTGATAAGTCTGATAATTGGTTCAACAAGGAACCCAGAGAGAAACTCTCACCCAATTTTATGAAAATGCCAAAAGTTTCTTTATTGAAAACAAAAACAAATACTTATAGTGTATCTGAACAAAAAGATAAAAATAGACATGGGCCTTCTAGACAATTTGGGCCAAAATTACAATAAAAATAAATTGTATTTGACCAGTTTCATGATTCTCATCAAAAAGTATTAAAATTTTGTAAGGATTATATTTTATGCTTTTGTTATTATTATATGGCTTAGTCTTGGCCCTATGCTCTCAAGCACGTGCAATGCAGCTATGCCATGTGGATTTTTTTTTTATTACCTTGAACTTGTGAAGTTTCGAGTATGGTTTGTAAACATGAACATATCCCCTTTTTTTTTAAGTTAAGACTATGATAAATTAAGAAAAGGAACTAGAGGCGGTAACACTCCTCTGCTCATGGGCTACAAAAGAGATAATTTATGAGGGAAAATCCTCAATATAGACTAAATTTGCATAAGAAAACGCAATCCTACCTAGATGGTTTGCAACAATGTATCTCGTCCTTCTAGTATAAACAAGGGTTGAATTGCTTCTATATCCCAAGAGATACTTATAATCTTGAAGAATATCATCAAAGTACGTACATCTATCCACACTTCCTTCCTTCCAAGCTAGAGAGAATTCTTGGCAATCAGTCTCAAAAATGATGTTTTGGAGAGAGAGCTCTTGAGCTAGCCGAATAGTCCATTTGAAAGCCATCACTTTTGCAATTTTCGGAGCAAAACATTGGTGATTCACAAAGTAGTTGCTACTAGTACCTGCCCATGACAGTTCCCAAAAGAAAAAAAAGATGGCCCCCATCCCTGTGCCCTTTCCAACTTGAACTGAGATGTCAAAATTTGTTTTTTAAGTGTTATCTATTGGCAGCTTCCAAGGTTCCACATTGGACTGAGATGTTGTTGGTTGAATGCATTGAGATAGCTCTGGCAAGAAGTTGTGGGACTGTTGTTTGCTTGTGTTTGTAAGATCTGCATGTCCCTACTACTCCAAATATTACAAAGGATCTCAAACGTACACAATGACAAAATTATTACCATCAGAGAACTACATGAAGTTATTAAGCCAAGAAACAAATTGGGACTACTCCTCCACCTCAATTTCTAATGGATAGAGGTGAGGCAAACCAAATTCTTTTAACCTTCTCACACGAGAGTAGTGTGTGTGTGACTGTTTCTAAATAATTCCCACATCTTGGGCACCAGGGGTCCATCCTAACCCTTTAATGAATAGGTTTTTCTTCATTGAAAGGGCCTTATTGCAGGCTCTCCAAGAAAAGTGCTTGCATTTAGGTAAAGTGTTCGACCGTCCATATTTGTTTCCATATATTTCCTGGAACATTGCTAGAAGAAAGGTAAATGCGGTTCATAGCTTCCATCTCCACCTTGTATCCCTTTTATCCCACATTGTAATCCAAAAGCAAATTTGATGAGTGCAAAAGTTTTTACAATCGAACCTAACATATTTTTGAAATAGTTTTAGATTATATTTCGGATTATCTTAATTTTGATCAATATCTCGTATTCTTCTAAACTTTGTCTATAGTGTTTGAGCAAGTTAAAATAAAGGAAGAAGATTGTGTTAACCTAAAACTCAATGGTTTTACATGGATCAATTCCCTTATGATGATTGTTGTATCTCATATTCTTTTTAACATTTAGAATTTCTTAATACTCATTATTAATTATAAAATTTTTAATTTAAAATATACTCAATATACACTATTAAAAAGAATCTTTTTTACGTCACACTTTTTACGACGATCATAGAAAAGCCGTTTTAAAAATAAGGCGATGACATTTTTGTAAATATAATTAGTTATACAAAGACGGTGCTATAGTAACTCGTCTTCAATCATTAGGTGAAAAGAAACAAAGACGTGTCTGGTTGACACTGTCTTTGAAGCATGCTAGAGACAACAACGGGGTTAGTGTAAAACCCGTCTTTAATTTTGAACTATATATAATAGACTTTTCCTTCTAATTTGTGACTGCTCACTACTCTGCGCCGTATCCTCACCGCGTCCGTCTGCCTTCTTTTCTTCATACCCTCCCACTTTGCGCACTGTGTTGGAAGTGCACGTTACGTTCACGTTGCACGTTCTTTCTACATTTTATTATTTTGGAACATTTAGTTATTTTGAATCTAGTCCATTTTCCATCCACATTCAACCCATATCTTTGCAATATATTTGCAACCACCTTCAGTAACAAATCACGTACTCATCCTTTATCTCACGTACTGATAACTTCTTATCTCACGTTCTGATAACAAGTTGAGAGCTCTGTGATGGACAGACTCTATAAATAGGATGAGGTGCTCTCAGTTTTGTATCACCAAACCCACTTCTCTATTCAGAAAAAATACACCATCTATTCAGAGTGAGTAAGGGTCTGGAAGAATAAAACTGTCTTTCAGGTTCGTGTGTGCGTCGCTTCCCGTTCAATTTGCAATGGCTGAAGGTACGCTCGTAATATTTTTAATTTCCGTTGTTTGATCTGAATATGCCATTTAATTGATTTGCATGTTTAGATCAATATATGTATAATTTTACACGCTGACCATACCCTGAGTGTATCCTCCATTACCTAGCTTCCACTGGTCGACCCACCATACCCTCACACTTGTAGACC
This sequence comes from Glycine soja, assembly GCF_004193775.1. NCBI lineage: Eukaryota > Viridiplantae > Streptophyta > Magnoliopsida > Fabales > Fabaceae > Glycine > Glycine soja. The sequence continues at coordinate 14,793,842 of NC_041017.1, read as the reverse complement.
CATCATTCCTTTGCCATCCTTTCTCGATGCTTCACCCTTTTCTCTGTTTCACGAAATTCCCAACCTTTCTCCACCACCCTGTCCAATAACTTCCATTCCTTCTTTCACCCATCTCTCAACAAGGTAACCGCACTTCGAAAATGCGATCAAAATTTGATTTTTTGGTATTTTTAGTAGCGGAGGGTTTTCTAGGGTTTTAGGGTTTATTGAAAACTATACAGTTTTGGCATTTTTATGCCATCTGTGAGTTTAGTTTATCCTGTTATGATTTTTTTCTAAGAATTATTCTGTCAATTTTAGAATTTCTCCACTTTCCCCTTACATTCTGTGTTGAGCAAATTTAGTTTTAGATAGAAATTCTCGTTAAGTCTATGTGTGTTTTGTTATGTTCTAGTTGATTCCGCTTCAAACCAATTTTCTGAATTCATCATTGACTTCGAGATTTGGGTTTTCTTCAACGGCCTCGCATGAACATGCAAGTGAAGAAGCAAAGGTATGTGATTAGTCTGAACAAGCTGAAGCTGCAGATCAAACCAAAGAATCAGGTTCTATTTCAGAATCTCAGCCTCAACTTTGATTGGTTAAAAATAAAGATTAAAAGTTTGTTAATGAACTGTGTTTTCTGATTCAGATGTGGAAAAATGATAGAGAGACTTCTAATTTACATTACTTGAGGGAATAAGTAGGGGAGAGGTTAATACTTCGATGATCAAATTGATAGTTCATTCTTAAAATAAAAGGGTACATTTTTTCATAAAACATTTTTCTTTTAAGTTTCCATATGGACTAGGAATTGAAGTATGAAGTTTTTTAAGCTTAGGTTGTGGTTCTAGATGAATATGTTGTTAGATGGTCCTAAATGAGTTTGAGAAGGAAGAACTATCTGGTCAAAAGATTGCTGAAGCAATGAACATATATATCCTTAGATATGGATATGAATAATGAGGCATTGAATATGAGTAAAGATGGTGGATTATCGAATTCTGCTATCCTCACATCAATGCAGAACATAAGGTGGCAGATAGGGGTGGGTAAACGGGCCCAAGTCCATGGACTGGTCCGCGGGACCCGCGGTCCGCGCGGGTTACGGACCAATATTTTTAAACGGTCCATGGTTGTGTCATATTTTTGGGCCAGCCCCGCTTAACCCGTGGACTATGCGGGTTTGGCCCGCGGGGTCCGCGGGTTGCCCGCAGCCCGTATTAGGTTTTGATTTGTGTGACCCTGACCCAATTATATTAGATTTGATTTTCTCTTTTTTACTTCTTTTCTTTTAAAATAATAGATAAAGAAATATATATTAGATAAAAATAAAAGATTTAAATTAAAAGATGATAAAGATAAAAAAGATAAGATAAGAAAAATAAAAGATTAATATAAATAAAGATAAGTGATAAATAATAAAAATCTTCTTTTTTGATATTTTTTTGATCTTTTTCTCTTTTAATCTATCCTTTTCATATATGCAAGTCATAAATAATAAAAATATCAATTCTTATCATTTAAGTCAAAAATAATTGTTAAATAAATATTTTTAAAGATATTTTAATATATTTTTATTATAAAAAAGATAAGTGATAAAAAATCTTCCTTTTTGATATTTTTTCGATCTTTTTCTCTTTTAATCTATCATTTTCATATCTCCAAGTCATAAATAATAAAAATATCAATTCTTATCATTTAAGCCAAAAATAATTGTTAAATAAATATTTTAAAATATATTTCAATATATTTTTTTTTATAAAAAATAGCTCATATCATATTTAGTAGTTATCATTGTAGCATACTAAGAACACTTTTTCTCCACCACGTAGTCACGCACACTCGCATGTCATACGACTCTTTCCCTTACAAAGAAGACAAAACACGACTAACACTCACGCAGTCACGCGACACACCATAGCAGCACAGCCTCGGCCCACCACCGCACCACCACGCAAAGTCTTCTTTCTCTAGAATTTGTTTTTATCCTATTTTTGTTGGGGTTGATTCATTGTTGTTGAACTCTTAAATTCTATGCCTCTTTTCTCAATTCTGTCGCAAAGATACTTTTGTTTTCACAAACTTACTACACCCATCACACTTCACTTGTCTATTATTATATGATAAAATCATGGGATAAGGGAATGAACCACGAAACTCTTGATCTGCACGTTATAAACATGATGAATTGAGTTTTTGTATGATTTATTTATTTTATTGATGTAATTGACTAATTATTGAGAATTTATTTACATTTGTATTGAACTTAATTTGATTATATTGTATTTTTATTAAAATTGAAATTCTTTTAAAGCTAGACCTGCGGACCGGCCCATTTGACCTGCGGGGTCCGCGGGACGGGGGCGGACCAATTTATTTGGTCCGTGTAAGAAGCGGGGGCGGATTGGCCCGGTCCGCTGCCAATGCGAGCTTATGCTGGCGGACCTTACGCGGGACGGGTCGGCCCGCTTACCCACCCCTAGTGGCAGACACTGTACAGAAACAACCCACACCACCTAAAGGAAGAAGGGTAACATTGAGACATTAAAAATTAGGGAGGTGTAGGTAGAAGTGATGGCGCAGGAAGCCAATTGCCCCTCATATATATTGTATAATATCTTTTTTATCTTAGCTTTATTTGACCAATGCTTAGGTACCAAACCCCACCCATCTTGCTTCAAATGATTGATAGGAATGTAAATATAGACTAGTTTCTGAATTCTGTGTCTGCATATCACTGGATTTGATTTGATTGTAGGGTTGAACAAGGAGTCTGAGGCTTTTGCAGAAAAGCTTTTTGATACTCTTGCTAGGCAGAGAGGTATTCAGGGGGGTTCCATTAACAAGATCCAGTAGAAGGAATTCTGGGATCATATTTCTGACCAGAGCTTTGATACTAGGCTCAAAACATTCTTTGACATGTAATTCATTGTTTTGGTTAATTTGGATTCTCAGTAAGTATATATCACCCTTGAGATGACTTATATTAATTTGGATTTGGAATGCAGGGTTGATAAAGATGCAGATGGCAGAATCACCGAGGAAGAAATTAAAGAGGTACAATACAAAATAATTAATTCACCACTAACTGTTTGGCCATATTTTATTTGGAAAAAAATAGATAGACAACCTGGAGATGCTCTTGTTGCATGGACCAGAGGAAACTACAAGAGGAAAAAAACAGATACACAACCTTGGGATGAAGTTCTTGTTGCATGGGGAGGACAAGGAAGGGTACTATACATACATATTTAAAATTCTTTTAAAATCTGTTCTTTTTTTTTTTTTTGTAATTGAGTTATGAATCGGGCTCATTTAATCCATTAAAGGCATTGCTGGATTGTTTACTAGTACTAGTTCAGATTGGTGGTAAAATGAAATAATTAGACCTTGGAGTTCATATATACATATAAATAATTTTGGCACAACAGTAAAGTTGCTGCCTTATGGCCTTTTTTGTAAGTCATGGGTTTAAATTCATGAAATGGTCTCTTAGGTTGTGGGGGTAACTATAGCTGAAAACAACGGAAATGGATTGGATTTGCAGGAATTCCTACTTCATGTTTGTGATTCAATATTATGAATATGTTTATGTGTCATTGATTGCTTTACATTTTATGCATTTATCACTATACAATTGTTATGGCTAATATAATGTCTACAGTGTTTTGGCGCAGGTTTTAGTTGTTTTCTGGGGGTTTTCCCATGCTATTAAAAAAAAGAACACCTTCTGGACATGAAGAATCTGCACAATAACAACTAGGTAACAAATGCTCCCTTCCTTTTTTATATTTGTTGAAGTCCTTGGGCCACGACCAACCAACAATACAAACTTTACAAATAATAATCCACACGTAAATGGTTTTACGTAAACCTCGTATTTGGCCCTTTAAGCTCTATAATTTGTTTTGGAAATTCCTAAATTGGCCTAGAATAAAAATGTTATCGATTTAGGGTATGTTTGGATATACTTCTCAGAGACACTTATAAGAACGATAAAAACAAAACTAAAATTAACTTACATATAAATCAATTTGTAAAAAAAATCATATTAGTTTCTAAAAAACTTATTTTTAACTTATGTTTAAGTAAATTTTAGATTACGGAGAATTTTTTATTTTTTCATTTTTTTTCTAGAAGTACTTATGAAAATTTTTTTATCTAAACATCCTCATAATCCAAGTTGTAGACGAGGAATACGAAAAAGATGACAAGTCATATTTCATATACACAACTCATTTGCAAGAGCAAAAAGTAGAGAAAAATAAAATAAAGTAGCGTATAACTTTTTTATTTTAAATAGAATACACAAGGCATGATCTAATAAAAAAAATTAATCATACTAACAATTAACATTTATCAATAAAAAAAATAAACTAGGCACGACCTACAATTTTTTATAACTTGGATTTTAAAAAAATGACAACTTTGATTGCATTTATCACTTTTTTATATGTGTGGAAAGAAGTTTGGCAAAGGAAACCTTGTAAGCAATATTGTCTTTGCCTTCAGATTTGAACAATAGAGAATGAACTTTGTGATATGTATTAAATAAGTTGTTCACTGAGGTCGCACACTATTGATGATATTAGGGAGGTTAGTTGTTTTCATATATGTTTTCTTCTCAACACATGTTCATTCCATTTTTTATGCTGCTGTGTCAATACCATTTTTGTTGTCATTAGATTCTTGCGTCAAATTATCTGAGAAGAATTTGGGTGAAAATATAAAACTGTCACATCGTTCATTTAGCTAGACTCATCAATATGGTTTTTATTGTTACGAAGCATTAGAGATCAATTCATTGCATTGTGTATATTGACACTTTGAACCTTGAAAACTATTATGCAGTTTTATCCTTGTATTGATTTACTAGTTTCCTTCCTCACTTCCTTAGAAATTTAGAAGATTGATACTTGTCTTTCTGTTGCATTTCCCATAGGAGGGTTTTTAGAACCTTGAAAACTATTATGTGTTTTATCATTGCATTGTAGTAGTTTTTATGCTATTCTGTTTGTATTGTAAACATCACAGGTGGTGATATCATCTGGTGCTTAGCAAAGCTTTCTACATTGGTTGTAAAAGGACTGTTGTAGAACATGTGACAAATTACATCAGTCGTAAAATGACCGTCGTAGAACACATGACAAACAAGGTTGCGCTTAAGCCAACAACAATGAAGAAAGCAGTGCTTTCTACATCAGTGTTGTTGTAGGCATGACTTTGTTTGTGACGCGTTTCTAAGACGGTCCTTTTACGATCGATGTAGAAACATCCACCCTCTACAACAACATCAGATTTAAAGACACGCGTCCACCGTCGTAAAAATGCCAATTCCATCGATGTAGAACGCTCTTTTTCTAGCAGTGATATTAAAGATTCTTACATTCATTTAATCTAAGTATAAAATATCATCTATAATTTATAATCTATAAGAATAACAAAGAATATCCACTAACGAGCTCTACACAATACGAGCTCTACACAATTGATAGATGATTGAGATTTAGTCTTATAGTTTCTAACTGTGAGGATATCTTGTTAAAAAAAACAAAGAATGTCCAAATTACTCAATACTCTCTTTCAAACTCATATCGTATTAACTATATTAAAATTTTAAGAGATAAAAATTATTAAAAATAAATAAATTTAATATTTTCCAAAAGCATATAATAAGAAATTTAACTTCAAGAGTATGTATGATTCGTCTCAATCTACTAGACTTGACCCAATGATATTATTTTTTAATAGGTTTGTATTTTAGAAATTAGATCTGGTGTATTTTTCAAACGAGATCAAATTATGCTTTGAGACATCCTAACCGACAACTCAATCCGATTTCCTATATTTATTTAAAAAGTCAAGTTTTTTCTTAACAATTAAGTATTATCCATAAAAAATTTAAGTATTAATAATAAAAATTTTAATATATAATATTTTATATATTTTTTTGGTGGGAAGATGATATTCTATATAACATGATATTATATTTATAATAATATTTTTTATTTTAAAACGCATATTGTCATACCCTAATTTTGTCCGAGGACTATTGTTTGATGACATGCAACCTTTGATTGATCGCTTCGAGGTACTTGGCACCCTTTGTTGCACAATACGTGAAGTTCCGAGACATGCCGGAAATCAAAAGGAAGCATTGTTACGCAATCCGTGAAATTCCGTAACGTGCCGGAAATCAAAAGGAAGTGTTGTTGCGCAATCCGTGAGTTTCCGTAACATTTCGAAAGCTAAAAAAGGAGTAATTGCATGACCCGTAAGGTTCCATAACCTTATGGAAAGAAAACAAGTATCGTTACGAAATTCGTAAAGTTTCGTAATGTTACGGAAAAAGAATCACCAAAAAAAGCAAAGTGGGGGTGTATTTAGTAAAAAGGGGGTGCAAATAGCAACTAGACCCACTTGGGCCTTCCAGATTCTTCCTCCAGAAGGCGGTTGCTTCTGGAGGAAGCAACCTGGCTCACCTGGGCGAGCTGAGCTCGCCTGGGCGAGCTGGGTGGCAAGCTCCTCCCCTATTTTGCTATAAATAGAGGGAGGAGTGAAGATGGAAGGGGTTCAGTCTTCTTGGCACTTCGTATTCTCTTGAAATCAGTGGGGAAAATTGTTTCCATGAAAAAAATCCAAGCCGAGGCGCTTCCGTAATGTTTCCGTGGGTGATTTCGCAAAGATTTTCAATCGTTCTTCGGTCTTCAACCGGTAAGTTCCCGAAATCGAACTTTTCAATTCATTCTATGTACCCGTGGTGGTCCTCATTTGTTTCATGTACTTCTATTCTCGTTTCATTTACTTTTCGTACCCCCTTTTGACGTGCTTCAGTCATTTACTTAAGTCATTTTCTCGCCTAATCAAAAAATAAAATAAATTTCCACCGATCATTTGATTTGTAATATCCGTTAATTTCTGTTAAAATGAAATCCGATCGTTCGGTCACGCCGTAACCACGTTGGAAACCAAAAAGAGGTTAAATAATAATATAATAATAAAAAATATCTTTTAGTAAAATAAAGCAAAAAAATCAATTGGACGTTTCTCTTTGGGATTTCTCTTTCTTGATTGAATTGACTAATAACTAAAGTGGAACTAAGGTAAAATCAACTTGCAAAGTCAAGCTTGTCTGCAAAAAAAAAAAAAATACTAAAAAGGATTTTAAGGTTCAATACCTCAGTTTTTCTTACCAAGTAAAATGGATCATTTTTAAGGTCCAACGCCTTAAAATGACCACCTTGCAAGTAAAAAGAATCGCTTGATTCACCCTTAAGAAAGAACTACGTAGGTCTGATTTCCTCTTCGATGGAGGGTATGTAGGAGCAAGAGTCCCGCTTTTGTCGACCTCAAAATAAAAAAGAAATAAAAGTTTAGGTACACAATTTCACACAATTCTAAAATTAAGGCTGTTGTTCTTTGGGACAAACGTGAGAGGTGCTAATACCTTCCTCAAATGTAAATACAACTCCTGAATCTGGAATATTCTTCATGACCGATTTCCTTCGGTTTTTTCGACATTTTCCACAAATAAACGTTGGTGGCAACTCCACCCATTTTCCTCCTTTGGAAAACGCACCTGTGAGCCTCGCCTCACTCGCCCGCAAAAGGGTAGGTTGCGACAGTTGGCGACTCCACTGGGGACTATTTTTGTGAGTTAGGCCTATTTTAGGAAAGTGTGGAATTGTGAATCTTTGTGTGTGCATTTTTTTGAATTTTGTAAATATAATAAATGTTTCCTTTTACACATTTTTACACTGCATTCTAAGCACCCACGAGTTTGAGTAAAAAAGGGGCCCTATATCCGGGTCCATGGGAATCTAAGGAGTGGAGGTGAATCTATGGTCATGCTAGGTCTCCGACTTGCTTGATAATAATGAAACCTCGTCTAGATCTTTCTCTCTTTATAATGTGTTGTCGCTGGTATTCCATACCGCCGCAATATTATTATCTTGAGTGATGATACCTCTAGAAAACAGTCATGTGAGATATGGATAGTTGGGAGTAGTTATTAGAGACCCCTAGATATTATCCTATAGGTCCCTAAAATAGGGGCACGAAGCGAACACGCTATGTGCCTTTTAAACACTGTCATGCATATAACCTAAATGTCATGTATGCCTTTGCTGTATGATTATTTGTGGATATTGCCATGCTGTGTACATCCCCGTGTTATGCTTTTTCGCGTCTGCATCATGTCATCATGCACGCACTGTATGTTGGTCTCGTCTTTTGTCATGGGAAGCCGGAAGATCCATATCACCTTCTTAAACTGCACACATGGGGCACTGCACCCCCAAATGGGCAAGTAAGAAGAGATAATTTTCTGGGCCCTCGTGTCCGTAAATGCATTCATATCATGCGTCGCATAAGCATCTCTTCATGGCATCATAATGAACGTATCGTTCCTACATTTGTCCGTTATCATATTCCAGCATCATATTTTGCATGAGTCATTGCATCATCATGCATATGCATTCAACATATTTTTTGTTTTACAAACTGCATACCTTTTGTTTTCATGTTCGCTCATGCATGATCCTTGCATTTTCCTTTGCAAAACAAAAACAAAAAAGGAAGCATGAAAATTTGTGATGCATTCTTAGTTGCATATATTCGGTACCATGAGCTAACCATGTTGGGATCATAAACCCGTTTCACTTAAAAACAAAATGATTGAACATGGTACCTAATGCGTGGTTAACTAAGAAAAGATGTTTATTCGGGCATCTCAATTTCATAATTACATTTTTCATACATAGCATACGTATTCCCGAGTCTTTCATCTCTATGAAATGTGTCGAAGTATTGGCGATCAAAATTGTCATTCTTTGGATTATGGGGTTGAACCAAGCTCATGCTTTTACGAAAAGGTTCATCAAGTCAAGTTGAAGTATGGAAGTAACCATCTTGCAAAAAATTGGGGCAAGAGATGAATCAAGTTACATCGCTGCTTCGTCTACTGCCAAACAAATTTAGGACTTTTAATGTCCTTGTTACTTCCAGTTTCACCTCGACAAAGATGTAATGGACCATGTTAAAAATATAAATTGATTCAACCCCATGTCCTACGTAAAAATTCGCAATACTTCAATTGTGCATCATTTCACATACATCCATGTTGTTCATTGGTTGTATTGCTCATTACATTCTTTCCTTGAAAAAAAAAGAGAAAAAGAAAAAAAGAAAAAAATGAACTTAATCATTGTTATTAAAAAATAAAAGAACATGCTTTACGGCGCCTTTACTGAACCAGTGCTAGAGCTAGAGTAATGGCTAAAGTAGAGGAGGTGCAAGAGTAGATGAAGGCCGACATGAAGGCCATGAAAGAGCAAATGGTCACAATGATGGAGGCCATGATGAGCATGAAGAAGATAATGGAAGCCAATGCGGTTGCAGTTGTCGCTACCAGCGCTGTTGCTAAGGTGAACCCGATGCCTCCATCTGGCCTTAACCAAATGAATCATCCAACCTCAGATATGGTAGGGAAAGATTTGGGAAGTACGAATGACCCCATGATGTGCAAATTCAAAACGAGCACGCCTTCTCGCCATATGGCTTGCCTCCCAACTATACGCCACCCAATATGGCATACACTCCCAATGAGAATGTCAATAACTCCACTCCTATGCCCATTGAGAGCCAACAACCCCGAACTATCATGCACATGTCTCTTAAACCGTGGGGGAGACACATGAAATTCCCCACCACAATCTAGCCGACTTCGAGCCTTGCCTCGGATATGCCACTGAAGGGCAAGCAGTTGGTGGTATACCCTTACAAAACACTTTGGAGGGCCCTCAGTATCACCCACAACTACACCTCTTGCATTCCACGACAAGTGAAAACCCTCATGCTATGGCAGAAATGGGAGAAATTGGATCATCTAGAGGAAAGGCTCAGGGCCATTGAAGGAGGTGAAGATTATGCCTTTGCTAACCTAGAAGAGTTGTTCCTAGTACCCAATATCATCACCCCTCCCCAGTTCAAGGTGTTGGACTTTGACAAGTACAAGGGGACTACTTGCCCCAAAGACCATCTAAAGAAGTATTGTCGGAAGATGGGGGCATACGCAAAAGATGAGAAATTGCTGATACATTCCTTCCAAGAAAGTCTTACTGGGGTAGCTGTTACCTGGTACACTAGTTTGGAACCTTCCCAATTCCATTCTTGGAAGGACCTAATGGTTGCCTTCGTTAGGCAGTGTCAGTATAATGGCTTCGGATAGGATGCAACTACAGAACATGTGCAATGCTAGTAGACATATTGCTAGTGTTCTATTATGGAAAATGGTGGGTTACACGCCTTCAAGCATTGCGGATTTGGTCTTCACCGGTAAAAGGATCGAAGTGGGTCTAAAAAAGGGCAAATCTGATCATCATGCTTTGATAAATGCAAAAAAAAAAACTGGGGCAAGTAAAAAGGGTGGGAATGAGGGAGAAACCCATGTCGTGACTGCCATTCCTATACAACCAAGTTTCCACCAACCCAACAATGTTGTTACTCAGCCAATAACAAACCTTCTCCTTCCCCACCACCCAATTATCCACAAAGGCCATCCCTAAATCAATCACAAAGCCTGTCTACCACACAACCAATGCTAAACACCACCTTTAGCACAAACCAAAACACCAACCAAAAAGGAATTTTGCAGCAAAAAGCCTGTAGGATTCACCCCAAATTCCGGTGTCATATGCTAAACTTGCTCTCATATATACTCGATAATTCAATGGTAGTCATAACCCCTGCTAGGTTTCCTCAACCTCCATTTTTCGAGGATACGGCTTGAACGCAACATGTGCACATCATGGAGGAGCCCTCGGGCATTTCATTGAGCACTGTATGACCCTGAAGCATAAGGTGCAAAGTCTAATTGATGTGGGCTGGCTGAAATTTGAGGAGAATCGCTTGTTGAATCCTAACACTGACAAGCGACACCACACATGGGGCAATTTTGAAAGCTATTGTTAGATGTCTCTAAATGACTCATCAGGATCTTCAAGTTTATGCCATTATTGTAAACCATAGTTACAATGCTAAATAAAATGGATAAATTTGACATCTTTGTCCCTCATCCTCTCATAATTACATCTTTGCTTCCACTGGAATGTGGGTGTAAGCCATTGGTTTGTTTGCTCGAGCGACATGCGCTTCTGAGTGCCGACTTCCAAGACCGTTCAATAAAAAATTACTCGTCTTGCATGTTGGTGGGGGTGCCGTAAAACAACGAGTAAGTTCAAAACAAATAAGTTTCAAAATAAAAAAAAGGGTCAAAAAGAAAAAGAAAAAGAAAGCATTTGATTGACTGTGATTTCAAGACGTTCATGTGACCTCATTTTATCATTCCGGAAAGTTTGTCTTTTTAGAGAGAAGTAGTTATCAAGAATAGGATGTTGGACAAATGGCCTCAGAAGGGGGGGTTGAATTAAGATACAAAGACTATTCCCCAATTAAAACTTTCACTCTCTTTGGATTAACAATGCACCCCTAACATGAATTACTCAAAAGACAATTCAAAATAAACTTCTTTAAAGCAAAAGATAAATAGCAATAAATAAAAGAAGTTTAAGAGAAGAGGGGAATGCAAACTTGATTTATACTGGTTCGGCCACTTCCCGTGCCTTCCAGTCCTCAAGCAGCCCACTTGAGATTTTCCACTCTCTTTGTAAAACTCCTTTTACAAAATCTGAACCACACAGGGACAACCCTTCCCTTGTGTTCAGGAATCCTCTACAACAAGACACCCACGGTCTCTTAATCCCTTTTTAGAAATAAGAAGAAGGGAAGAAGAAATCTCTCTTAAAAGAGATGGATTGTACAATGAAGATTAATCAAAATTTCTTATTGAATATGCAAGTGGTTGACCAAGGAATCTTTTGGGAGGATAAGACAGTTCAGTTCAGAAAAACTCTTAATCTTTTGAGAGGATAAAAATTTTTGGGCAATGAAAACTCTCTTTAAATTCGTGTTTCCAAGTCACCTTTGATGGCCATTCATAAAACATTTGAATAGATGTGACTCTTGGAAATTATTTTCTGAAAATCCCCTCTGGTAATCGATTACAAGACTTGTGTAAACGATTACAGGTTTTGAAATTTGAATTAAAATGTTCAATAAATTGTTGGTGATCAATTACCATCCATGTGTAATCAATTGCACATTATAAATTTTGAATTCAAATTTCTAGTGACTGTTATAAACATTTTCAGCTGCTGGTAATCGATTACCAGAGAGTAAATCTCAATTTAAAATGATTTAGATAGAATTCTTTGGCCAAACCTTTTACTTTTTCAATTTGGAAACTTCTTCCTAAGATTCTAGAGATCAACTTGATCATATATCTTGATTTTCTTGGATTCTTGTCTTGAATAAAACTAAGAAGCACTTGATCCCTTGACATCATCAAAACATCAAAACATCTTGCTTCTACATAGGAGTCATTTGACTTAATCCATTAACTGAAAAATCCTTCAACTATTTCTCGTCCTTGGAAAATTCTTTTTGCAAGAATCAACTGCTTCTGTCATTCTCCCTTGCTACGAGGTTGTGAAAACAAAACAACGATGGATACCTTTGAGCCCTACACTGGGGCAATGAAAGGCACCGTGCATAAACCTCAAGCGAACCTAAGGGCAGATTAGAAGTTCTCACCCAATGGGTTCCCAGCTATAAGGTCATGACGAAAGATAAAAATGGATACCTCAAAGCCCTACAATGGGGCAATGAAAGACACCATGCATAAACCTCAAACGAACCTAGGGGCAGATTAGAAGTTCTCACCCAATAGGTTCCCAGCTACAAGGTGATTGGTACCTCAAAGCCCTACACTGGGGCAATGAGGGGCATCGTGCATGGGCCTCAAGCGAACCTAGGGGCAGATCAAAAGTTCTCACCCGTCGATGTTTTTAAACAAAAAAAGGGAACAAACCCTGAAATTTCAATGGATTGATTAAACGTCAAACGGCTCCATTGCCGTCACTCCAAAATGGTCAAGTGACTAAATCAAACAGAACATACACTCTGAGGGAGTTCCCTGAGAGATTTGCAAAAGATAGGATAAGGTTGCATGAATTATCACCTTTTTCAAAAGGACAGTCAATCTGTGTTTTCCAAAAAAATTAAATCAAAATCAAAATCACAAAATAGAGAAAGAATGTCATGAACATTGTACAACTTTCCATTGCATTGCATTGTTTCATATGAGGTCAGCATTACCAAATTTCACGACAAAGGTTGCATGCGTCTACATCCCTAAAAATCATGTTAACTGCATAGATTTCCTATATCTAATGTCCAATCTTTTGAATTTGGGATGACCGGCCCTCTCGATGAGTCAATCTCTTGCTTTCTCATAAGGGTGGACTCTTGGGTACTAGTACCCTCACCTTTAGAGGGCTACAAGCCCTCTCTTTCAGAGGGCTACATGCCCTCACCATAAGAGGACTGCACGCCCTCACCTTTAGAGGACTGCACGTCCTCTCCTTTAGAGGGCTACGCGTCCTCATTTTCAGTGTGCTCCATATCCACGCCTTAAGAGAATTTAAGGTCCTCTACCCTTAAATGCTTAACCGAGACTTGGGCTCCCGGTTAAGGGGCCAGTAGTTCCCTTTTATTAGTTCCTGGGCCACCCCCTGATATTGAAGGGCGACCAACTGTGCGAGCACAACCAGAGAGGGAGGCTATCACGTAGCTACTATGCATACCGGGACAAGATTTCACCCGTGCCACTGCAAAAAGACGAGTGCGGATCATGCGCACCAACATGACCACTCTTACACAGATATAGATGACGTTGCTACTTAGCAACATTTTGCCCAGCGATCGCAGTGCTGATCTCCCCCTGCGGAAGTATCAGTTGGTCTGTGCCGTCCCGACATAGGTAAGTATGCATTTGGTTCAAATGATTTCTGATGTCATCTATTATTTGCAGGGGTTGCGCCCACAAGACGCCCAGCGGACCCGGAGAAGTCCAACAGGGCCCTAGGGTTTCCAGCTCTAGTTACGAGCCTCTATCAGTCCTACAGGGTGCCCGTTCCCCCCTGCAAGGTCACGCCATCATGACACAGGTAAGTATGCACATCGCTCAACTGATTTCTGATGTCATCTATTGTTTGCAGGGATCGCGCCCGCAAGACATCCAGTGGACCCGAAGAAGTCCAACAGGGTCCTAGGGTTTCCAGCTCTGATTACGGGCCTATGTCAGTTCTATGGAGTGCCCGTCGCCCCCAGCAAGTTCATCAGGCCCCCTATTAACCGGGCTTTCATCAAGAAGTACTGCGCCCCCAGGCAAGCGCAGGGCGAAACACCACAACAGCCTAGGGATGGTCGGCAGCGGGCAACAAACGCACTGCCACCACCTCTAGAGTTCACCTCAGCTCATCCATAAAAAGGTTAGAGCGTTGCCTACGACACATGGCTGACCAATAGGCGACCAAGTCCAAAGTCAAAGGTAAGCAAAAATACTAGGTCCGTGACCGACAAGTCATCACGCATCCAGCTCAAGACGTTAAAGAAGCACTACTAGGAGGCAACCTAGCACCTTTTAAATCTCTGCTTGTTATTTGATCATTTTTGTTTCTCAAGTCATAGTAGGACACACCTAGTTGCTTATGATCCTAGGAATTTAAATAAAACAAGCACAAGCTCGGAGGGTAGTCATACCTCACAAAATATATGTATGTGTGTTTAGGTAGTGAAAATACCTTGGATATGCATGTATATAGCAAAAATATCTCACAAAATATATGTATGTGTGTTTAGGTAGATACCTTGGATACGCATGTGTATAGCAAAAATACCTCACAAAATATACATATGTTTAGGTAGCAAAATACCTCATGAAAAAAAAAGAAAAAACAAAAAGAAAAAAAAACAAACAAAAAATATATCTTTTGACTAAAAAGCCAGCACGCTTTTGAAAAGAGATAACTTCAAGCTTTTCTTTGAAAAAAAAAATACTGATCATAACCAGTTTTTGAAAAAAGATGTGTATGCACCTGAAGGGTGAATGCTGTGAAAATTTTCCCGAACGCCCAAAATAGACTTGGATGAATGCATGATTTGATAAAAGAACATATTTTGGAAACACTGGGTTGACTTAAATAGGGAAAATGAATCCTGAGCCCTAGTGTCACATGACCATAAAAAACTTAATGCTTGAGTGTCCACATAGGTGCATGCATGACCAGTTTTGAATAAAATTTCCTAATCGTCATCGTTGCATGTGTCACGGAAATAATGTGGGGCATCCCCTTTATCCCCGAACCGCTGGCCAAACCTTGCATATATCATGACCAGCCGTTCTACAAGCCTTGAGTCAAAATCCCAACTTATCATAAACCTTGACCCAGGGTGAGAATGTCAATCCTTGCCCTCGGAAGAAAACAAAAAAAAAAAAAAGAAAAGGAAAATTCCCAATCAAAGAGCGAGAGCAAGCGAAAAAAGAAAGAAAGAAAGTTCCCGATCAAAGATCGGAAGAAAACAGAAGAAATATGCAGAAAGGTCTTTGGACCAAACAATATCTGAACAATACAAAATTGTCACCAAGTAAACAAGAAAAAGAAAGGAAACCACGACCTAAAGTGGTCCTCTCCTTTTGATTGCCAACCAAAATCCAGTGCGCTAGCGACTTTCTCGCCCCGCACTAAACAAAAACAGAAAAGGAAAAGGCAAAAACACTCAAAGCCAAATTTCCCACCAAGAAAAACAAAACATTCCCAAGAAAAATTCCTATTGATCCATGATCACGCATGTAATATTTGATTTGATAGGAAATGATTTGCAAAATCAAGTCATGACATATCTATGGTTCGGAATTAGGATAAAACACTTACCTGTGTGAGATTGATACACTTTGAGTGATTTTCTTCTATTTTTGTTGAACCCAGTGCTTCTTCTAAATGGTCGTTTAGAAACGAAATGTAACATCCAAAATCTCATTTATGGTTATGAGAAAATTTCATCAGCATACTATCCTTCCCCAATAGACACATTGTTTTTCATCAAACAAAAAAAAGCATATGTTGCTTTGATCAGTTGGAAGTTTTGTCTCTTTACTATAGCATGTTCACATTTTAGTGAAGAAAACACCGAGATTATTTTTAGTCTCACAGTAAGCAAGAACTACGTAGGTTTGAGTTCCTCATCACAAATTGAGGATACGTAGGAGCAAAAGCCCTGCTTTTGTCGACCACCCCACCTTTTGTTACCGTGACCCAAGAGTCCGGTGGCATGCGGAGCCACATGACCGTGGGATCCCCAAATTCGTATGTTCCATCATTTATCATTTGTATGATATCTTGTTCCTATGACCTGAGGGACTAACGTTTGTTTTGTTTTTTTTATTGTCTCTTGTTTTGTGCATACATGCTGTTTGGACTGTTGCGTTAGTGCTTACTTCGTTATTGTCGATAATGTTCATTGAAATTCCGGAACCTTGTAGAGTTTTGCTTTAGGAACGTCGTCCTAAAAATAAAACGAACAAAAATCATGATAACGCCAAGAATAGAAGAAAAGGAAAGAGGCGTTGTGAACAAATGCCGTGTTTATATATAAGGAAAAGAACAAAGTTTTTTGTGTGTGTAAATAAGTTGTGAAAAGAAATTCTTGTGTGTGAGTAATGAGTGTATATAAGGAAATTTTTGTATAAACCACGAGTGTATGTTGAAAAAAATGAAAAAGAAGTCTTTGAACAGGAATAAAGTTGTTATATAGACCGTGTTGATATAAAGAGAAAGAGTTTTTGATACGTGTGTATACAGAGAAAGTTTGTCGTGTATAGGAATGTAGGTGTACAAAGAAAAGCTTTTCTCATTGATAACGATGGATGTATAGTTTTTGCAAACATAAAAAATGAAACAAAAAGAAAAAGAAAGAAAGACCTCGAAGGTCGGCATGTTATGGTCATAGGAAGCATAAATCATTCGTAGAGAGCAAACATATCTTTTGGAAACAAGAGACTGACACTAAGAGTTCATTTTCCAGAATAACCGAGATAAGAATGGATGGATTCATTGAACCGACGAAAGAACATAATTTGGAAATATTGGGTCTACTTGTGTAAATCCCAAGCCTTAGTAGTATCACAATGCCATAAACTGGATGCTTGAGTACCCACCTAACTGTAGCCATAACTAATTTTGCACGTTGTTCCCAAATCAGCATTGTTACATGTACCTCGTGGAAATGATATGGAAATTCAACCCGGGACCGACACCTTGACACACGAATTTGTTTTGCCCCAGATATCAAGATCGGGCTCGCACGATGAAAAGACCATGTTGAGACACAACCTTAGGCTACTTTGAACCTTGGCCCATGAAAAGAATCCTCATCTTTTCCCCAAAGAAAAGGACATCAGAATCTCCTTAAGGGAGAGCGAATAACGAATGCTAAAACCCGTATTCCTAAACAAAGATCAGAAAGGAAAAAATGAAAAGAAAGAAAAGAAAAGGAAAAGAAGGATTCCCGGTCGAAGATCGGAAGAAAGTAAAAAGGAAAAGATCGGAGGAAAACTGAATAATTCCCGATCAATAATGGAAAGCAAGAAAGAGGACAGGAGATCTTCGGACCAAATAAATTTTCGGCGAGGTAAATAACCGCCGGTAAAGAGAAAACCCATTTTTAAAGTGGTTCTTCCTTTGGGATTGTGTCATACCCTAATTTCGTCCGGGGATTATTACATGATGACATGCAACCTTTGGTTAGCCGCTTTGAGATACTTGGCGTCCTTTGTTGCACAATAAATGAAGTCCCGAGACGTGTCAGGAATCAAAAGGAAGCAGGCTAGCGCGATCCGTGAAATTCCGTGATGTGGCGGAAATTGAAAAGAGGTGTTTTTGCGCAATCCGTGAGTTTCCGTAACTTCTTCGAAAGCTAAAAAAGAGTAAATACATAATCCGTAAGGATTCGTAACCTTGCGGAAGGAAAATAAGTATCGTTACGAAATTCATAAAGTTTCGTGACGTTACGAAAAAAGAATTACCAAAAAAATAGAAGGGGGTGCATTTAGTAAAAAGGGGGGGGGTACAAATAGCAATCTGGCCCACTTGGGCCTTCCAGATCCTTCCTCCAGAAGGCTGTTGTTTCTGGAGGAAACAACCTTGCTCGCCTGGGCGTGCTGGGTGGCAAGCTCCTCCCCTATTTTGCTATAAATAGGGGGAGGAGTGAAGAAGAAAAGGGTTCAGCCTTCTTGGCACTTCTCATTCTCTCGAAATTGCTGAGGAAAATTATTTCCGTGAAAAAAATCCAAGCCGAGGCACTTCCGTAACGTTTCCGTGAGTGATTACGCGAAGATTCTCGATCGTTCTTCAAATATTCATCGTTCGTTCTTCGTTTTCTTCAGTCTTCAACGGGTAAGTACTTCAAATCGAGCTTTTCAATTCATTCTATGTACCCGTGGTGGTCCACATTTTGTTTCATGTATTTTTATTCTCGTTTTCATTAGTTTTTTATATCGCCTTTTGACGTGCTTAAGCCATTTATTTAAGTCATTTCTCGCCTATTCTAAAAATAAAATAAATTTCCACCGATCATTTGAATTGTATCATCCGTTAATTTCGGTTAAAAAGAATTCCGACCGTTCAGTCGTGCCGTAACCACGTTGGAAATAAAAAAAGAGGTAAAATAATAATATAATAATCAAAAAATGCGTTTTAGTAAAATAAAGCGAAAAAAACATATCGGACGTTTGCTCTTTGGGATTTCTCATTCTTAATTGAATTGACTAATAACTAAAGTGAAACTAAGGCTAAAATCAACTCGCCTAGTCAAGCTCGTCCACAAAAATAGGGTTTTGAAAATTTATCATTTCAAGTTTCTTACCAAGTAAAATGGATCATTTTTAAGGTCCAACGCCTTAAAACAATCACCTCTCAAGTAAAAGGAATTGCTTGATTCACGCTTAAGAAAGAACTATGTAGGTCTGATTTCCTCTCCAAAGGAGGGTACGTAGGAGCAAAAGCCCCGCTTTTGTCGACCTCAAAAAATAAAAAGAAATAAAAGTTAAGGTAACACAATTTCCACAAATCTAAAAAATAGGCTGTTGTCCTTTGAGACAAACGTGAGAGGTGCTAATACCTTCCTCAAGCGTAAATATAACTCCCGAACTTAGAATTTTCATTTTTGACCGGTTTCCTTCGGTTTTTCCGACGTTTTCCACAAATAAACGTTGGTGGCGACTCCGCGCATCTTTCCTCCTTTGGAAAGCGCACCCGTGAGCCTCACCCTCGCTCGCCCGCGAAGGGGCATGTTGCGACAGTTGGCGACTCTACTAGGGACTATTTTTGTGATTTAGGCCTATTTTAAGGAATTGTGGATTTGTGAAACCTTGTGTGTGCTTTTGTTGAACTGTGTAAAATGTAAATAACTGTTGTCTATTTCGCATTCTTTACACTGCATTCTAAGCACCCACGGGTTTGAGTAAAAAAGGGCCCTATACCCGGGTTCATGGGAATTTAAGGAGTGGAGGTGAATCTATCATCATGCTAGGTCTCCGACTTGCTTGATAATAGTGAAACCTCGTCTAGAGCTTTCTCTCTTTATAATGTGTTGTCGCTGGTATTCCATACCGCCACAATATTATTATCTTGAGTGATGATACCTCTAGAGAACGGCCGTGTGAGTTATAAATTGTTGGGAAGTAGTTATTAGAGACCCCTAGATATTGTCCTATAGGTTCCCAAATAGGGGCAAAGAGCAAACACGCTCCTGTGCCATTCGTTCTCATGCATCTTTTGATAAATAGCACTAGTTTATAGTTTTTGCTAGTGGTGTTTGGTTTCTTTAGAGTAATACGTAACCTTTTTAATGCTACGTTGAGGCGCCATCATGCCCAAAACGTAGCATTAAAATTGGATCTCTGCGGTCTCGTATGTATAAATTACCCCTTTGTGTTGTTTTCTTTCTGTTTCATGCATACGCATTGCATCATTCATGTCGGAGTCTTGATCCACCCCCTTTTTTAGGTAAATAATGGGGACAAATCAAAACGGCAAAAGGTTTTATCAAGTCAAGGTTAAAAGTCTAGATGTCACTAGCCTCAAGGAATTGGGACGATTGATGGGACCTCTCCAAAAGGCAAGCCTTCCGCAAAGTGTACGGGAAAATTCTAGATTTGGCCGCAGCGGAGGTATTTACGGAAGCTGTCGTATCCCTCGCCCAATACTATGACCATCCGTTGAGGTGTTTCACGTTTGGGGACTTCCAAATGGTACCAACTATTGAAGAGTTTGAGGAAATATTAGGATGCCCTCTTGGGGGGAGAAAACCGTATCTTTTTTCCGGCTTTCTTCCTTCCTTGAGCAAGATTGCAGTTGTGATTGGAGATTCAGCAAAAGAGTTGGATTGCATGAAACAAACTCGCAATGGAGTAGTGGGCCTACCACAGGGATATTTGGAAGGCAAGGCAAGGGATATGGCGAGCCAAGAGAAATGGGGCCCGTTTGCGGATATTTTAGCTTTGCTGATTTTTGGGGTTGTCCTCTTTCCGAACGTTGATGGTTTGGTAGACTTAGCTGCCATTGACGCTTTCCTCGCATATCACCATAGCAAGGAAAGTCCAGTGGTGGCTATCTTGGCAGATTTGTTTGACACCTTTGACCGGAGGTGTGAGAAAAACAGTGCACGGATTGTCTGTTGTTTACCCGCTCTCTGTGTGTGGTTGATTTCACACCTATTCCGACAAGACATGAGACACCCGTGTCCGCTTCAAAGCTATCGCTCATGTGCCGAAAAAGGAAGAGTCGATTGGGACCAACATTTGGCTGGGATAGGGGGCAGCGCGATCAATTGGTTTCCTCGTTGGAAGGAAGGCAAGGAAGGAGTTCTTTTCTCGTGTGGGGACTACCCTAATGTTCCATTGATAGGGACTAGGGGGTGCATTAATTATAATCCCGCACTCGCCATAAGACAGCTAGGGTACCCCATGAGGGCTTCGAAGTTCCGGAGGAAGATGAAGAAGTCCGAGCTCTAAAATTAGAGTTAGGAAAGGCAAGACTCGCCAAGGAGAAGTTCAAGTCAGCTGCTACACACATCCGAAAGGAGTGCACCGAGTTACAAGAGGAAAACGCGGCCACTGCAAAAGCCCTTGAACAAGAAACCAAAAGGGTCCGCAAGGAGGAATATGGCCGAGAAAAATTCCGAGGAGCATTGTGGGGTAGCAACAATGAGCTCAAGCTCCGAAGAGAGGAGAGAGATCGGTCACGGGTGCATGGCATGATCTTAAAAGAAGAGTTAGTTGCTTGCGCGAGGTCCAAAAGGAGTTTGGCTCAACACTTGGAAGCCACGGAGCAAAGCATGCTAACTATCATAGGGCAATACAAGGAAGAGTTGAACCAGTCTGTGGCCCATGAACAAAAGCTAGTGGAGGATTTTGCACAAGTGTACGCCGAAAAAGAAGCAAGAGGGAGGGTGATTGATGCATTGCATCAAGAAGCGACTATGTGGATGGATAGGTTCGCCTTGACCTTGAATGGAAGTCAAGACCTCCCGCGTCTACTAGCCAAAGTGAAAGCCATGGCCGAAGTGTGTACGGCCCCCGAGGAGATTCATGGGCTAATCAATTACTGTCAACACATGATAGATTTGATGGCCCACATAATTAGAAATCGTTAGGTTCTCTTATAAACACTTTTGTATAATCTTGGCTAGATGAAAGCTTTGTTCTTTTTATAAAATGAGAAGTTCTGGACTCATTACGTTACCTAAAAAACCTTTGGGTGGATCCAAGTGCACCGATCATTCATTTGCATATTCATGTTTTGGTGGCATACTCACCTTTGTTTATTTCTTTAGGAAATTCATCATAACTAAGAAAACACCAAGGCACCCCTATAACACTCGATCCAGAAAAATGGATAATGAAGAGGGCGTATAGGAACAGATGAAGGCCGATCTATCGGCCTTAAAAGATCAAATGGCTTCCATCTCGGAGGTCATGTTAAAAATCCAGAAAACCATAGAGGACAAAGCCACGGCAACCGCCTCCAGTACGGTTAGGGAAGCGGAGCCGGTGCTGCAACCCACTTTAAATCCGGGCCGAGACAGAAACACGGCCATGTTTGGTTGAAGGTATAGTCCGCAAGCTTATCCTTATGGCTTGCCTCCGGACTTCACTCCCCGTGCCACTCCGGAAGATTTAAGCCAAGCCCCTACTTTTGAGGGGCAACTCCCGCCTTATGACGACTATCCCGGGCAAGACGATGAGGAAGGAGATACCCATCTCGGCCCCCTGCTCCACCTCAAAGATCCGTCCCCACATGAACTACCCCAACCGAACATAGTCCGCCATATCCCGGCCTCACCCATACCCGTAAAAGAATCTGTTCCCTTCGCGGAAGATAAGGGAAAGATATAGGCGCTTGAAGAGAGGTTAAGAGCAGTCGAGGGCCTTGGCAATTACCCATTCTCGGATTTAGTGGATTTATGTCTCGTGCCCAATATCGTCATTCCTCCCAAGTTCAAAGTGCCGGACTTTGATAAGTACAAAGGGACGACATGTCCGAAGGGGCATCTTCGGATGTATTGCCGAAAGATGGGGGCGTATTCTGCGGACGAGAAATTGTTGGTCCATTTCTTTCAAGACAGCTTGGCCGGAGCAGCTGTAGCATGGTATACCAATCTGGAAGCTTCCTTGATCCGATCATGGAAGGACTTGGCAACTGCCTTCATTAGGCAGTACCTGTACAATACAGACATGGCTCCCGATCGAAACCAGCTTCAGAGTATGACTAAGCGAGAGCATGAGTCCATTAAGGAATATGCCCAAAGATGGAGAGATCTCGCAGCCCAAGTCGTACCGTCCATGACGGAAAGGGAGATGATCACAATTATGGTAGATACGTTACCCATGTTCTACTATGAAAAGCTGATAGGCTACATGCCAGCTAACTTTGCGAATCTCATCTTCGCCGGAGAAAGGATTGAATCTGGATTACAGAAAGGCAAGTTCGAATATGCTTCCAACAACAACAGAAGAGCCCCAGTAGTGGGCACGAGGAAAAAAGAAGGAGACGCCCACGCAGTCACCACCGCCCCGACGTGGATGAAAGCACCCCAAAATATCCAAAGCTCATACCAGCCCAATCCCCCAAATTTTTTAATCTGAGCCGGGAATTCTCTCCCGACTCAAGTAAAAGGACCACCCACAGCAGAAAGAGCGCCGGCCCAACGCACAGCTCCAGCCGCTCCCCGGCCAATTAATAATACAGCCCCTGGCGCAAGCTATAAATATGCACAGCACCCGCCCCCGAAAGATAAATTCTCCCCTATTCCCATGGCATACTCCGAGTTATGGCCTTCATTATTGGAGAATCATTTGGTGGTGGCCATACCCGGTGTCATACCCTAATTTCGTCCGGGGACCTTTGCTCGATGACGTGCGACCATTCTTTGGTCCTCGTGAGGTGCTTGGCACCCATCATTAGGCAATTTGTGAAATTCCAGGACATGCCGAAAAACCAAAAAAAATATTGATGCACAATCCGTAAGTTTCCGTGACACACCGGAAATCAAATGGAAGCATCGTTGCATAATTAAGTGAGGTTCCGTAACATTCCGTAAGTCAAAAAGGGGATGATTATGTAATCCGCAAGGTTCCGTAACATTACGGAAAGAAAACAAGTATCGTTACGAAATTCGTAAGTTTCCGTAACTTTACGAAAAAAGAATCACCAAAAAACAGCAGAGGGGGGTGTACTTAGTAAAAATGGGGGTGCAAATAGCACCCAGGCCCACTTGGGCCCTCCGGAATATTCCTCCAGAAGGCGGTTGCTTCTGGAGGAAGC
This sequence comes from Glycine soja, assembly GCF_004193775.1. Taxonomy (NCBI): domain Eukaryota; kingdom Viridiplantae; phylum Streptophyta; class Magnoliopsida; order Fabales; family Fabaceae; genus Glycine; species Glycine soja. The sequence continues at coordinate 14,770,077 of NC_041017.1, read as the reverse complement.
AACCCTGCTCGCCTGGGCGAGCTGAGCTCGCCTGGGCGAGCTGGGCGGCAACCACCTCCCCTATTTTGCTATAAATAGGGGAGGAAGTGAAGAAGGAAGGGTTCAGCCCCTTAGGCACTTCTCTCTCTTTCGGATTTGCTTGGAAAAATTGTTTCCGTGAAGAAAATCTAAGCCGAGGCGCTTCCGAAACGTTTCCGTAACGTTTTCCGTGAGGAATCTCACAAAGGTTTCAACCGTTCTTCGACGTTCTTCATTCGTTCTTCATCGTTCTTCGATCTTCAACGGGTAAGTACCTCGAACCAAGCTTTTCGATTCATTCTATGTGCCCGTAGTGGTCCACATTGTGTTTCGTGCATTTTTATTCTCGTTTTGTTTACTTTTTATACCCCCTGTTGACGTGCTTAAGCCATTTTACTTAAGTCATTTCTCGCTTAACTTAAAAATAAAATAAATTTCCACCGAACGTTTGAATTGTATTATCCATTAACTTCGGTTAAAATAAATTCCGACCGTTCGGTCGTGCCGTAACCACGTTGGAAATCAAAAAGAGGTAAAAAATAATATAATAATCAAAAAGACATCTTTTAGTAAAATAAAGCGGAAAATCAATCGGACGTTTTCTCTTTGGGATTTCTCATTCTTAATCGAATTGATTAATAACTAAAGTGAAACTAAGGCTAAAATCAACTCGCCTAGTCAAGCTCGTCCACAAAAATAGGCTTTTTGAAGTTTGTCATTTCAATTTCTCACTAAGTAAAATGGATCATTTTTTAGGGTCCAATGCCTTAAGATGATCACCTCTTAAGCAAAAAGAGAATCACTTGATAAGAAAGAACTACGTAGGTCTGAGTTCCTCATTGAGGATACGTAGGAGCAAAAGCCCCGCTTTTGTCGACCACCCTAAGAGATCGTTAATGGTCCAATGCCTTAACGTTTCTCTCCTTTCAAAAACAAGAGATCGTTAATGGTCCAATGCCTTAACGTTTCTCTCCTTTCAAAAACAAGAGATCGTTAATGGTCCAACGCCTTAACGTTTCTCCCCTTTCAAAATCAAAAGACCGTTTAAATGGTTCAACACCTTAAATGACCTTTTGTTCAATAAAAAACATATTTTGCAAAAAAGACAAAAACAACTTAACCAAACACTTTGTTCCAAAAGAACTACGTAGGTCTGATTTCCTCATCGCAATTGAGGAATACGTAGGAGCAAAGGGAAACACCCCTGTCGACCACAAAAAGGAAAAAATATAAAAAGGGTATAAAGGATATAAGAACATAAAAAGGGAACATAAAAAAATCAAAGTCATGTTTGCACATTCGATTAAAGGCTGCCGTCCCTTGGGACGGACGTGTGGGGTGCTAATACCTTCCCCGTGCGTAAATACAACTCCCGAACCTTTCAACTTAAAAGTTCGTAGATCGCGTCTTTTCCGGTTTTTCCGACGTTTTCCTCGAATAAACGTTGGTGGCGACTCCGCGCGTATTCCTTTCGTGGAACACGCATCCCGCGAGTCTCGCGTCGCCCTCCCGCCGAAGGGTAGGTTGCGACAGTTGGCGACTCCACTGGGGACTGTTTTTAGAGAGTTAGGCCATTTAATTTTGTGCAATGTTTTACCGTGACTTACCCCTTTGTTGGTTTCCTTTCATTATGTTCTTGTGTATATAAACTCTTTGTTGCTTTTAGTGCGTTTTAAATGTATGCATGAAGTAAATATTTATTCATTTGATGCACACAAACACCAACACTATTTGCACACACTGTGAGTGAAAAAGGGCCCTATACCCGGGTTCATGGGAGCATAAGGAGTAGAGGTGAATCTGTGATCATGCTAGGTCTCCGACTTGCTTGATTACAGTGAACCCTCATCTAGAGCTTTTCTCTTTGAAAACCTATTGTTGCTAGTAGTCCCTACTGCTACAATATGTTCTTCAAAGGGGATGATACCTCTAGAAACCATCAAGAGAGATATAACTACCTTGGGGATTATTGCTAAAAGCCTAGTTAGTTCTCTCCCTTATAGGTCCCTTAAATAGGGGCACGAAGCAAACACGCTGCGTGCCATTTTTCACACTGCCATGCATGAGTATCATATACCCTTTTGCTTATGTTCGGTAAATATTGTCATACTGTGCACATTCCCGCATTGTGTCTTTTGCATAGGCATTGCATATGGGTTCTGTCTTGATCCCTATTGTAAACAAACCAACGGAGGGTCCGTGTCGCCTTCTTAAAAACGTGCGTTGGGGCATTTCGCTACCCCTAGACGTCGTATCTAAGAAGGGGACAAATTCCCCGGACCCCCCGCATTCCTAGATTGCATCTGTGTCATATGCATTCCATCATGCATTCATCCATCCCACCCATGAGATATCGGAGTTTTGATTTGCACCAGCTTTTGTCTCACTTTAGTAAGCATGGGAACAAATCAAACCGGCAAGAGGTTCTACCAAGTCAAGGTCAAAAGCCTAGATACCACCAGCATCAAGGAATTGGGGCAATTAATGGGTCAACTTCAACGGCAAGCCTTCCGCAAAGCCTATGGTAAGCATTTGGGACCTAGCTAGGGTAGAAGTCTCCATGGAACCAATTGCCTCCCTCGCCCAGTATTATGATCAGCCCCTAAGGTGCTTCACATTTGAGGACTTCCAGCTAGTGCCGACTGTGAAAGAGTTTGAAGAAATCCTGGGATGCCCAATGGGAGGAAGGAAGCCATATCTTTTCTCTAGGTTCTATCCTTCCACGACAAGAGTTGCCAAGGTAGTGAAAATCTCAGCACAAGAGTTGGACCGGGTAAAGCAAAACAGGAATGGGGTAGTCGGAGTACCAAGGAAGTGTTTGGAGGAAAGGGCAAAGGCCTTGGCAAATCAAGGCGAATGGGCTTTCTTTTATTGACATCTTGGCGCTTTTGATCTTTGGAGTTGTCCTCTTTCCGAATATGGAAGGGTTAGTGGACCTAGCAGCGATTGACGCTTTCCTCGCCTTTCATCATGGCAAGGAAAGCCCGATCGTCGCCATTTTGGCCATGTATGACACGTTCGACCGGGGATGTGAAAAGAGCGGTGCAAGGATTGTTTGCTGTACTCCAGCTCTCTATGTGGGGCTGGTTTCACACCTTTTTCTCCAAGAAGGTAGGCCCGCCTATCCGCTACAAGGTTACCGCTCGTGCGTCGAAAAAGGAAAGGCGAATTGGGACCAACTCTTGGCTAGCATGGAGGGGCGTCTGTTAATTGGTTTCCTCGCTAGAAGGAAGGAAGAATCAGGATTCTATCTTCATGCGAAGGATGTCCAAATGTTCTCTTGATGGGAACAAGGGGTTGTATTAATTATAATCCCGTCCTCGCCATAAGACAGCTTGGCTACCCCATGAGAGAAGTGCCATCAGATGAAAGCATCATGCCTTTCATCGCATGGGGTTTCAGTGACCACAAACGCGAGGGTACTCCAAGGAGTTCGCAAGGCATGGGATGCGGCGTGAAGAAAGGACAGAGAGCTTAGGGGAAGCAGTAATGGGATCATCGGCGGCTATCATAAGTGGCTGAGAGTCCGAACACAAGGATTGGATTGGCTCCCAAATCTAAAGATTGTGAGGGACGATGAGGTTAAAGCTTCAGAAGAAAGTGATGAGGTACAAGCTCTAAAGGCAGAGCTTGAAAGAGCCCGAGTAGTCGAAGAGAAGTTCAAGTCCATAGCCATCAAAGTTTGAAAAGAGTATGATGAACTAAGGGACGTCAATATGGCCACCGCTGAAGCCTTGGAACGAGAAACCAAGAAGGCCCGAAAGGAAGAACACGTGCAAGCAAAGTTTTGAGGGGCTTTATAGGGCAGCAATAGTAAGCTCAAGCTCCGAAGAGGTGAAAGGAATCATCACGGGTCAAAGGCATGATCTTGAAGGACGAGCTAAAGGCTTACCTTAGGTCGAAAAGAAATTTGTCCCAACAGTTAAGCGAGACTGAAGGGAATATGTGGGCCGTCATCGATGAGTGCAAAGAGAAGCTAAATCTAGCGGCGACTCACAAGCAAAGGCTAGAGGATGAGTACGCCAAGATATCAGCAGGAAGCGAAGCAAGGGAGAGGGTAATTGATTCATGGCACCAAGAGGCAACAATGTGGACGGACCGATTTGCTCTTACTTTGAACAGGAGTCAAGAACTTCCCCGATTGCTAGCCAAGGCCAAAGCAATGGCGGACACCTACTCCGCCCCCAAGAAGATCCACGGACTTCTCAGCTATTGTCAACATATGATAGACTTAATGGACCATATGATTAGAAACCGCTAGGAAGTTTGTATTGTCGCTCAGATCTTGACTAGTTATAACTTTTTGAATAAAATGAGTTTATCCCACGTTTTTACTCCAAAAATCAGTGCGAATCAAATCACTCCCGCATTTTATCTCTAGCATGCATTGTATGTTGGTCTCGTCCTTTGTCACGGGAAGCCGGAAGGTCCATATCACCTTCTTAATTGTACACATGGGGCGCTGCGCCCCCAAATGCGCAAGTAAGAAGAGATAATTTTCTAGGCTTTCGTGTCCGTAAAATGCATTCATATCATGCATCGCATAAGCATCTCTTCATAACATCATAATGGACATATCCTGCATTTGTCCGTTATCATATTCCAGCCTCACATTTTGCATGAGTCATGGCATCATCATGCATATGCGTTCAACAAACTTTTTGATCTGCAAAATTGCATACCATTTGTTTTCATGTTTGCTCATCCTTGCGTTTTCCTCTACAAAACAAAAACAAAGAAGGGGGAAGCGTGAAACTTCACACTACATTCTTAGTTTCATGTGTTAGGAGCCAACCATGTTGGGATCATGAACCCGTTTCACTTAAAAACAAAATAATTGAACATGGTACCTAATGCATGGTTAACTAGGAAATGGTGTTTCTTCGGGCATCTCAATTTCATAATTACATTTTCCGTGCATAAGCTTAAAGTATGCCCGAGTCATTCATCCCTATGAGATGTTGTTGAAGTATTGGCGATCAGAATTTCCATTCCTTGGATTACGGGGTTGAACCAAGCTCAAGCTTTTACAAAAAGGTTCATCAAGTCAAGTTGAAATATGGAAGTAACCATCCTGCAAAATTGGGGCAAAAGATGAATCGAGTCACATCACTGCTTCGTCTACTGCCAAACATATTTAGGATTATTGATGTCCTTGTTACTTCCAGTTTCACCTTGACAAAGATGTCATGGACCATGTTGAAAATCTAAATTGATTCAACCCCATATCCTGCGTAAAAATTCGCAATACTTCGACTGTACATCATTCGCATGCATCCATGCTTTTCATTGGTTGCATTGCTCATTGCATTCTTTCCTTGAAAAATAAAATAAAATAAAATGAACTTATCAAAAAGAAAAGGAAACGCTTTACGGCGCCCTTACCGAACTCGTGCTAGAGCTAGAGTAATGGGTGAAGCAGAGAAGGTGCAAGAGAAGATGAAGGCCAAAAATGGAGGCCATAAAAGAGCAAATGGCCACAATGATAAAGGCCATGATGAGCATGAAGAAGATAATGGAAGCCAATGCGGTTATAGTTGCCGCTATTAAGCGCTGTCGCTAAGGTGAACCCAATGCTCCCATCTGGCCTCAAGCAAATGAATCGTCCAACCTCAAATATGGTAGGCAAAGATTTGGGAAGTACGGATGACCCCATGATGTGCAAATTCAAAACGAGCACGCCTTCCCATCATATGGCTTGCCTCCCAACTATACACCACCCAATGTGGCATACACTCTCAATGAAAATCTCAATAACTCCACTCCGATACTCATTGAGAACCAATAACCTCATCAGGCACATATCTCTCAAACCATGGGAAAGACACATGAAATTCCCCACCACAATCTAGCTGACTTCGAGCCTTGGCTCGGATATGCCACTGAAGGGCAAGCAGTTGGTGGTATACCCTTTGAAAACACTTTGGAGAGCCCTCAGTTTCGCCCACAACCACAACCATTGCATTTTTGCGGTGGGAAGAGCCCCTCCTGCTATGGCCGAAAAGGGAAAGACGGATCATCTAAAGGAAAGGCTCAGGGCCATTGAAGGAGGTGAAGATTATGCCTTTGCTAACCTAGAAAAGTTGTTCCTAATACCCAAACATGGTCATTCCCAAGTTCAAGGTGCTGGACTTTGACAAGTACAAGGGGACTACTTGTCTCAAGAACCATCTAAAGATGTATTGTCAGAAGATGGGGGAATACGCAAAAGATGAGGAATTGCTGATACATTCCTTCCAAGAAAGTCTTACTGGGGTAGCTGTTACCTGGTACACTAACTTGGAACCTTCCCGAGTCCATTCTTGGAAGGACCTAATGGTTGCCTTTGTTAGGCAGTATCAGTACAATTTTGATATGGTTCCGGATAGGATGCAACTATAGAACATGTGCAAAAAGGGGGACGGATCATTCAAAGAACACGCCCAAAAGGTGGAGGGATCTGGCGGCCCAGGTGGTACCCCCAATAATGGAAAGGGAGACGATAATCGTGATGGTAGACACATTATCGGTACTCTACTATGAAAAGATGGTGGGCTGCGCACCCTCAAAGCTTTGCAGATTTGGTCTTCGCCAGTGAAAGGATCAATGTGGGTCCGAAAAGAGGCAAATTTGATCATCCTACTAGGACGACTGAGAAAACTGGGGCAAATAAAGAGAGTGAGAAAGAGGGAGAAACCCATGCTGTGACTGCCATTCCTATACGGCCAAGTTTCCCACCAACCCAACAATGTCATTACTCAGCCAATAACAAACCTCCTCCTTACCCACCACCCAGTTATCCACAAAGGCCATCCCTAAATCAACCACAAAGTCTGTCTACCGCACTTCCAATGACGAAGACCACTTTTAGCACAAACAAAAAAAAACACACCAACAAAAAGGAATTTTGCAGCAAAAAGCCTGTAGGGTTCACCCCAAATTCCGTTGTCATATGCTAAACTTGATCCCATATCCACTCAATAATTCAATGGTAGCCATAACCCCAACCAAGGTTCCTCAACCTCCATTTTTCTGAGGATACGACTCGAACGCAACGTGTGCTTATCGTGGAGGAGCCCTGGGGCATTCCATTGAGCATTGTATGACCCCGAAGCATAAAGTGTGAAGTCTAATTGATACGGGTTGGCTGAAATTTAAGGAGAATCGCTTGTTGAATCATAACATTGATTCAACACCATACATGGGGCAATTTTGAAAGCTGTTGTTAGGTGTCCCTAATGACTCATCAGGGTTTCCAAGTTTATGCCATAAACCACAGTTACAATGTTAAATGATATGGATAAAATGGACATCCTCTCACGAACACATCTTTGCTTATTCAACTTCCACCGGAATGTGAGTGTAAGCCATTGGTCTGTTTGCTCAAGCAACCTGCGCTCCTGAGTGTTGACTTCCAAGACCGTTCAATCAGAGATTACTCATCTTGCACGTTGGTGGGGGTGCCGTAAAACAACGAGTAAAGTTCAAAACAAACAAGTTTCAAAATAAAATAAAATAAAAGTGTTCAAAAAAAAAAAAAAAAAAACATTTGATTGACTGTGCTTTCAAGACGTTCATGTGACCTCATTTTATCATCCTGGAAAGTTTGTCTTTTTAGAGAGAAGTGAGTTATCAAGAATAGGATGTTGGACAAATGGCTTCAGTAACCTTGAGAAGAAGAGGGGATTAAATTAAGATACGAATATTATTCCCCAATTAAACTTTCACTCTCTCTTTTCGGATTAACAATGCACATAGGGACAACCCTTCCCTTGTGTTCAAGAATCCCCTACAACAAGAGACCCACGGTCTCTTAATCCCTTTTCAGAAATAAGAAGAAGAGAAGAAAAGGTCTCTCTTAAAAGAGGTAGATTGTAAAATGAAGATCAATCAAAAATTCCTTATTGAATAAGCAAGTGGTTGACCAAGGAATCTTTTTGAGAGGATAAGACATTTCAGTTCAGAAAAACTCTTGATCTTTCGAGAGGATAAAACTGTTTGGGCAATGAAAACTCTCTTTAAAACATTTGAATGGCCGTTCATAAAACATTTGAATAGATATGTCTCTTGGAAATTATTTTCTGAAAATCCCCTCTGGTAATCAAATTACAAGACTTATGTAATCGATTACAGGTTTTAAAAATTCGTATTAAAACATTTTCAACTACTGGTAATCAATTACCAGAGAGCAAATCTCAATTTGAAATGATAGAATTCTTTGGTCAAACCTTTTGTTTATTTCAATTTGGAAACTTCTTCCTAAAGATTCTAAGAGATCAAACTTGATCATATATCTTGACTTTCTTGGATTCTTGTCTTGAATAAAACTTAGAAGTACTTGATCCTTTAGCATCATCAAGACATCAAAACATCTTGCTTAAATCCATCAGCTGAAAAATCCTTCAACTATTTCTCGTCCTTGGAAAATTCTTTTTGCAAGAATCAACTGCTTCTTTCATTCTTCCTCACTACGAGGTCGTGAAAACAAGACAACACTTGGTACCTCTAAGCCCTAGCTGGGGCAACGAAAGGCACTATGCAAAAACCTCAAGCGAACCTAGGGGCAGATTAGCAGTTCTCACCCAATAGGTTCCCTCCTACAAGGTCATGACGAAAGGCAACGATTGGTACCTCAAAGCCTTACACTGGGGCAATGAGGGGCACCGTGCATGAGCCTCAAGTGAACATAGGGGCCGATCAAAAGTTCACACCCGTCGATGTTTTTAAACAAGAAAAAAAAGGGAGACAAGCCCTGGAATTTCAATAGATTGATTAAGCATCAAACGGCTCCATTCCCGTCACTCCAAAACGGTCAAGTGACTAAATCAAACAGAACATACACTCTGAGGGAGTTCCCGGAGAGATTTGCAAAAAGATAGGATGAGGTTGCATGAATTATCACCTCTTTCAAAAGGACAGTCAATCTGTGTTTTCCAAAAAAAAATTAAATCAAAATCAAAATCACAAAATAGGGAAAGAATGTCATGAACATTGTACAACTTTCCATTACATAGCATTGTTTCATATGAAGTCCGCATTTACCAAATTTCACGACAAAGGTTGCATGCATCTGCATCCCTAAAAATCATGTTAACTGCATAGATTTCCTACATCTAATGTCCAAATCTTGTGGATTTGGGATGACCAGTCCTCTCGATGAGTCGATCTCTTGCTTTCTCATAAGGGTGGACCCTTGGGTACTAGTTACCCTCAACGTCAGAGGACTACACGTCCTCGCCTTGAGAGGACTACACGTCCTCACCATCAGAGGGCTGCACGCCCTTACCTCCAGAGGACTACATGTCCTCGCCTTGAGAGGGCTACACGCCCTCACCTTGGGTACTACTTACCCTCACCGTCAGAGGACTACACGTCCTCGCCTTGAGAGGACTACACGTCCTCACCACCAGAGGGCTGCACGCCCTCACCTCCAGAGGACTATAAGTCCTCGCCTTGAGAGGGCTACACGCCCTCACCTTGGGTACTAGTTACCTTCACCTTCAGAGGACTACACGTCCTCGCCTTCAAAGGGTCATGTACCTTCAACTTCAGAGGACTACACGTCCTCGCCGTCAAAGGGTCATGTGCCTTCACCTTTGTAGGGCTACACGCCCTCACCTTCAGAGGACTACACGTCCTCACCATCAGAGGGCTGCACGCCCTCACCTCCAGAGGACTACATGTCCTCGCCTTGAGAGGGCTGCACGCCCTCACCTTGGGTACTAGTTACCCTCACCGTCAGAGGACTACACGTCCTCGCCTTGAGAGGACTACACGTCCTCGCCTTGAGAGGACTACACGTCCTCACCATCAGAGGGCTGCACGCCCTTACCTCCAGAGGACTACATGTCCTCGCCTTGAGAAGGCTACACGCCCTCACCTTGGGTACTACTTACCCTCACCGTCAGAGGACTACACATCCTCGCCTTGAGAGGACTACACGTCCTCACCACCAGAGGGCTGCACGCCCTCACCTCCAGAGGACTACATGTCCTCGCCTTGAGAGGGCTACACGCCCTCACCTTGGGTACTAGTTACCCTCACCGTTGAGAGGACTACACGTCCTCGCCTTGAGAGGACTACACGTCCTCACCATCAGAGGGCTGCACGCCCTCACCTTCAGAGGACTACATGTCCTCGCCTTGAGAGGGCTACACGCCCTCACCTTGGGTACTAGTTACCCTCACCGTCAGAGGACTACACGTCCTCGCCTTGAGAGGACTACACGTCCTCACCACCAGAGGGCTGCACGCCCTCACCTCCAGAGGATTGCACGTCCTCGCCTTGAGAGGGCTACCCGCCCTCACCTTGGGTACTAGTTACCCTCACCGTTGAGAGGACTACACGTCCTCGCTTTTAGAGGACTACACATCCTCGCCAACAGAGGGCTGGACGCCCTCACCTTCAGAGGACCACATGTCCTCGCCTTGAGAGGGCTACACGCCCTCACCTTGGGTACTAGTTACCCTCACCGTTGAGAGGACTACACGTCCTCGCCTTGAGAGGACTACACGTCCTCACCATCAGAGGGCTGCACGCCCTCACCTCCAGAGGACTACATGTCCTCGCCTTGAGAGGGCTACACGCCCTCACCTTGGGTACTAGTTACCCTCACCGTTGAGAGGACTACACGTCCTCGCCTTGAGAGGACTACCCGTCCTCACCATCAGAGGGCTGCATGCCCTCACCTCCAGAGGACTACATGTCCTCGCCTTGAGAGGGCTACACGCCCTCACCTTAGGTACTCGTTACCCTCACCGTTGAGAGGACTACACGTCCTCGCCTTGAGAGGACTACACGTCCTCACCATCAGAGCGCTACACGTCCTCACCTTTAGAGGACTACACGTCCTCGCCATCAGAGGACTACATGTTCCCCATTTTCAAAGGGGGGCATGCCCTCACCTTCAGAGGATTGCACATCCTTGCCATCATAGGACTACACTCCCTCGCCTTCGAAAGGCGACACGTCCTGAACTTCAGAGGGCTACACGCCCTCGCCTTTAGAGGACTACGCGTCCTCACTTTCAGTGGGCTCCATATCCACACCTTAAGATAATTTAAGGTCCTCTGTCCTTAAATGCTTAACCGAGACTTGCACTCCCGGTTAAGGGACCAGTAGTTTCCTTTTAAACGGTTCCTGGGCCACCCCCTGATATTGGAGAAGGGCCAACTGTGCGAGCACAACCAGAGAGGGAGGCTATCACACAGCTACTATGCATACTGGGGCAAGATTTCACCCGTGCCGCTGCAAAGAGACGAGTGCGGATCATGCGCACCAACATGACCACTCTTACATAGATGACATTGCTACTTAGCAATATTCTGCCCAGCGACCGCATGCCAATCTCCCCCTGCAAAAGTATCAGTTGGTCTGTGTCGTCCCGACATGGGTAAGTATGCATATGGTTCAACTGATTTCTGATACCTTCTATTGTTTGCAGGGATCGCACCCACAAAGACACCCAGTGGACCTGAAGAAGTCCAACAGGGCCCTGGGGTTTCCAGCTCTGGTTACGGGCCTCTATCGGCCCTATAGGGCGCTCGTCCCCCCAGCAAGCTCATGCCATCATGACATAGGTAAATATGCACCTCCCCCAACTAATTTCTGATGTCATCTATTGTTTGCAGGGATTGTGCCCGCAAGACACCTAGTGGACCCGAAGAAGGCCAACAGTGTCTTGGAGTTGCCAGCTCTAAATACGGGTCTCTATCAGTTCAAGGGAGTGCCTGTTGCCCCCAGCAGGGTCATCAGGCCCCCTACTAATCGAGCTTTCATCAAGAAGTGCTGCGCCCCCAGGCAGGCGCAGGGCGAGACACCACAGCAGCATTGGGATGGACGGTAGCGGGCAATAGACACACCGCCATCACCACTAAAGTTCACCTCAGCTCATCCATAAAAAGGTTAGAGCGTTGCCTACGACACATGGCCGACCAATAGGCAACCAAGTCCAAAGCCAAAGGTAAGCAAAGTACTAGGTCAGTGACCGACAAGTCATAAGGCGTCCAGCTAAAGACGTTAAAGAAGCGCTACTAGGAGGCAACCTAGTACCTTTTGAATCTATGCTTGTTATTTGATCACTTTTTATAGTAGGACGCACCTAGTTGCTCATGATCCTGGGGATTTAAATAAAACGAGCACAAGCTCGAAAGGTAGTCATACCTTACAAAATATATATATGTATGTTTAGGTAGTGAAAATACCTTAGATATGCATGTATGTAAACAAAAAATACTTCACAAAATATATATATGTATGTTTAGGTAGAGAGATACCTTAGATATGCATGTATGTAAACAAAAAAAATACTTCACAATATATATATATGTATGTTTAGGTAGAGAGATACCTTAGATGTGCGTGTATGTAAACAAAAAATACCTCACAAAACATATATATGTATGTTTAGGTGGCAAGATACCTTGGATATGCATGTATATAGCAAAAATACCTCACAAAAATATGCACATGTTTAGGTAGCAAAATACCTCATGAAAAAAAAAAAAAAAACAAACAAGAAAAAGAAATAAACAAATGATAATGAAAAAAAAAAAGAGAAAAAAGGAAAATAAGTTGTCAAGCTGAAAAACCAACATGCTTTTGAAAAGAGATGACTTCCAACTTTTCTTTGAAAAAAATTCACTGATCATAACTAGTTTTTGAAAAGATGTGTATACACCTGAAGGGTGAATGCTGTGAAGATTTTCCCAGACGCCCAAAATGGACTCGGATGAATGCACAAATTGATAAAAGAACATATTTTGGAAACATTGGGTTGACTAAAATAGAGGAAATGAATCCTGAGCCCTAGCATCACATGACCATAAAAATTTGACACTTGAGTGTCCGCATAGGTGCATGCATGACCAGTTTTGCATAAAATTTCCAAATCATCATTTTTGCATTTGTGTCATGGAAATAATGTGGGGCATCCCTTTTTATCCTTGAACCAAACCAAACCCTGACATGTATCATGTCTAGCCATTCTACAAGCCTTGAGCCAAAATCCTGACTCACCATAAACCTTACCCTCGGAAGCAAAAAAAAAGGAAGGAAAGGAAATTCCCAATCAAAGAGAAAGCAAAAAAGGAAGGAAAGGAAATTCCCAATCAAAGAGTGGGAGAAAGAGAAAAAAGAAAAGAAAGGAAATTCCCAATCAAAGAGTGGGAGAAAGAAAAAAAGAAAAGAAAGAAAATTCCCAACCAAAGAATGGGAGAAAGTAAAAAAGAAGGAAGCTCCTGGTCAAAGAAACCAGAAGAAATGTGCAGAGAGGTCTTTGGACCAGACAATATCTGAACAGTACAGAATTGTCACCAAATGAACAAGAAGAAGGAAAGGAAACCACGACCTAAAATGGTCTTCTCCCTTTGATTACCAACCAAAATCCCGTGCGCTAGCGACTTTTTTTCTCGCCCCGCACTAAACAAAAAAAAAAACAGAAAAAGAAAAAGCCAGGAAGATCAAAAGCCAAAAACACACAAAAGCCGAAAGAAGAAACCACCAAAAGAACCCATTCCCAAGGGAAGTCCTATTTGATCCATGATCACGCATGTAATTTTTGATTTGATAGGAAATAATTTGCAAAGTCAAGTCATGACATATCTATGGTTCGGAATTAGGATGAAACACTTACCTGTGCGAGATTGATACACTTTGAGTGGATTTCTTCTATTTTTGTCGAACCCAGTGTTTCCTCTAAATGGTCATTTAGAAACGAAATGCTAACATCCAAAATCTCATTTATGGTTATGGGAGATTTCATCAGCAGACTCTCCTTCCCCGGCAGACGCATTGTTTTTCACTCAAAAAGCATATGCTGCTCTAAATCAGTTGGAATATTTGTCTCTTTGCTAAAGCATGTTTGCGTTTTAGTGGAGAAAACACCGAGACTTTTTCAAGTCTCACAAGTTATCCAGAACTACGTAGGTCTGAGTTCCTCATTGGAGGATACGTAGGAGCAAGAGCCTCGCTTTTGTCGACCACACCGCCTTTTGTTGCCATGACTCAAGAGCTGGTAGCCCGCGGAGACACCTTACGGTTATCCGCACCTCGTCATTCAGTGACCCCAAGTGTGATTCACGAGCAGAGACCAATATGGTCATCTGCGCCCTTTCCGGAGATGTCAGCATTTTCCGATGGAGACTTTTTCAAGTCTCACAAGTTATCCAGAACTACGTAGGTCTGAGTTCCTCATTGGAGGATACGTAGGAGCAAGAGCTTTGCTTTTGTCGGCCGCCCCATAATCTTTGTCATACTGACCCTGAGGTCATGTGACGTGCACCCTTTTGTCATCCAGAGGCGGCGGGCCCGATGACAAGCAGAGACCAAGTTTGGTCATTCTGCACCCTTGTATCATCCAGAGGCGGCGGGCCCGATGATACGCGGAGATACCTTACGGTTATCCGCACCCTTTTGTCATCCAGAGGCGGCGGGCCCGATGACAAGCAGAGACCAAGTTTGGTCATTCTGCACCCTTGTATCATCCAGAGGCGGCGGGCCCGATGATACGCGGAGATACCTTACGGTTATTCGCACCCTTTTGTCATCCAGAGGCGGCGGGCCCGATGACAAGCAGAGACCAAGTTTGGTCATTCTGCACCCTTGTATCATCCAGAGGCGGCGGGCCCGATGATACGCGGAGATACCTTACGGTTATTCGCACCCTTTTGTCATCCAGAGGCGGCGGGCCCGATGACATGCAGAGACCAAGTTTGGTCATTCTGCACCCTTGTATCATCCAGAGGCGGCGGGCCCGATGATACGCGGAGATACCTTACGGTTATTCGCACCCTTTTGTCATCCAGAGGCGGCGGGCCCGATGACATGCAGAGACCAAGTTTGGTCATTCTGCACCCTTGTATCATCCAGAGGCGGCGGGCCCGATGATACGCGGAGATACCTTACGGTTATTCGCACCCTTTTGTCATCCAGAGGCGGCGGGCCCGATGACAAGCAGAGACCAAGTTTGGTCATTCTGCACCCTTGTATCATCCAGAGGCGGCGGGCCCGATGATACGCGGAGATACCTTACGGTTATTCGCACCCTTTTGTCATCCAGAGGCGGCGGGCCCGATGACAAGCAGAGACCAAGTTTGGTCATTCTGCACCCTTGTATCATCCAGAGGCGGCGGGCCCGATGATACGCGGAGATACCTTATGGTTATTCGCACCCTTTTGTCATCCAGAGGCGGCGGGCCCGATGACAAGCAGAGACCAAGTTTGGTCATTCTACACCCTTGTATCATCCAGAGGCGGCGGGCCCGATGATACGCGGAGATACCTTATGGTTATTCGCACCCTTTTGTCATCCAGAGGCGGCGGGCCCGATGACAAGCAGAGACCAAGTTTGGTCATTCTGCACCCTTGTATCATCCAGAGGCGGCGGGCCCGATGATACGCGGAGATACCTTACGGTTATTCGCACCCTTTTGTCATCCAGAGGCGGCGGGCCCGATGACAAGCAGAGACCAAGTTTGGTCATTCTGCACCCTTGTATCATCCAGAGGCGGCGGGCCCGATGATACGCGGAAATACCCAAGTGGTTATCCGTATAAACATTCTTTTGCTATCTGTAAGACAGAACGCTTGATAGCATGCAGGGGCTGACACAGTCTTCTGCACCTTTTGTTCCTCCGGGAACAACAAAGTCATTTACATGCGGAAATTTCATGGTCGCCCGCGACTCTCGTCAACCGAGAGGAGCGAAATGAGTGTCATACACTGATTTTCGGGGACCTTTGCTTGATGACATGCGACCATTCTTTGGTCCTTGTGAGATGCTTGGCATCCATCATTAGGCAATTTGTGAAATCCTAGGAACGACAAGTCACGGTCACCCGCGACTCTCGTCAACCGAGAGGAACGAAATTAGTGTCATACACTGATTTTTGGGACCTTTGCTTGATGACAAGCGACCATTCTTTGGTCCTTGTGAGGTGCTTGGCACCCATCATTAGGCAATTTGTGAAATTTTGGGAACAACGAGTCATTTGCATGTGGAGATTTTATGGTCACCTGCGACTCTCGTCAAATCGAGAGGAACGAAATTAGTGTCTTATCTTTACTTTCCTTTTATCTCCAATAAAAGACAAGTAAAGAGGGGCAACTGTCATACCCTAATTTCGTCCGGGGACCTTTGCTCGATGACGTGCGACCATTCTTTGGTCCTCGTGAGGTGCTTGGCACCCATCATTAGGCAATTTGTGAAATTCCAGGACATGCCGAAAAACCAAAAAAAATATTGATGCACAATCCGTAAGTTTCCGTGACACACCGGAAATCAAATGGAAGCATCGTTGCATAATTAAGTGAGGTTCCGTAACATTCCGTAAGTCAAAAAGGGGATGATTATGTAATCCGCAAGGTTCCGTAACATTACGGAAAGAAAACAAGTATCGTTACGAAATTCGTAAGTTTCCGTAACTTTACGAAAAAAGAATCACCAAAAAACAGCAGAGGGGGGTGTACTTAGTAAAAATGGGGGTGCAAATAGCACCCAGGCCCACTTGGGCCCTCCGGAATATTCCTCCAGAAGGCGGTTGCTTCTGGAGGAAGCAACCCTGCTCGCCTGGGCGAGCTGAGCTCGCCTGGGCGAGCTGGGCGGCAACCACCTCCCCTATTTTGCTATAAATAGGGGAGGAAGTGAAGAAGGAAGGGTTCAGCCCCTTAGGCACTTCTCTCTCTTTCGGATTTGCTTGGAAAAATTGTTTCCGTGAAGAAAATCTAAGCCGAGGCGCTTCCGAAACGTTTCCGTAACGTTTTCCGTGAGGAATCTCGCAAAGGTTTCAACCGTTCTTCGACGTTCTTCATTCGTTCTTCATCGTTCTTCGATCTTCAACGGGTAAGTACCTCGAACCAAGCTTTTCGATTCATTCTATGTGCCCGTAGTGGTCCACATTGTGTTTTGTGCATTTTTATTCTCGTTTTGTTTACTTTTTATACCCCCTGTTGACGTGCTTAAGCCATTTTACTTAAGTCATTTCTCGCTTAACTTAAAAATAAAATAAATTTCCACCGAACGTTTGAATTGTATTATCCATTAACTTCGGTTAAAATAAATTCCGACCGTTCGGTCGTGCCGTAACCACGTTGGAAATCAAAAAGAGGTAAAAAATAATATAATAATCAAAAAGACATCTTTTAGTAAAATAAAGCGGAAAATCAATCGGACGTTTTCTCTTTGGGATTTCTCATTCTTAATCGAATTGATTAATAACTAAAGTGAAACTAAGGCTAAAATCAACTCGCCTAGTCAAGCTCGTCCACAAAAATAGGCTTTTTGAAGTTTGTCATTTCAATTTCTCACTAAGTAAAATGGATCATTTTTTAGGGTCCAATGCCTTAAGATGATCACCTCTTAAGCAAAAAGAGAATCACTTGATAAGAAAGAACTACGTAGGTCTGAGTTCCTCATTGAGGATACGTAGGAGCAAAAGCCCCGCTTTTGTCGACCACCCTAAGAGATCGTTAATGGTCCAATGCCTTAACGTTTCTCTCCTTTCAAAAACAAGAGATCGTTAATGGTCCAATGCCTTAACGTTTCTCTCCTTTCAAAAACAAGAGATCGTTAATGGTCCAACGCCTTAACGTTTCTCCCCTTTCAAAATCAAAAGACCGTTTAAATGGTTCAACACCTTAAATGACCTTTTGTTCAATAAAAAACATATTTTGCAAAAAAGACAAAAACAACTTAACCAAACACTTTGTTCCAAAAGAACTACGTAGGTCTGATTTCCTCATCGCAATTGAGGAATACGTAGGAGCAAAGGGAAACACCCCTGTCGACCACAAAAAGGAAAAAATATAAAAAGGGTATAAAGGATATAAGAACATAAAAAGGGAACATAAAAAAATCAAAGTCATGTTTGCACATTCGATTAAAGGCTGCCGTCCCTTGGGACGGAAGTGTGGGGTGCTAATACCTTCCCCGTGCGTAAATACAACTCCCGAACCTTTCAACTTAAAAGTTCGTAGATCGCGTCTTTTCCGGTTTTTCCGACGTTTTCCTCGAATAAACGTTGGTGGCGACTCCACGCGTATTCCTTTCATGGAACACGCATCCCGCGAGTCTCGCG
This sequence comes from Glycine soja, assembly GCF_004193775.1. Lineage (NCBI taxonomy): Eukaryota > Viridiplantae > Streptophyta > Magnoliopsida > Fabales > Fabaceae > Glycine > Glycine soja. Next base: position 14,752,006 of record NC_041017.1, on the reverse strand, counting down.
TCGCCCTCCCGCCGAAGGGTAGGTTGCGACACCCGGGAAGGTCTTCCAGCCACCCTACCCCAAGTGGTACGACCCGGGTGCCAAGTGTGTGTACCATAGTGGATCTCCCGGACACAATATTGACTCCTGCATCCCGTTCAAGTATAAAGTGCAGCACCTGATTAGTGCCGGCTGGCTAGCGTTTCAGGAGGAAGGCCCAAATGTTAAAACCAACCCGCTAGCTAGTCATGGAGGGGCTAGCGTGAACGCCGTCGAAGAGGACGGGCCATCGCGGGCAAAGAGGTTAGGAGAGGTGGTTACTTCTAGATGCTTCATCTATCAATCACTGCAAGCGGCGTGCATGGTCTCCCGAGGTGGAGGCGAAAGGGATGAATGTTTGTTTCACCTCGGGGAGTCGCATGACATGGAAACCTGTCCCGTGGTGGAAGAATTGCTTCAGCGGCTCATGGATTGCGGGCAGCTTGAAGTGTCCATAGGAGGGAGGGAAGAACCACAAATTTGCATGCAGTCGGAAGAGAAGAAGGTTCCTCTAACCCCCAAGGCCCTAGTGATATGTTTTACTAGGAAGGGGACCGGCTCCACACCCATATACCCCCGAACGGCACCCAAGCCAACGCCATTTGCATATCAAAGTAATAAGGCCGTTCCGTGGAAGTATACCCCTCCCGCGTCCAGCGAAAGAGTTGCAACCGAAGTTGACTCCCTATCAGCTAAGGTAACCAACATCACCGGCCTCAGTGGCGTAACCCACAGTGGTCGGGTGTTCGCTTCCCCTTACCCGACGGAATTGCCCTCTAAAGGGAAAGCGCCCATGGTCCAAGAGCCCACAGATATAGCCACCCCCTCGAAAGAAGTAGATCCTCCAGTGGTAAGAGGGGCCGAAAAGAAAGAGGGACTTCAAGGAAAAACAGTGACTTTGGAAGAGGCCCATGGCTCATAAACTAAATAAAACTCCAGCAAGGATCTCTTTGCTTGAACTACTCATAAACTCCGAGCCTCATCGTGCGTTGTTGATGAAGGTCCTTAATGATGCCCATGTAGCACATGATATCTCAGTGGAGGGTTTCGAAGGCATTGTAAATCATATAACCACCAACAATTATATCGCGTTTGCGGAAAAAGAGATTCCCGTTGAGGGGAGAGGACACAACAAGGCTCTACATGTGTCGGTGAGATGTATGGACTACGTTGTCGCAAAGGTACTTATCGACAATGGATCGAGCTTAAATGTAATGCCGAAGACCACTTTGGAAAAGCTTCCTTTTAGTGCGTCACGTTTAAAACCGAGCTCGATGGTGGTGCGAGCCTTTGATGGTACTCGGCGGGAAGTGATGGGGGAAATCGACATTCCCATTCAGATAGGCCCCCACACTTGCAACGTGGTGTTTCAAGTAATGGATATAAATCCCGCCTATAGCTGCCTCTTGGGAAGACCGTGGATTCATGCCCTGAGAGTGGTCCCTTCAACGCTTCACCAGAAATTGATGTTCGCAGTGGGTGGACTTTTAGTGATAGTGTCAGGTGAAGAGGACATGTTAGTGAGATGCCCCTCCTACGCACCATACGTAGAAGCGACGGAAGAATCATTGGAAACGGCTTTCCAATCCTTTGAGGTGGTGAGCTGCGCCTCTGTGGAACCAAGTCCGTCGCTACCTTCTCTCTCCAAAGCGACCATAATGGTGGCGCGTGTTATGCTCAAGAACGGATTTGAGCCCGGAATGGGTCTAGGCAAGGATTGCCTCGGGAATGCCGACGTGGTCGATATCAAGGGAAATCCATACAAGTATGGATTAGGGTATGAACCCGGGATGCCGGGGAGGAGGAACGTGCCGTCAAGATTTCGGGCGGATAGGGTATGGCCCGACCGTATTAGCCAGTGTTTCACCAGCGCTGGAATGGTGTCCGAGGAGGAGGTGGCAGCAATAGAAGAGGAGTTCCCTCAAGACCCACCAAGTTTTGTGCAACCATGCCACCCCGATTCCCAAGTGGGGAACTGGCGCGTGATAAGCCAGTCAGAAGTCTATACCGCTGATTCAATGTAATTAGAGCCTATAGATTTCCTTTCTCTTTTGTTTTGTGAAACCTACCTTATTAAATAAACAAAGAGATCTTGTTTCATCTGTTCTTGCGGTCCCACCTTTTCTCATCATTTTGCATGTTTTTTGTTTCTTTTGTCTTGTTTGGTATAGATATGAGGGTCGATTCTTTGAGGATCCTAACAACGAGGGTTTGACAATCGATTTCGATCGAGATATAAGCCAAACGATAAACGAGGAAGAGGAAGAGAACGTCCTGTCACCAGAGTTGGAGAGGTTGGTCACTCAGGAAGAACGTGAAATGAAGCCTCACCAAGAAGAAACCGAATTGGTAAACTTGGGTACCACGGAGGAAAAGAAAGAAGTAAAGGTAGGAACCGGTATGACCGCGCCTATCCGTCAAGGCTTGATAACCCTTCTTCAAGAGTATCAAGATGTCTTTGCGTGGTCATATCAAGACATGCCCGGTCTGGATTCCGACATTGTGTAGCATAAGTTGCCTTTGAATCCTGGGTCTTCCCCGGTTAAGCAAAAGTTACGAAGAATGAAACCCGAGATGTCCTTAAAAATTAAAGAAGAAGTAAGGAAGCAGTTTGATGCAGGTTTCTTAGCTGTGGCGCGGTACCCGGAGTGGGTGGCCAACATTGTCCCAGTCCCGAAAAAGGACGGCAAGGTTCGAATGTGTGTAGACTACCGGGACTTGAACCGAGCCAGTCCTAAAGACAATTTTCCCCTGCCACACATTGATATATTGGTAGATAATACAGTCAAATTCGCCCTTTTCTCTTTTATGGATGGTTTCTCGGGGTATAATCAAATAAAGATGGCACCCGAGGATGTAGAGAAGACCACTTTCGTCACCCTATGGGGGACATTCTGCTATAAAGTGATGGCCTTCGGGTTGAAAAATGCTGGGGCAACCTATCAGCGTGCCATGGTGGCATTGTTCCATGATATGATGCATAAGGAAATAGAGGTCTACGTAGATGACATGATTGCCAAGTCTCGGACTGAGGATGAACACCTTGTCAATCTGCGTAAGCTGTTTGGAAGGTTGCGGAAATACCAATTAAAACTAAACCCAACCAAATGCACCTTTGGGGTGAAGTCGGGGAAGCTGCTAGGATTTATCGTAAGTCAGAAAGGGATAGAGATAGATCCCGAGAAAGTAAAGGCCATCCTTGAAATGCCAGAACCACGCACGGAGAAGCAGGTTCGGGGGTTTTTAGGCAGGTTGAATTATATCGTGAGATTTATCTCACAGCTCACCCCTACCTGTGAGCCCATTTTTAAGCTGTTACGTAAGAACCAGGCGGTCCTATGGAACAGTGACTGCTAAGAGGACTTCGAGAAGATCAAACAGAGTCTCGTGAATCCCCTAGTGCTCATGCCACCTGAAACAGGAAGACCTCTTTTCCTGTACATGACCGTGTTGGACGAGTCTATGGGGTGCGTGTTGGGTCAGCATGATGATTCTGGGAAAAAGGAGCAAGCCATCTACTATCTGAGCAAGAAGTTTACCGCATGTGAGATGAATTACTCAATGCTGGAAAGGACGTGTTGTGCTCTGGTATGGGCATCACATCGGCTTAGGCAGTATATGCTCAGCCATACCACGTGGCTTATTTCCAAAATGGATCCTGTGAAATACATCTTTGAAAAACCGGCCCTCACGGGATGAATCGCTAGGTGGCAGGTACTATTATCTGAATTCGATATCGTTTACGTCACCCAAAAAGCGGTAAAGGGAAGTGCCTTAGCAGATTATTTGGCCTAGCAACCCCTCCAGGATTATCGGCCGATGCACCCCGAGTTCCCAGATGAAGATATCATGGCCCTGTTTGAAGAGAAGCGGACGCACGAGGACATAGACAAATGGATTGTTTGCTTCGATGGGGCGTCAAATGCTTTGGGCCACGGAGTAGGGGAAGTCCTTGTATCCCCGGATGATCAGTGTATTCCTTTCACAGCTAGGCTAGGTTTTGATTGTACCAACAATATGGCTGAGTACGAAGCATGCGCCCTCGGGGTTCAGGCGGCCATTGATTTTGATGTAAAACTACTCAAGGTGTATGGAGACTCAGCTTTGGTGATACGCCAGTTAAAAGGAGAATGGGAAACTAGGGATCCGAAGTTGATACCCTATCAAACTCACATCTTGAGGTTAGCCAAGTACTTTGATTACATTTCCTTCCACCACATACCTCGGGAAGAGAATCAAATGGCTGATGCATTAGCCACCCTGGCATCCATGTTTCAACTTGCCCCACACGGGGATCTGCCGTACATCGAATTCAAATCTCAAGGCAGGCCGGCATATTGTTATGCAATAGAGGAAGAGCGGGATGGGAAACCGTGGTATTTCGACATCAAGCAGTATGTCGAGAACAAGGAATACCCACCAGGGATTTCTGACAATGACAAAAGGACGTTGAGGAGATTGGCTACTGGTTTCATTGTAAGTGGTAACATCCTGTACAAATGAAACCACGACATGACCCTCCTATGATGCATAGATGCCAAAGAGGCGAACTTCATGATTGAGGAGATCCACGAGGGTTCCTGTGGGACACATGCCAATGGGCATGCTATGGCTAGAAAGATCCTTAGGGCCGGTTATTATTGGCTCACCATGGAAAGCGATTGCTGCGCTCATGTAAGGAAATGCCATAAATGTCAGGCATACACGGACAATGTCAATGTTCCGCCACATCCTCTGAATGTTATGTCCGCCCCTTGGCCTTTTTCCATGTGGGGAATAGACGTCATTGGGGCCATCGAACCCAAAGCGTCAAATGGTCACCGCTTCATTCTTGTGGCGATAGATTACTTCACCAAATGGGTCGAAGCAGCTTCTTATACTAACGTCACAAGGAATGTGGTAGTTAGATTCATAAAGAAGGAGTTGATTTTTCAATACGGACTCCCCAGGAAGATCATTACTGACAATCGCACCAATCTGAACAATAAGATGATGCAGGAGATGTGCGAAGACTTCAAGATCCAGCATCATAACTCTACCCCTTATCGGCCAAAGATGAATGGAGCTGTAGAGGCTGCGAATAAGAATATTAAGAAGATTGTTCAAAAGATGACAGTGTCATACAAAGATTGGCATGAGATGTTGCCTTTCGCCCTGCACGGATATAGAACCTCGGTATGAACTTCTACTGGGGCAACACCGTATTCCTTAGTTTATGGGATGGAAGCAGTACTCCCGTTTGAGGTGGAAGTTCCTTCTCAGAGGATAATAGCAGAATCTGGCCTAGAAGAGTCGGAATGGGCTCAAGCACGCTACGACCAACTCAACCTCATTGAAGGTAAGCGTTTGACAGCCATGAGCCATGGGCGTCTGTATCAACGAAGAGTAAAGAACGCATTCGACAAGAAGGTACGTCCGTGCAAGTTCAACGAGGGGGACCTCGTGCTAAAAAAGATGTCCCACGCTGTTAAGGATAGTCGAGGCAAGTGGGCCCCGAATTATGAAGGACCTTTCATGGTGAAAAGAGCTTTTTCTGGGGGTGCTCTGATACTCACCAACATGGATGACGAGGAGCTGCCCTCGCCCGTGAACTCCGATGTAGTTAAACGATATTATGCTTGAAGTCTGGGGCAATCGAGAGGACCGTTGCATGTTTTTATTTTTGAGTTGTTCTCGTTCTTTTTGGTTTCCTCTAGGGATTCCCATTCACTGTATTTGTCTCGTTTCTTTAAAGATGGGCGAGGTTTCAGTCCTCCCTTTGTTTTCAAACCTTGTGTTTTAGATTTGTTATAACTTGAGCCCTCTTCGCTCGGTGTATGGGGTGCCCCAAACGCTTATTTAAAATTGAATCTAACCAGCCCTCACTAAAAGAAAGTCATCGCATAAGGAACATTCATACATGCACATACACATGCATATTTTGTGGTAACAGGGGCAGGGCCTTCTTAGGTCACGGTTAGAAGTCAAGACAAGTTGACTGCAGAAATCAACCAAGGTAAGACGATGACCGGACACGATTGGCTACGGATTTTGTTTCCTACTTGCAGGTACATAGGGACGGATGCAAGTGGGGATAGGGTCATGACCGACCGATCGTTGCCCCTTCCCGGCGCTAAACAAGCAGAAAACATCGCTGCAAGGCAGCCCAATATCCTTTGCATTCGCAGTTTCTTTTACTATTGTTTGTTTTAAATAAGTAATCAACACCTAATTCTAATTTAAGTAGGTTCAAGTAGGCAAACGCTAACCCGTAAGGGAGGAGGAGACATGGTCAATGTTCCCCTCAAAAAAAAAAAAAAAAGGCAGGTTAGCTCGCCTGGGCGAGCAACCCCTGCACCCAAATTATAAAAATGAGGGAGGGGAATGTTTTGGCATCCAAAAACTCCCCCCCCCCCTCATTCAAAAGAAAGAACACGAAGGCTTGCGGTTCTTGCTCCCTCAAGCCACTTTCGGTTGCCTTTTGCTTTCATTTTTGGTGTTATTATTCACTCCAACAAGTAAGTATTCAATCCTTGATGTTTTTAGCTTCCCATTGGTATATTTTCTTCATTTTTTGGTGCTCCAAATTGTGAGAATGTGCTTATATTTGTGGGGCAGTTTTGGTTTGTTTTTATGCTTGTTTTCTTGAGTTGAGGATTTGAATGAGAAGGCCTGAGGCCTATGTTGTATTCTAAAGCAATGGGGCATGCCACATTGTCCCCATCCTCTTGCAATTTATGTCCAAACATGCGCTCACCAAGTGCTCGGTGAAATGCCCCAATGATGTATGAATATGATTTTGTAAAATTGGGAGAGTGGGGCTGTTTCTTATATGTAGGTACAACATAGGAGATTCAAAATAGGTGCCCAAATGCAATTCCAAGCTTAGGAACCCAAACTTGTAGCTTCAATGCAAGGAAACATGCTTATGGCTAGGAATCCAAAATTTGGTTTTAGAATTAGAAAAAACATGAAAATTAGGATTTGCTTGTGAGAGTTTTTGCTCGAATTTGGGCTGCCCCATGTTTGATACTTTACATAGAGGTAGTGTGGAAAACACCTTGCAATAGTGTGTATACATAGGTAAATATAAGGAGCATGAAATTCCTAGCAAAGTGTGAATGATTGTCTTCCTAAATGAATGTATGATAGTGTGGAATGCCTTTTTGAATGCAAATATGTGCAGGATGTAATTAGCTTTCCAATATGCATATAAATAAATATGAGTGAAACAGTAAAAATTTGTATGGTGTACATCAAATGTATGTAAGTAGTTTGTGATAGCAAATGTTTAGGATATAAATTAGGTGTAAAGTTTGACGCAACACTTTGAGCATGAAAGTGTGTTTTCTTTTTTCATAATGTATATAGGTGCATGGCAATTAGAATATGTTTGATGCTCTTGTATGTTGACATGAGTAATAGGATATTTTCTACACATGCGCGTGTGCATAAATGGGTTACATGAGTTTGGTCTAAATCAGGGGGGTTAGCACGACATTTTTGCGTTAAGATAAGCATTATCTTGTAAAACTAACTTCCAAATGTTTGTTCTCGCAGGAAATGGCCCCGAGGAAACTTGCCTCAAAGAGATCCAGGAAGGATAAAGCGGCCGAAGGAACTAGTTCCGCTCCCGAGTATGACAGTCACCGCTTTAGGAGCGTTGAACACCAGCAGCGCTTCGAGGCCATCAAGGGATGGTCATTTCTCCGGGAGCGACGCGTCCAGCTCAGGGACGATGAGTATACCGATTTCCAGGAGGAGATAGTTCGCCGGCGGTGGGCATCACTGGTTACCCCCATGGCCAAGTTCGATCCAGACATAGTCCTTGAATTTTATGCCAATGCTTGGCCTACAGAGGAGGGCGTGTGAGATATGAGGTATTGAGTGAGGGGTCAGTGGATCCCGTTTGATGCAGATGCTATCGGCTAGCTCCTGGGATATCCTTTAGTGCTGGAAGAGGGTCAGGAGTGCGAGTATGGCCAGAGGAGGAACCGGTCCGATGGGTTCGATGAGGAGGCCATCGCCCAGCTGCTATGTATACCGGGGCAGGATTTTGCCCGGACTGCTGCCGGGAGACGGGTGTGGATCATGCGCACCAACATGACCACCCTGACTCAGATCTGGATGACTTTGCTGCTCAGCAACATCCAGCCCAGCGACCATAATTCCGACCTCCCCCTGCTGAAGTGTCAGCTGGTGTACGCCATCCTGACGCGGATGAGCATTCACGTGGCTCAGCTAATTGCTGATGCCATCTATATATTTGCAGTATGGCGCCTACCAGGCACCCTCTGGACCCGGATAAGTCCAACAGGGCCCTGGGATTTCCCGCCGTGATCACAGGACTCTGCCAGTTGTTCGGAGTCCCTGTCGTACCTAGCAAGGTGATTCGGCCACCCATCACCCGAGCTTTTATTGAGAAGTATTGCATGCAGAGACAGGCCCAGGGGGATGCTCCGCAGGCCGCAGACGCGCCGCCACCTCATCAGGCCGGTCCAGCCGGATCGTTTGATACGGAGCAGTATTTGCGGCATTTGGTTCGCCAGCAGGCGGCCAACCACCGAGCACATGTACAGACCCATGATTGTCTTTATCAGATGAGCCTCAGCCTACAGAGCCAGGACTTTACTTCTTTTCCGTGCCCTACTCCGAACCAGTTCAGGGCAGAGGTCGCATGGCCTGGAGATTGGTCTGAGGCCCGGGCAGGAGAGGCACCAGCAGAGGCTCCCGACGAGGCAGATGAGGCCCGCGAGGACGAGGAGATGGCCGATTTACTTGATTTCTTAGGAGGAAGCGGGGCCACATGATTGGGAGATCCCTTGGTCCATATTTCTTTTTGTTTCCATTTTTCTTGGTATATATCACCTTATTTTTGTTTGACTAAGGGACTAACGTTTGTTTCGTTTTGATTGACTTTTGTTTTGTGCATACATGTCGTTTGAATTGTTATGTTGGTATTTATTTCGTTGTTGTCAATAGTGTCTGTTGAAATTCTGGAATCGCGTAGAATTTTTCATTTAGGAACGTTGTCCTAAAAGTAAAATGAACCAAAAATCCTAATAAAAAGAAAGAAGCGTTGTAAATAAAAGTCATGTTCATAAAGAAAAGAAAAAGGTTTTTATATATACATGTATGTAAAAGGAAAATGTGTATAGAAGGTTTTTTTTGTGTATAAAAAATACGTGTAGAGAAATTCTTGTGTGTGTGAACAACGAGTGTATATAAAGAAACTTTTGTATAAACCATAGGTGTGTGTTGGAGAAAAACGAAAAAGATCTTTGAATGTAAATAGGGTTTGACCGTGTGACGTAAAGAGAGAGAGTTCCAATGCGTGTACAGAAAAAGTTTGTCATGTATGAAAATATAGATGTACAAAGAAAGGTTTTCCTCATAAAGGACCATAGGTGTATAGTTTTGTGAATATATAAAAATGAAACAAAAAGGAAAAAGAAAGAAAGACCGCAAAGGTCGACATCTTATAGTTAAGAAGTATAAATCATTCGTAAAGAGCAAACGTATCTTCTGGAAATAAGGGACTAATACTAAGAGTTTATTTTCCGGAATGAACCGAGATAAGGATGGATGAATTCATTGAACTGATGAAAGAACATAACTTGGAAACGTTGGGTCTATTTGTGTAAATTCCCAACCGTAGTATCACAATGCCATAAACGGGATGCTTAAGTGCCCACCTGGCTGTAGCCATGACTAATTTTGCACGTTGTTTTCAAATCATCATTGTCACGCGTGCCTTATGGAACAATATGGAAGCTCGGCCCGAAATCGACACCTTGACACCCAAATTTGTTTCGCCCCAGATATCAAGATTGGGTTCACACGATAAAAGACCCCATTGAAAGACAACCTTAGACCTTTTTGAACCTTGGCCTATAAAAAAGGGAATCCTCATTCTTTCCCCCGAAGCAAAGGACAGCGGAATCTCCTCAAGGGAGAGCGAATAGAATGCTAAAATCTGATTTCCCAAAGAAAGGGATGGGGAAGGAGAAGTGAAAAGAAAGAAAAGGAAGAAATGGAAATAAAGAAAAAGAAAAAAGATGAAAATTAAGAAAAGAACAAAAAAGAAGAGGAAAGATTCCCGGTCGAAGGTCGAAGGGAAGTGAAAAGGGAAAAGAAGCAATTCTCGATTAATGAAAGAAAGAGGACAGAAATTCTTCAAGCCAGATTGCCACTCGAAATCATTCTCGACTGGCAATATCCCACCCCACATGAACAAAGAGGAAAAGACCAAAACACCCAGCTTCCTCTCCAAAAACACCACCCTCGAGAAAATCCTATTGGTCCGTGATCATACGTTTGATCTTTGATTCGATAGGAAGTCGTGTGCAAAATAGAGTCATGGTGTAGTTATGGTTTGGGAATAGGATAAAACACTTGCCTTGTGAGTTTTATACACTATGAGTGATTTATTTTCAGCTTAGCCCGATGTTTCCCCTGCATGTTCATTTAAAAGCTAAAAGTTGACATCCTACCCTTCATTCTCGATTACAAGGAAGATTACCCTTAGCACAAGTATATTGTTTCTCTAAGATATGGTGCTCTCGCGAATGATTTATTTTTCTTTGCAAAAAGCATGTTTGCTTTTGTAGGTGGAAAGACCCGGTGCATCGTTCGGTCCTGCCGACCAATCTTTTTCGGAGCCCCATGAATTGCGTTTTCGTTCATGCGTCCTCCACCCATGAGTTTGGAGCCATGCGTAGTGATTGCTTAGAGCAATTCTCCATTCTCAATCTTTTCGGAACCCCATGCATTGCATTTTCGTTCATGTGTCCTCCACCTTCGAGTTTGGAGCTATGCGTAGTGATTGCTTAGTGCAATTCTCCATTCTCAATCTTTTTTGGAGCCCCATTAATTGCATTTTCGTTCATGTGTCCTCCACCTTCGAGTTTGGAGCTATGCGTAGTGATTGCTTAGTGCAATTCTCCATTCTCAATCTTTTTCGGAGCCCCATGAATTGCATTTTCGTTCATGTGTCCTCCACCTTCGAGTTTGGAGCTATGCGTAGTGATTGCTTAGTGCAATTCTCCATTCTCAATCTTTTCGGAGCCCCATGAATTGCGTTTTCGTTCATGTGTCCTCCACCTTCGAGTTTGGAGCTATGCATAGTGATTGCTTAGTGCAATTCTCCATTCTCACCCTTTTTCGGAGCCCCATGAATTGCGTTTTCGTTCATGTGTCCTCCACCTTCGAGTTTGGAGCTATGCGTAGTGATTGCTTAGTGCAATTCTCCATTCTCACCCTTTTTCGGAGCCCCATGAATTGCGTTTTCGTTCATGTGTCCTCCACCTTCGAGTTTGGAGCCATGCGTAGTGATTGCTTAGTGCAATTCTCCATTCTCAATTTTTTTCGGAGCCCCATGAATTGCGTTTTCGTTCATGCGTCCTCCACCCATGAGTTTGGAGCCATGCGTAGTGATTGCTTAGTGCAATTCTCCATTCTCAATCCTTTTTTCGGAGCCCATGAATTGCGTTTTCGTTCAGGTGTCCTCCACCCACGAGTTTGGAGCCATGCGTAGTGATTGCTTAGTGCAATTCTCCATTCTCAACCCTTTTTCAGAGCCCCATGAATTGCGTTTTCATTCATGCGTCCTCCACCCAAGAGTTTGGAGCTATGCTTCATGATTGACTAGTGAGGACCCTCTAGTGCAATCCTCCATTCTCCAGAGTTTTTCATCGTCAAGGGTGGATCCTCTTGACTGGGAAATGTAATCTTTGATATGTTCCCGATTGTTTCCTTTCCCAAATGTGTATATGTATAGTTTGTTGTTCTTGTTGTTGTTTGTATTTTGTTTTGTGTTGTGAAGAAAAGAAGAAGGAGTAGAGACGAGATTCGTCATCACAGAAAGGGCAGGACGGACGAAATCAGTGTCTTATCTTTGCTTTCCTCTTATCTCCGATAAAAGGTAAGTAAAGAGGGGCAACTGTCATACCCTAATTTCGTTCGGGGATTATTACTTGATGACATGCAACCTTTGGTTAGCCGCTTTGAGATACTTGGCGTCCTTTGTTGCACAATAAATAAAGTCCCGAGACGTGTCAGGAATCAAAAGGAAGCAGGCTAGCGCGATCCGTGAAATTCCGTGATGTGGCGGAAATTGAAAAGAGGTGTTTTTGCGCAATCCGTGAGTTTCCGTAACTTCTTCGAAAGCTAAAAAAGAGTAAATACATAATCCGTAAGGATTCGTAACCTTGCGGAAGGAAAATAAGTATCGTTACGAAATTCGTAAAGTTTCGTAACGTTACGAAAAAAGAATTACCAAAAAAATAGAAAGGGGGTGCATTTAGTAAAAAGGGGGGGTACAAATAGCAATCTGGCCCACTTGGGCCTTCCAGACTCCAGAAGGATGTTGTTTCTGGAGGAAGCAACCTTGCTCGCCTGGGCGAGCTGGGTGGCAAGCTCCTCCCCTATTTTGCTATAAATAGGGGGAGGAGTGAAGAAGAAAAGGGTTCAACCTTCTTGGCACTTCTCATTCTCTCGAAATTGCTGAGGAAAATTATTTCCGTGAAAAAAATCCAAGCCGAGGCGCTTCCGTAACGTTTCCGTGAGTGATTACGCGAAGATTCTCGACCGTTCTTCAAATATTCATCGTTCGTTCTTCGTTTTCTTCAGTCTTCAACGGGTAAGTACTTCAAACCGAGTTTTTCAATTCATTCTATGTACCCGTGGTGGTCCACATTTTGTTTCATGTATTTTTATTCTCGTTTTCATTCGTTTTTTATACCCCCTTTTGATGTGCTTAAGCCATTTATTTAAGTCATTTATCGCCTATTCTAAAAATAAAATAAATTTCCACCGATCGTTTGAATTGTATCATCCGTTAATTTCGGTTAAAATGAATTCTAACCGTTCGGTCGTGCCGTAACCACGTTGGAAATAAAAAAAGAGGTAAAATAATAATATAATAATCAAAAAATGCCTTTTAGTAAAATAAAGCGAAAAAAAACAAATCGGACGTTTTCTCTTTGGGATTTCTCATTCTTAATTGAATTGACTAATAACTAAAGTGAAACTAAGGCTAAAATCAACTCGCCTAGTCAAGCTCGTCCACAAAAATAGGGTTTTGAAAATTTATCATTTCAAGTTTCTTACCAAGTAAAATGGATCATTTTTAAGGTCCAACGCCTTAAAACAATCACCTCTCAAGTAAAAGGAATCGCTTGATTCATGCTTAAGAAAGAACTACGTAGGTCTGATTTCCTCTCCAAAGGAGGGTACGTAGGAGCAAAAGCCCCGCTTTTGTCGACCTCAAAAAATAAAAAGAAATAAAAGTTAAGGTAACACAATTTCCACAAATCTAAAAAATAGGCTGTTGTCCTTTGAGACAAACGTGAGAGGTGCTAATACCTTCCTCAAGCGTAAATATAACTCCCGAACTTAGAATTTTCATTTTTGACCGATTTCCTTCGGTTTTTCCGACGTTATCCACAAATAAACGTTGGTGGCGACTCCGCGCATCTTTCCTCCTTTGGAAAGCGCACCCGTGAGCCTCACCCTCGCTCGCCCGCGAAGGGGCATGTTGCGACAGATTGCCATTCAAAGTCGTTCTCGACTGGCGATATCCTGCCTCACCTAAACAAAGAGGAAAAGACCGAAACACCCAGCTTCCTCTCCAAAACACTACCTTCGAGAAAATCCTATTGATCTGTGATCGTGCGTGTGATCTTTTGGTTCGATAGGAAACCATGTGCAAAATAAAGTCATGGTGCAGTTATGGTTTGGGATTAGGGTAAAACACTTGCCTGTGTGAGTTTTTATACACTATGAGTGATTTTATTCCCAGTTTCAGTTTGACCCGACGTTTCCCCTGAATTTTCATTTAAAAGCTAAATGTTGACATCCTACCCTTCATTTTCGGTTACAAGGAAAATTACTTTTGGCATGGGTATATTGTTTCTCTAAGATATGGTGCTCTCACGAATGATATATTTTTCTTTGCTAAAAACATGTTTGCCTTTTTTAGGTGAAAAAACCTGGTGGACCATTTGGTCCTGCCAACAAATCTTGTTCGGAGACCCATGAATTGATTGCCTAGCGTAGTTCATGTGTCCTCCACCATTGAGTCTGGAGCCCCGCGAATTGATTGCCTAGCGCTGTTCGCCTATCCTCCACCCTCAAATCTTATTCGGAGACCCATGAATTGATTGCCTAGCGCAGTTCATGTGTCCTCCACCATCGAGTCTGGAGCCCCGCGAATTGATTGCCTAGCGCTATTCGCCTATCCCCCACCCTCAAATCTTATTCGGAGACCCATGAATTGATTGCCTAGCGCTGTTCATGTGTCCTCCACCATCGAGTCTAGAGCCTCGCAAATTGATTGCCTAGCGCTGTTCGACTATCCTCCACCCTCAAATCTTATTCGGAGACCCATGAATTGATTGCCTAGCGCTGTTCATGTGTCCTCCACCATCGAGTCTGGAGCCCCGCGAATTGATTGCCTAGCACTGTTCGCCTATCCTCCACCCTCAAATCTTGTTCGAAGACCCATGAATTGATTGCCTAGCACTGTTCATGTGTCCTCCGTTATCAAGCACGGAGCCTCCGGTGACCGGGAAATGTGGTCTTTTTGTTATTTCCTCGATCGGTTCCTTCGCCCAACACGTGTATATGTATGTATTTGTGTTATTGGTTTTTTTTGGTTGTTTGTGTTTGTTTTGTGTTGTGCAGAGAAAGAGGAAGGAGAGACGGAAGTCGTCATAGACTAATCACGGAGAGAGAGAAGACGGACGAAATCAGTGTTTTGTCTTTGCTTTCCTCTTATCTCCGATAAAAGGTAAGCAAATAGGGGTAACTGTCATACCCTAATTTCATCCGGGGACTATTGTTTGATGGCATGCAACCTTTGATTAACAGCTTCGAGGTACTTGGCACCCTTTGTTACACAATACGTGAAGTTCCGAGACATGCCGAAAATCAAAAGGAAGCATTCTTACGCAATCCGTGAAATTCCGTAATGTGCCGGAAATCAAAAGGAAGTGTTGTTGCGCAATCCGTGAGTTTCCGTAACATTCCGAAAGCTAAAAAAGGAGTAATTGCATGACCCGTAAGGTTCCGTAACCTTACGGAAAGAAAACAAGTATCGTTACGAAATTCGCAAAGTTTCGTAACGTTACGGAAAAAGAATCACCAAAAAAAGCAAATGGGGTGTATTTAGTAAAAAAAAGGGTGCAAATAGAAACTAGGCCCACTTGGGCCTTCCAGATTCTTCCTCCAGAAGGCGGTTGCTTCTGGAGGAAGCAACCTGGCTCGCCTGGGCGAGCTGGGTGGCAAGCTCCTCCCCTATTTTGCTATAAATAGAGGGAGGAGTGAAAAAGGAAGGGGTTTAGCCTTCTTAGCACTTTGTATTCACTTGAAATCAGTGGGGAAAATTGTTTCCGTGAAAAAAATCCAAGCCAAGGCGCTTCCGTAACGTTTCCGTAACATTTCCGTGGGTGATTTCGCAAAGATTTTCAACCGTTCTTCGTCATTTATCATTCGTTCTTCGTCGTTCTTCGGTCTTCAATCGGTAAGTTCTCAAAATCGAACTTTTCAATTCATTCTATGTACCCGTGGTGGTCCTCATTTGTTTTGTGTACTTCTATTCTCATTTCATTTACTTTCCGTACCCCCTTTTGACATGCTTCAGTCATTTACTTAAGTCATTTTCTCGCCTAATAAAAAAATAAAATAAATTTTCACCGATCATTTGATTTGTAATATCCATTAATTTCTGTTAAAATGAAATTCGATCGTTCGGTTACGCCGTAACCAAGTTGGAAACCAAAAAGAGGTAAAATAATAATAAAATAATAAAAAAATATCTTTTAGTAAAATAAAGCAAAAAAATCAATTGGACGTTTCTCTTTGGGATTTCTCTTTCTTAATTGAATTGACTAATAACTAAAGTGGAACTAAGGCTAAAATCAACTTGCAAAGTCATGCTCGTCCACAAAAAAAAAAAAAAATACTAAAAAGGATTTTAAGGTTCAATACCTCAGTTTTTCTTACCAAGTAAAATAGATCATTTTTAAGGTCCAATGCCTTAAAATGACCACCTTCCAAGTAAAAAGAATCGCTTGATTCACCCTTAAGAAAGAACTACGTAGGTCTGATTTTCTCTTCGATGAAGGGTACGTAGGAGCAAGAGCCCCGCTTCTCTCGACCTCAAAATAAAAAAGAAATAAAAGTTTAGGTACACAATTTCACACAATTCTAAAATTAAGGCTGTTGTCCTTTGGGACAAACGTGAGAGGTGCTAATACCTTCCTCAAACGTAAATACAACTCCCGAATCTAGAATATTCTTCATGACCGGTTTCCTTCAGTTTTTCTGACGTTTTCCACAAATAAACGTTGGTGCCGACTCCGCGCATTTTCTTCCTTTGGAAAACGCACCCGTGAGCCTCGCCTCGCTCGCCCGCAAAAGGGTAGGTTGCGACACATATAATAAAATATATCTTATT
Organism: Glycine soja; assembly: GCF_004193775.1. NCBI lineage: Eukaryota > Viridiplantae > Streptophyta > Magnoliopsida > Fabales > Fabaceae > Glycine > Glycine soja. The sequence continues at coordinate 14,735,550 of NC_041017.1, read as the reverse complement.
TAAATTTTTTCACTTCTTTTATCATACTATTTCATTGTACTTGATGTTAAAATTGATATATTACAATAAAAAATTGAATTGATGTATTGATTCATATATTATTGTTTCATATATTATCTTCTGGTCTGATTTAGACTCCTCAAAGGCTGTATCTACCATCAGACATGTTGGCTTCTTCATCCTCTTCATCAAACGAGGTGTTATCTAGGTCCTCCCTCATGCTCATAAGACCCTTTTTTCTTTATTCTTGAAGAATTTCTTCTTATCTTGACTTTTCTCCATATCTGGACATCCAATGTCCAGACTTTTTGCACTCATAGCAAACTATGGAGCTATTGTCTTTTTCCTTCTTTTCTCTGGGCGTTTTTCTTGAAGGTTTTCTCCACTTGGACCCACCTTTGTTTCTCCACATCTTGAAGATTTTATGAGAGATAAAGGAAAGCTCATCTTCATCTGAGTCTTCTTCAGATTCATCATCAAATTCATCTTCGACTTTAAGCGCTTTGGATGAACTTCTCAAGACTTGTTCTTTGGGTGATGATGCCTTCTTGTTCTTCTGACTACTAAGAGCCAGAGACTTTTCTCTTCTGAATCCTTCATCCTAATGGAGTTCTTGTTCATGAACCTTGAGGGTACTGACAAGTTCCTCAAGAGACATAGAGTCAAGATTCTTTAAAGCTCTCAACGTTGTTACCTGTTGTCTCCACTTCCTAGATAGACTTCTCAAAATTTTGTTAATGTGGTAATAATTATCATAAGTTCTACCTAAGGATCTTAGTTCATTAAGAATGGTTTTAAAACATCTAAGCATACATTGTATGTATTTTTTTTCTTCCATGGAGAAGAGTTTATACTTATGAGTAAGGAGATTGAGTTTGTTCCTCTTTACTTGTGACGTTCTTTCGTATGTTACAACCAAAGTGTCCCACATCTATTTGGCACTTCTAAAACTGTGTACCTTGGTATATTTCTGAAACAACACACAAAATCACATTTTGAGCCTTGGAGTTTAGCAAAAATATGAGTTTTTGTTGCTCCGTCCACTGGCTTCTAGGAATCTTATTCAGTTGATCATTATATGGAATATAATTTTCGTTTTCCACCACGTCCAATAGTGATGAGGACTATCATACGCTCCTTCAAGTAATCATAATTTATGCCTCTAAATAGAGGTGGTTTGTTGGTGTATAATCCTTCTTCCATATATTTGATATATAGGAAGTTTTCCTTAGTATTGTTAGATACTCTACCCTTAAGGCTGATGTAGCTCCATGTGGAGCTTGTAGGCCTTGGATCTTCTTCATCAATGGAGTCCTTTACTTCTTGAAGATCAATGAAAGTTGAATGGAGATGGAATAAAGATAATTGGAGATGCCACTTCAAGGAGAGGATGAGTCAAGAAAAAGCTCATCACCATAGGAAGTCATGGATAAGAGCTTGAAGGTAGGAGAAGATGATAGGAGGGAGAGGAAGAGAAGGAGCACGAAATTTTGTGCCTCAAATGAGGTTTGAACTTTGAAGTGTAATTCTCAAATGATCAAAGTTGAAAAAATGCACACACATGACGTCTATTTATAGCCTAAGTGTCACATAAAGTTGGAGGGAAATTTGAATTTCTACTCAAATTTCACTTGAATTTGAAATTGAATTTGTGGAGCCAAATTTTGGAAAATTTGACTAATTATGATTAGTGAATTTTAGCTATGGTTCAACCCACTAATCCAAGATCAAGTCAAAGATTCTCCACTAAGTGTGCTTAGGTGTCATGAGGCATGTAAAGCATGAAGGACAAGTGTGACTATATGATGTGACAATGGGGTGTAGCAAGCAAATGCTCACCGCCCCCCTCTAAAATTTAATTGGATTGGGCTTCTCCCAATTCAATTAAATTTATTTCCCAACGCACACATCAAATATTCACTTAATGCATGTGAAATTACAAAACTATCCTTAATACAAAAACTAGTCTAGGTGCCCTAAAATACAAGGGCTGAAAAATTCTACATTTTTAGGGTACCCTGCCTACATTATGGAGCCCTAAATACAAGACCCAAAAATAATGAAACCTTAATTTAATATGTACAAAGATAAGTGGACTCATATTTAGTCCATGAGTCCGAAATCTACCCTAAGGCTCATGAGAACCCTAGGGTCTTCTCTTGCATCTCTGGCCCAATTTTCTTGGAGTCTTCTATTCAATGTCCTTGGGGGATAGGATTGCATCATTCCCTCCCCCTTGAAAAGGATTTGACCTCAAATGCAGAGGTTCTTGACACTCTGGGCTTCTTCCCTCAACACCTGTAAAAAAAAAACATATATATTAGTGGTTGGTATGTTGGAGTAAGGTAAGGTTTGAAAACCCATTTCTTAGGCATCTTCCCATGAGGGAACATGGTTCCTCACCAACTCAATGAATGATGCTATAAGTATAGAAAAATATGGGAGAAACCTTTTGTAAAAGTTTGTTAAGTCATGGAAGCCCCCAATTTTCCTTATACTTGGTGGAGTGGGCCACTCAGGAATGACATTTATGCTCTTAGGGTTCATGGGAACCCCTTGATCACCATTTAAAAAATTAAGGAAAGTAATGCAATAAAACATACCTTTTTTTATATTTTCATGTTGATTACTCCTACCAAAAAGTATGATAAACCTAAGGTGTCCCATATGAGCACCTAGGTTTGTATTGAAACAAAAAATAAGAACAAACCTACCTAATGAGTCCCTATGTATATGAATCATGAAGATGTTGGATGCATCTTCCCCTTATCATCTTTGGGCTTAGAAGGTGTCGCCCCTAAGATGCCTTGACCTTGATCTTTCTTTGGATAAGAGTGAGGACAATAAGATTTTGAAGTAGACTTTCTTTTAGTTTGTTGCTCTACCTTTATTTCTCAATCTAAGTAAGCCTCTACATTGTCCTTCCCATGGAAGTATAAGAGGTTAATGTTAGCCTCTAGAGGCTTCTTTTCCTTTTCTCTCCTATGGGAGTGAGGTCTAAGATGTGACCTATGCCTTTCTTCATAATAGTCATGAAGTTCTTCACTTAGGCTCTTGCAAGGGTCATGACTACTATAGGAGGCATGCTTTTCTTTTCTTAATTCTTTTAGTATTTTCCTTCTTTCTTCTTCCCTTATTTGTCCCCTCTCATCTTGATTTATTTTTACCCTTTTTTTTTCCTTTTTATTTTCTTTCTATAACTTGAGGGAACTCAACTCATCTAAGATTCTAGATAGAGGGTCCTTGTGACTAGTGCCCTCACCATTAATATTAGATGAATAATGACTCATGTTGGTTCCTAATTGTGGTTCTTTCTTGTTGGGGGTTTGTAAAATGTAAAATCTAGGGTTCAAAAGAACTCAAGATAAGCGTGATAAGTAAGAAGAAAGTATTATGTAATTACAAGATAAACTAGGCGTGACTAGTAAAGAAAATAAGCTATGAAAGTAAGAAGGAAATTAAAGTGCAAGAAATGTAAACTAGGCGAATCCTAAGAGTGTTTGGATGACCACATTTAAGGGATGGCATAAACAAGGAAACAAAGAGACAAACAATAACCGAAGACCGAAAAAAATGAAATGAAAGCTAAACCAATAGAGATTTAACAAGACAAATTTTCAAGGATTATTCAACAATTAGAGCAATGAAAAGCACATAAAAGCAAGCTAGGACTCAAAGAGAAACCTAGAATGGCTCTAGAGTAGAGTAAAAAAAACTAAAAAAAATAAGACTCAAGAAACCTCTAGTTTTTATTTTCAGAACTATGATTGGTATAAAATAGGCAGAAATTATAGAATAAATGTCTAGCCAAAACAGCAAGCACACTTTCCTTTCACTTTTTTTTTCTGGACATTGATTTTCCTGCCAACATGTATGATTTTTCTTATTTTTTCCATTTATCCAAATCACTTGGTTCTTTTTTTTTTCTAATTTTGGTCCAGATGTCTAGAAAATTCAGTAAAAATTTCAGCTCAAACTTCATAGTTACCAATTCCCACTAATGTTTACAAGTTCGTATGTTCAAGCTGCCAGAACTAGCGATTTCAACCTAGAAATCAAGAGTAGTGTTTATGTTGCTTAAGGCTTGGATAGTTACAATTTGTGTTTGCTTATGATCAATTGTCTTGAATAACATAATTCAAGAGAGCTTAAGACTTATTTTGATTCACAAATCCAGCCACAACTCAACTTCTTCATAGGCATCATATAGGAAACTTAGAAAAAAAGTTCAACAACAAGACTACTATTAGGAATTGATTTAGAACATATTATGAACTAAATAACATGCATGAATTAGGCTCAAAATTCAAAAGATAGGCTAAGAATGACAAGAATACATGAAAAAATGTATCTAGAATTCAATCAACAAAATCAAAATTCAACACAAACTTAGAACATAATGTGACAATTATTATAACTAAACATGACTCTAAGACAACATGGATTAAGTGATTTACACTTAGATTTTTGTGTTTTTTTAATCAATATTTTGGAAGAAAATTTAGATCTAAAGGTTTAGAAAAAAAAGATTATGACTGAAAATGATAGAACCTAAAATCAACACAAAAACATGATTCAAGAGTAGATCTATAAAATTCGAACCATAGAAATGCAAGAACAAAAGTAGATCTAAGATTTAATCGGTTTATTTTTTTGAATCTACTCCAAGCAGCACCAAACCACAAGACAATGGAGGATATACATGGAGAATAAGAAGAAGAACAAGGAATTAAAGTGAATTGATACCACATGATGTAGCTCCATGTGGAGCTTGTAGGCCTAGGATCTTCTTCATCAATGGATTCATTTGCTTCTTGGAAGATGAATGACAATGGAATGGAGAAGGAAAAGAGAGAGGAGATGTCACTTCAAGGAGAAGATGAGTCTAGAAGAAGCTCACCACCATAGGAGGCCATGTATAAGAGCTTGGAGGAAGAAGGATATGAATGAAGGGAGAGGGAGAGAAGAGCAAGAAATTTTGTGCTCTAAGAGAGCTCTGAAATCTGAAGTTTAATTTTCAAATGATCAAAGTTGGAAAAATGCACACATATAGCCTCTATTTATAGCCTAAGTATCACACAAAATTGAAGGGAAATTTGAATTTCTATTCAAATTTCACTTGAATTTGAAATTGAATTTGTGGAGCCAAATTTAGGAGCCAAAGTTTCACTAATTATGATTAATGAATTTCAGATATGGTTCAGCCCACTAATCCAATATCAAGTCTAAGATTCTCCACTAAGTGTGCTTAGGTGTCATGAAGCATGTAAAGCATGAAGGACATGCACAAAGTGTGACTATAAGATGTGACAATGGGGTGTAGCAAGCAAATGCTCACCTCCCCCTTGGGAAGGTCTGAAATTTAATTGGATTGAGCTTCTCCCAATTCAATTAAATTTCTATCCCAACACACACACGCATCAAATAGTACACTTAATGCATGTAAAATTACAAAACTACCCCTAATACAAAAGTAGTCTAGGTGTCCTAAAATACAAGGGCTGAAAAATCCTACATTACTAGGGTACTCTCCCTAAAGTATGGAGCCCAAAAAATACGCTTTGCATTTTGTGATCAAGTGTTCATGGATTGCATGTTACCTTGAGACCATTCTTCCATTTTCCATTTCTCTCATTTTTGTGCATTGTTAGGATCTATTGAAAAATATGTGTGCCTTGTTCATACCTTTCTTTTAGTTGTGGTTATTATTTTTAGTTTGATTTCTTTTTCTTAGTCTTTCTTTTAGTTTTGCCTAGGAGTGCACAAGATAAAGTGGAGGGAATTTGATTGAGCATTTCAAGTTTAGTATTTTTCTATTCTTCTTAGCTTATTTGACCTCTCTTTGACTCCTATTTTCCCACCTTAACTTGGTTTTTGTCTTTGGCAAATGATTGAGCTTAATTGATAATTGTTGCTTATTTTTGGATTTTGTGCTTACTTGACGTATTTGTCTTGTTTGGGGCCTATAAGATACTACAGAACTCAAAATGGAGCATGTGAGTAGTCCTTGGAAAGCTAAGAAAAAGATATTCCATTTTATTAGAAATATGCTTGGGCCAATTCTGTCATTTCTAGGGTCAAATTGGGCTTGGAAGTCAGAGCATCCGCACTTGAATAATTAGATTGGGAATTTAGGTTTTGCTTTGTGTAATTAGTTTAATTAGGTACATTAGATGGGCCTAATCAAGGCCCATCCTTTCCTTCTGAGTAGTCAATGTATTTATTAGTAGAGTTAGTTACTTCGTTTGTACAAAAATAGATTTAGAAACTTGTTATGCAGGCTTTAAGATCAAACTCTTTTCTCTCTTTTTCTGTCAATTGTTCTTCATTCTTTTTCCTTTTTTCACTTTTGTTCTTCCTTCTTCTTGCACAAATTTTGTTGCTCTTCCACTGGTGATAATCATGGAAGGCTAAACACTCAATCAATCCAAGGATCCACTCCAAACAAGGCTGAATTTGAGTTCTGGTTTAATATTTCAATTCTATGTGAATGTCCATCTTCTTCTTCAATCCTATTTTCGATTTTCATGATTATGAATGTTCTTAGGATTTAAAATGAATTAGGCTATGAATTCATTTCCTAATTTTGAATTTAATCATATATTTTTTAGATGATATTCTAACCTAATTTGTGATCTCAATTAATTTAGGGATTAATTCCATTGAACTAACTCTAATGACATTGATTGAACTTTCGCAACATGATCATTCTATGCAAAACTGTGATAATTTGAATTGATTGGTTTGGTTAATCAGATTGATGATCTCAAATCTATTTTACAACCTATTTCATAAACTTTGTCAGTTTATGTATCTTTCTACAATTTTGTTTGTGTTTCTACAACTAAAACTCTGTTTCAATTTAGATTTCACACTTCTGTTCTATGTTTTCACATTTCTTTCCATTGCCTACAAACTATCCGTTGAAATTCTTCTTGCTGTTTATAAGTGAATTGAAGCAAGAACCAAATTGAATTGTATCTTTGAGTCGACCTTGGTTAATCATGTACTACAGAAATTTCCTAGTTTTATTTGTTTTGGAGCGGTTCGAAAGTCATTATCAGTTGAACGCTAGATGGATAATAAACAAATTAATCTTTTTTGGACGATACAAATTATTATTAAGTCCTTTAATATGTGAACCTATCCACTTGTAAGGAACTTATTAGAACATCAGTTATTAATACTTATTGTTATTCATCAAAATCCAAGATAGACGAAAGGAGTAGTCGTCTAGACCTAACACTTTCTGGGTAGGTTACGCGACAACATTCACATGGAGGTGCTTGCATTTGAACCTCCCAATCGCCATCATTTGATCTCCGTGGCTCGCTTGATCGAATGCAAGTTGAAGGCAGAATCGATGGAAGTGTTGAAGAGTGGTTGGTTTTATGGAGATCCCAACCTATGGATGAAGCTATGTGGGAGTCAACAACATCTATGCATCAAGTTTCCTACATTCAACCTTGAGGATAAGGCTAATTTGATAAGGGGAGGTATGTTACCTCCTCTTTGCATCTGGGAAATTTATCAGCAAGTGTACGGAGTCACACAAGTAGTATAAAATGGTAAGATCGAGTATCGCATCCACAAGGAGTTTGTTTCATTCAGAAAATCATTCATTCTATATGTAGACATTTGTGTAACATCATGAAATAGAAATAAAAACAGGATATAGTTGTAATTCTAAAGATAACTACAAAATTAACTAAGTAAATGCGAGAATAAACAGATGATTAAATTTTGGGCCTTTCTACTGAGTAACTTGATGCAACTAAGGGTTTTTCTCTATCTAATGTTGTTTCTGTGTTCTATGTTGAGGACAATTATCCCAAACATCGATGTCTCGCATGAATGGGCTAATTCTAATTAAACTTCATTCTCGGATCCCTCGTTGAACTTAGCCTAATCGAACAACATTAAGATCACAACATATTAAAAACTAGAGTCCCTACACTCTGTGTCCAGACAATATACTTATCTTGCCCTGCTCTATCCAGTTCTAAGGATTCAAAACATTTCCTAATGCTAAAAATCCTAACTTTACACACAAATGGATGATCAGACCAAAAGCGTGCAAGAATTAACTGCATATAGAAGCAATGAACACATCAAAACAACATTAAATAGATAGTAAAAAATATTTACATCAAGACTCAGCAGAAATTCCCAACAAAAGCTTTAGCCTTCCATGGCAAGTTATCACCTTTTAGTTACAATAGGAGGTTTTGGAAGCAAAATTCAGATTACACAGTGGTAGGGATGTCTCCTCCACCTCTAAGAACCTAAAAATCACTCTAAAACTTAGAATCCTCTTGAAAGCTGAGGTTTTTCGGTGCTCCCTTGCCCTGTTACGTCTCTCAATTGCATAGACTCTTAAGGATCTCCCTATTTTTTTGCCAACTTTAGCTTTTAAGGGCTTTTTGTCCTCAAAGGCTCGCTTAGCGCCATTTTCGCGTTAAGCACGAGTTAGTGAATTTCCACTGAGCGAGCTTGGCGTGCTTAGTGTGAGAGAGAAGACAAACGACTCGCTGAGCGAGCTGATGACGCGCTGAGTGCGTAGATGGGTGACGGATTCTCCTAACTAGCTAAGCAGGCTGAGTGCCTCGCTTAGCGGATGATTCTCGCTAAACGCACAAGCCTCACTTAGCGAGACACCAGCCATAACAACCTTCTTATTCTTCATCTTTGCACCTGAAACTAAAGTTGAAAACACATTAAATCACAATGAAGGGAATATCTACTACATAAAAATCAAACTAAACCTAGAAATATGTACAAACCTACAAAAAGAACCATAAATTAGGGAAAAGACATGATTTTCATAAAGCTTTTCAACACAAAAGTTACTCGTAAATGACGACTAACAACTCCCCCAAATTTACAGTTTTGCTTGTCCTCAAGCAAAGAAAGAACAGTTCACTTGTCCTCAAGTGACAAGCTCACAGTGGTTACTCAAAATTGTGTTTGTTCCAAGGAATTCAATCACATGAACACAAGTGGCAAGCAATACTTCAACCAACAACTTTTCACAAGATAAGCAGATTTTCAAAGATAGGAACATGATTATTAAGCAACACAAGTGAAATAAGCTAGCAAGCAAGACAGATATCAAGGAAGGATCATCAAGCCAAATCCTCACGGTCACTATTTCACTCAAGCACAAGTGTTTAGGCTATTTCTCAATCAACAACCAACATAAGTCCCAACTTTTGAATTTCATCTCATGCCATACAGTCACAAACACACAAATTGAATCCGAAGGACTTTTCTTGGCTTGTAATGAGGTTGGGCTGCAAACAAATCATGGTTTTTCGAGGATGCAAAAGCTTAAGTTCTAGGAGAGCATTCATCCTTAAATCAACTCCTTTTCTCTTTTATTCCAGCTCCATTACTTGCCTTTCAATATTTACAGCGCTTTGCTTCACTTAGCTTCAATAACAACACACACTCAACTTTTATTCTTAAAGTTTCTCTTTTTTTTTATCAGCTTTTACTTGCTGCTGTTTGATATCATTGTGTGTGCTATTATTTGTCTTACCACACTTATTGTCACCCAATAATCTCCCCCAAATTTGGGACAAATTTGCCTTGAACTGTGATGCTCTTATACAACCTAAGAAAAGGTAGATGGAGATTACAATTTACAAGCTCAGGGTTCAAGTCAATCAATCAATTTTTAGCTCAACATGGGTGCAAGGGATTCATCATTCATGAACATTGTAAGCTCTTTGGCTAAGTGGCTATCTCAATCAATCATGGCCTTCATCATCTTCAAATTCATGCATTCATTCAGTAATCAGAGATTCATGCAAAAATTGGTACCCAATGCTAGTCATTCTTTCACAGTTAAAGATTACACACTCACCGGATTGTGGCTAGTGATTACCTTTACAATGCAAGCTCCTGAGGATTTGTTCGTGTCCTGCAGAAAAGAGAATAAGAAGTGTATTGCTCCCCTGGCTGAATGACTGGTGGCGTCTCTAGGAAGGCATTAAGGGAGGCGGCATCAAACTTAATCAGTTTCCCCTGCACTTGGACCTGCTTGGGGGACTTGTCTTCCGGATCATACAAGTTGGCATAAAACTCCTTGACCAGCACCACATCTATGTCACCATCAGGCTGCCTGGTCAAGGCTTTATGCCAACACCGCCTCTCGAGCTCCCAGTGGAACTCATTGTACTCTACGATGTAAAGAATAACGTTCCTCTCCGGAAGGATGTTCCGGGAGTGAACGTTCAGGGAATACCTCTCCCAGGAAGCCTCAGAGATGAATCTGGTGGTGTCAAAAGGCTCCTGGGGCCGAGATGTTGTGGCTTTCCTCTTCCTGGAGGCCATCTGCATCAAAAATAGTCACAGGATTCAAGTTAGACAAGTTTTATTTCAAACTGGAATAAAAAAAATAAAACAAAAAAATAGACTGGGCGCTTAGCGAGACTAGCTTGCTTAGCGTGCATGGCACGCTTAGCGTGACAACAAAAAACATAGACTCTAGCTAAGTGAGACACACTTGCTTAGCTGAAACAACACAATGGCTAAGCGAGCAGGCTCACTAAGCCTTATTCTCTGACAGAGAGCTAATTGTGCTTAGCGAGACTGACTTGCTTAGCGTGACACACTAAACAGGCTTAGTGCCATTAGGCGCTTTGCCCAAATTGACTACTGGCACTTAATTGGCTTAGCGAGCAGACTCTCTAAGCCCAATACCAAAACAGAGAAGAAATAGCGCTTAGCGAGACTGACTCGCTTAGCCCAGGCTTATTCAACTAACAAAGATTGGGTGGCTTAGCGAGACTGACTTGCTTAGCCACTAACAGAAGACCAAAAGCCTATTAGATTCTGACCCAAGAAACACAACTCGCTAAGCGCGACATGCCGACTTTGCGAGTTCATACGATACTTAATCAAAACTAGAAATTTAAATTCTCGCTAAGCCCAAGGTGCAATGGCTTAGTGAGTTCATACAAACATTCATATATTCAATCAAAAATGATGAACACACTTAGTGGGACAGGGTCGGCTTAGCGAGTTCATCCGAAAACCCAAAAATTCAATAAAAATTGATGAACTCGCTTAACGCACAGGTGCGCTTAGCGAGCACATCGAATTTTCCAGAAAACTTGGGGCTTTTTAGCACCCTACCACAGGCCTCTATTAGGCCTCAAAACCTAATCAAAACAACACAAAAGGACATACATTGCATGCAGAATTAAACCCCTAACAACATACTTACTAACAACTAACCTAAAAGCAACATTGCAAATCACAAAATCAAAACTTTTAAAACCACTACAGTAAGTCTTCGAACCTAAGGTTCAAAACAAAAATTAAAATGCCAAGTTAGAGAAACGTACTTGGATTGCAGATTGAAGAAGCTAAGAGGAAAGCAGAGAAGCAGACTGGAAGCAATGAGTATAGTGCAGAGAGTGCGAGAGTGAGTGAGAAATGAGGAGTGAATGCCCAAAGGTAACTGCCTAAGGTAGTTAAGCCTTATTTTTGGCAGTTTCGACTGCCTCGCTTAGCGAGGGTCACTTGCTAAGTGAGCACTCAATGACGTTTGAGTTTTCAAAATTCAAACTCATGCGCTTAGCGGGCAGGCTCACTCAGCCCAATTCAAAAATTAGAAAATCCAGAGAAGGATTTGGGCTTAGCGTGAAGGTTACGCGCTCAGCGAGTTCTGCACCTCTGATTGGTCTGCAACTCTCGCTTAGTGGGCCATGGGCCAACTCAGTGAATAAAATGCTTCCTGATGCAATAGTGGGGCTCACTTAGCGAGAAACTCTCACTTAGCGCAATTCCAAACCCGAGAGGGATTTGGGCTTACAAGCTGACCCTTTGGGCCCAATTCACATAAATGTTCAAAGAGAGGGGAAATTGCGCTTAGCGCACAGAGGGCGCTTAGCGAGATTAAGTTGTGGGCTTAGCGAGATGACTCACTTAGCCTAATTCCAAAAGATGAAATTCCAGGGAAGTTTTTGGGCTTAGCGCACAGGGCTCGCTCATCGAGGTCCTTTCAGCCAATGAGTAGGGGTTGATGTGCTTAGTGCGAGAAGCGACTCGCTCAACGCGTGAACAATGATTCATTTAGTGCATAGGGCGCACTGAGCGAGTGAATGGCTGAAAAATTTTCTAAGTTATTTTCCATCCACAACTTCAGATAAGCTTAATCAACCTCATATCAATTGCAAAACATGTTGATGATTCATTCAAGCAATCACAAATAAGTAATCCTAACTAGATGCAATGAACATAAAATTAAAAAGGACAGGGTTGCCTCCTAGTAAGTTCTCCTTTAACATCATTAGCTTGACGCATCTTACTTCATGGATTTGGATCAAATTTGGTTCCAACCTTCAGAACCATCTCCTTCCATCCTTCATTTACCTCTGAACAGACATTCTAGCTGAGCAAATGCTTGTCTTCATCAAACAAATCAAAGCTGATCTTCTGATCAGCTATTCCCATTTCCAACTTTTTCTTTCCCATATCAACCACACAACTTGCAGTTAGCATGAAGGGACGTCCCAAGATCAAGGGGATTTTAGTGTCCTCTTCAATATCCATCAGTACAAAATCAACAAGGAAAGTGAAATGCTTCACTCTAACTAGAACATTTTCAATTACTCCATATGGTCTGGTAATAGAACGATCTGCTTGTTGCAGTGTCATCCTCGTTGGCATAATTTCTAACTCTCCTAACATCCTACACATGGAGAGTGGTATCAAGTTAATGTTGGCTCCCAAATCAATGAGAGCCTTTCCAACAAACACAGAACCAATAGAGCAGGGAATTGTGACACTCCCAGGATCTTTGTGCTTCGGTGGAAGGATTCGTTGAATTACTGCGCTGTAATTTCCTTCCACAACAATATTGTCACTGTGAATGTATTTGCTTTTCTTGGTTAACAGATCTTTCAAAATTTTGAATAGAGTGGCATCTGCTGCAGAGCTTCTCCAAAGGGAATTGTTATCTCCAATTTCTTGAAGATATCAAGGAATCGAGCTAATTGTCGTTCATTGTCTTTCTTTGAGGGTACCAAGGGATATGACACCTCTTTCCCTGTATATAGAACTACTTCCTTCTTCTTGTCACGTGCTAGCTCACTCTTAGTCTTTTTGACTTCTTCTCTTTCACTCTTTTTCTCATTTTTTTCTTTATCTTTTTCTTTTTGTTTTTCTTTTTATTTTCCTTCCTTCTCTTCTACATTTATTTCTTTCTCATTCTCATTTATTTTATCCTCCCTTAACTGTTCTTCTTCATCTTTTTCTCCTTCTTCAATCACTAGTTCTTGGTTGTCATCAACTGCCCTCTCTTCATCCTCAATCATAATGGCCTTCCTACCTCTGGTCATCACAACTTTGCATTCTTCTTTTGGATTTTGCTCAGTGTTCACTCCAAAAGTGCTAGATGATTTTTCTACAATCTATTTGGCCAGCTGCCCCACTTGGATTTCAAGGTTTTTGATGGCAGACTCCGTGCTCTTTTGGTTAGACATTGTGACTTGCATAAACTGAGCAAGGGTCTCCTCCAACTTAGTGGTTTTGTCGTATAGGCTAGGCCCTTGTTGCTAAGGCCTATTAGATGGTCCACCCTGGTCCTTGTTGAATTGATTGCCCGGATGAGACCTCATTTGCCCTTGTTGCTGATTATAGTTTGAACCATGTTGAAAACCTGAATATCCGCCTACATTATAATGATTTCCCCCCATGTAATTCACCTCTTGAGTTGTGTTATCTAAGGGAATACAATGTCCAAACTCGTGAGCTCCCCCGCAAATGCTGTAACCTCCAACCTGCAAAACAGTGGAATGTGAAGGTTGATTAACATGCAATTGATTTGGCAACTTACTTAATGTTTCAGTTAATGTCTTAAGTTGCTTGGACAACAACTTGTTTTGTGCCAAAAGTGCATCCTGAGATGTGAGCTCTACCAGGCTTCTTTTGGTGGGAATGTGCATCTGATCACGCAAGATTGCATGATCACTTGCAGCCATATTTTCAATCAATTTAATCTTTCCCCCTGTAGAAGCATCAAGTAGCTGCTTGGACTGCGGCCTTAACCCGTCAATAAATATATTCAGTTGAATTGGCTCTGAAAATCCATGAGTCGGAGTTTTCTGCAGCAAGCCACAAAATCTTTCTAAAGCTTCACTCAAGGACTCATCCGAAAACTGGTGAAATAAGGAGATGGCTGCCTTTCCTTTTGCAGTCTTAGACTCAGGGAAATACTTCTTCAAAAAAATTTCTACCACCTCGTCCCAAGTCTTAAGACTGTTTCCTTTAAATGAATGTAGCCATCTTTTTGCTTCTCCGGACAGTGAAAATGAGAACAAACTCAGCTGCACAACATCTTTCGGCACACCTGCAAGTTTGACTGTATTGCAAATTTCAGTGTAAGTGACCAGGTGTGCATACGGGTCTTCATTCGACAGACCATGAAATAGATTTCCCTGTATTAGTTGTATTGAAGAATGAGGACAAGTAATATTATGTGCTTGAACCTTTGGCCGCGCTATACTAGTGAAAAATTGCGGCACAACAAAACTAGAGTAGTTTTCAAGGGTCACTCTTCTAGGTTGATCTTCAACCATTATGTTGGCCTCAGGTGCCCCTGTTTCAGATTCCCTTGTCTGTGGAAAGATAGAAGACGACTTGGATGATTGAGGTTCCTTAAGAATTAGTGATGTTGTCCTGTCCTGCAGTATTTTTCTTCTTCTTTTTGCGCCATTTCTTCTACAAGTGGCTTCAATTTCCAAATCCAATGGAACTAAATCACCTGCAGAAGATTTACTTCTCATACAAAGCACTAGCAAGAGAAGCAGTTAACCAATCCAAGAGAAAAATAAATTCTGAACTAACTAACTATTCACACAAAAATTAATCAAAGAATAAAGAATCAATGCCTATAAACTGAACTAAACTTTCCTAAATTGAAAGAAACTCCCTGGCAACGACGCCAAAATACTTGTTAACTCCTCTTTACATCTGCGAAACTTATCAGCAAGTGTACTGTCGCAACGTGACCTTCGCGGGCGAGCGAGGGCGAGACTCACAGGTGCGCTTTCCAAAGAAGGAAAGATGCGCGGAGTCGCCACCAACGTTTATTTGTGGAAAACGTCGGGAAAACCGAAGGAAACCGGTCAAAATGAAAATTCTAAGTTCGGGAGTTGTATTTACGCTTGAGGAAGCTATTAGCACCTCTCACGTTTGTCTCAAAGGACAACAGCCTATTTTTTAGAATTGTGAAATTGTGTTATGTTACCTTTTATTTCTTTTTTATTTTTGAGGTCGACAAAAGCGGGGCTTTTGCTCCTACGTACCCTCCATCGAAGAGGAAATCAGACCTACGTAGTTCTTTATTATGCGTGAATCAAGCGATTCTTTTTACTTGAAGGGTGATCATTTTAAGGCGTTGGACCTTAAAAATGATCCATTTTACTTGGTAAGACACTGAAATGATAAACTTTCAAAACCCTATTTTTGTGGACGAGCTTGACTAGGCGAGTTGATTTTAGCCTTAGTTTCACTTTAGTTATTAGTCAATTCAATTAAGAATGAGAAATCCCAAAGAGAAAACGTCTGATTGATTTTTCGCTTTACTTTACTAAAAGGTATTTTTTCATTATTATATTATTTTTTTACCTCTTTTTTGATTTCCAACGTGGTTACGGCACGACCGAACGGTCGGAATTCATTTTAACCAAAATTAACGGATGATACAATTCAAACGATCGGTGGAAATTTATTTTATTTTTAGATTAAGCGAGAAATGACTTAAATAAATGGCTTAAGCACGTCAAAAGGGGGTATAAAAAGTAAATGAAAACGAGAATAAAAATACATGAAACAAAATGTGGACCACCACGGGTACATAGAATGAATTGAAAAGCTTGGTTTGAGGTACTTACCCGTTGAAGACTGAAGAAAACAAAGAACGAACGATGAATCTTAAAGAACGGTCGAGAATCTTCGCGTAATTACTCACGGAAATGTTATGGAAGCGTCTCGGCTTGGATTTTCTTCACGGACCTAATTTTCCTCAGTAATTTCGAGAGAGAGAGAAGTGCCTAAGGGGCTGAACCCTTTTCTTCTTCACTTCTCCCCCTATTTATAGCAAAATGGGGGAGAAGCTTGCCACCCAGCTCGCCCAGGCGAGCTCAGCTCGCCCAGGCGATCAAGGTTGCTTCCTCCAGAAGCAACAGTGTTGCTTCTGGAGGAAGGATCTGGAAGGCCCAAGTGGGCCAGATTGCTATTTGTACCCCCCCCCATTTTACTAAATGCACCCCCCTTCTATTTTTTTGGTAATTCTTTTTCCGTAACGTTACGAAACTTTACGAATTTCGTAACGATACTTATTTTTCTTCCACAAGGTTACGAATCCTTACGGATTATGTATTTACTCTTTTTTAGCTTTCGAAGAAGTTACGGAAACTTACGGATTGCGCAAAAACACCTCTTTTCGACTTTTGCCACATTACGAAATTTCACGGATCGCGCAAGCCTGCTTCCTTTTGATTTCTGAGACGTCTCGGGACTTCATTTATTGTGCAACAAAGGACGCCAAGCATCTCAAAGCGGCTAACCAAAGGTTGCATGTTATCAAGTAA